>NC_138583.1:15916892-16516892 GCF_964289735.1 Phaethon aethereus | reverse complement strand
TGTTGAGCCGAGGTCACAAACCATGCCTTTTTAGAAATTAAGAAAGGGAGGGAGAGGACTAGATTTACTTTCCTCTTTCACTTGTCGCACCTAATTGTAATTATTCATTTCTGCTAGTTGTAGATGGATGGTCTTGAGCTTAATTTAATATCTTGAGTCTTGAAAAGATTAAATCCAGGCAGGGACTACATGACTGTCCTTGAGTTTCATTTTCTATATTCAGTCTTGCAAATATTCCTTGTTGTTGAGTAATAATCTCGCTTTGCAGTGTTTTAAGGGTCATCATCTAGAAAGAGTTTGTGCAAGCAACTCATCTGAGTACAGGAAGCGATAACCTAGACATCAATATTCTCTAGTTTATCGTAATTATTATTGTATTCAATCAGTTTGTTCATGTTTAAGAAAAGTGCATAAATGAGATTGCTGATAGAGGAGTAGAACTGAACATGTGCTAAGTGGTGCCTGATGGAAGTGTCAAGGACTCTGTTATTTGTACATATGGGGCAGGTAGATCTATGTCTCCTTGAAATACTGTCAGAGAAAGATAACTGTAACTTTATTTTCATTATGTTACTTGTATTGGTGTGCTTGTTGATGGATATTACAATTTTTAATTCCAGTACGTGATGTGAGAGAAGTGAGTTGTTTAGTTTAAATGCTATAGTTCTCATTTATCATTTGTGAGTGCTGGGAAATTGAGAAATCTGAACAAGAATGTATTCATCTGTGCAAAAGTAAAACTGTTGCATTAGTTCTATTTAATATTAATATGAATTTAATTTTACTGTAAAGTTCCAAAACATGGATCTGGATTTAATCATCAAGCACTATTGATTTTAAAGCCCATTGAATGAAAATGTGTGTCTAGAATGGAAGGCCATTCCCTATTTAAGGGAAGTTTATGGTCAGGAGGGAAGGAGGAAAGTGCTATTGGTCAAGAGGATTAACTGGTAGGTCTGAAAAGCATTGAATGTAGTACTCTTTAATTTTAGAGAGCAAGATGGAAAATGTAATAAGTGTGTTGAGCTGTACAGCAGAAGAATCTACTTTCTAAAAGGTTTTACGTGAGCTAAGATTGTGTCTGTAAATTTGGTATTTTTCAGCACAAATTATTGACCTAACTTGCTTAATTTTCTGTCAGTTATCAGAGAAAAGGGCAAATGTCTAGATCTTAAGCTGGGACAGAGTGAGGACTCCAGACAGAATTCCTATTTTTCTATATGAGCTCTATAAAGAAGTGGATATTAATTGCTTCAGTCACTGAAGTAGATACCTGTTACTCCAAATGGAAAACTCTAAATGGTAGCTGCGAACCCCAGCAAAACTAGCAACTTATTAGGTTTTACAGCCTGATATATCACCATCAAAATATACAATTGTGATCTTTTAATTTTTTTTTTTAAAACTTCAAGAGATCTAGACTTAACTTTCCTAAAAATAGACACTGCTGCTTGTGAATTCCTTTCTTTCCACAGTTTTTAGCCTGGGTTTTTAGCCGAGACTGCATACAAATAATTTCCTCACATGCTATGGTATTTCATAGATGTGTGAAAGATCTTACTTAATAACCTTCTTTGTATGAGAATGAAACCTCACATTTTATCCTGAGCACTTATAAACTGCACAACACCTTATTACTACTACTATTAGTAATGGTAACTGTGATAATATTAATGTTATACTGTTCTTCTAAACCTTGGTCCCGCAGTGTGGCTGTATACTTATTTTTTCACATTCTGCATAATCCTAGTGCAGAGATCACTTCTAAATATAAATCCTTGTAACATGATGCTTCCTGATGCACAGATAGTTATTAAAACTTGAATCCCTGAGGAATCTAAAACACCAAAAGGAAAATCTGGCATATCACAATGATAATTTGCGTATCATTGCTGGTCAAACGCCACTGAGTGTTGCCCTCCCTGGTTATATGGAGTACATACATAAGAATAATGTATCTAGCATTGCCATCTTCTAGCAATTTTCCCTCCTTGTACCATTTTTTTTTTCCTTCAGTAAGACGAATATGGATGTCGTCACTACTGTGTTGGCAGTGTTAAAAACATCCTTGGCTGTAAAAAGGAATGGAGTTTGTAATACAAAGGAGGAATAAATTACTTTGACATTGTATCATATCAGGCTTTCCAGTTTTGCTGCTTAATCACTTGTTCTCACACTGAAGTAGAAAGTAGAGAGGGGAAAAAAAAATCTTTATAGCCCTTTACGGTATTTTACCATTGCAAGGGATGGCAGAGGCTAGGAATTTGAGAGAAAAGGACTGGCCGCTCATAATTTGTTACCAAAACTATGGTGCGAAATATTGTTCTGTAGCAGCCAGCAGACTTCACCTGACGTCTGTTTTCACAAGCCCCAGAAGACACATGTTTAAGGGAGAATGCTATTAGCCAGTACAGATTGGACGTCTTCATCAGCAGTGCGAGCGGAGGCCTGCTCTGTAATTGAGAGGCATGTGGCTCTGTCAGCAGGTGACGGCAGACAGACGCACCTGAATGACAGTGTGACAGGGAGCAGAGCCGGGGGGCCCCATCCAGCCACTCTTGCTGCCGGAGTGACGAGCTCACGGGAACACGGGCTGTGAATTATCAGCAGGCCAGAAGGAGATGAGGCTTAGGGAGGGCTGCCAGACAGTTCGCGATGTGCTACACATTTCTTTCAGCAGTTATTATTTCGCTGTGCATAGCCCCTTGCTATTAAGCAGACAGAACAGCTCATATCCTGTGGACGGATGATAGATATGTCATATCACTGAAAAATTGTTTGTCTTCCACAGGTGTATGGGATGCCTTCTAAAGCAGACAGAGCACATGATGCTTTTCAACACTCTTTTCGATACTGATTTGGTATTCAGGGTCTATCAAAGGAGAAATCTTTCACATGCAATTATGACAGAAAATAAAGGTGATGAAGTGTTGTATACAAAGAATGGAGAGAGATCAAAGGACTGTAATGAAAACTGATTACAATAAAAGAGCTGCTTCAACCCTGAGAACTCCACAGAACTGCTTGGGGCATGACAACACGCACACTTGCATGCACAAAGAAGCTGTAGATAAAATCACAGACACTAAGTCATAGGAATAAATGAGGAAAGTTGTACATAGCTGCTTGCCTGGATGTCGTACGGCGTATTAAGACGCTAAAGTGATATGAAGCCACCATTCTAACTTGGGAGACTCTGATCAGATCCCTTTGTAAAGCCTTCTTTGCTGTAGTATGGCCATGATGTGAAAGTTTTGTAAATCTATAACTTCTGATAAGATTGTAGGATAGATGACTGTTTTCAATTCTTCTATTGTTTTCGTGATTAATCTCCTGGGGATCACGCACCGAATAAGTCACTCATTTAAGTTTAAATATTAGCAAGGAGACTGTTTAGTACTGTTAGTTGCATAGAAATGAAGAAATTAATCAAGTTTAGTCATCTATCCTTTTGACTCCTGTTCTGATTTAAAGCCTATTGAAACGAATTTTCATTGACTTCACTGTGTCTTTCCCGAATTCCTGAGTTGAGTATTGAGACCATTCATGGGCCAGTTGCAGTTAAGAGCCAAGCAATTTTGTTTCCTATGAAATTTAGGGAACTTTATGCAAAGCACCTTTCACATGACTCAAAAAGTCCTGTGCAATTGAGTGCTAAACAGAATTCTATTTTTTTGATACATGCGTTCTTTAATAACTTGCCAATGTCTTTGTAGTGGAAGACCTATCATTTTATGCAAGGTAAAGAATTGACACACTTTGCAACTGTGTTGTTTCAAATTTTTATGTTCTGCCAAGATTTCTCATAAATAGTGAGCTTAGCTTCAAACCCAGAAGGAAGGAGCATTTTTTGAAAACTCTGCAGAGCTTACTTTTTTCCCCCACTTATATACTGAATGAGCGATTTTATTTTTAGTCCCAAAGCAGAGAGTGTTACCTGGAGCAACATTGACTCAAAACACTTATTTTTGCTAAGAGTTTTATAAGTGATTTAGCTCCTTGACTTGTCTGAAACAAGAACACTTCATTGTTTGAAAACTCAGCTACAAAACTAGAAATGTTACCCACAGCACCGATGAAATTTTAACTAAATCCAGAAAAGCAGCTTACCAGTCCTAATATCTTTCCAAGGTCTGGCTTCTCTTCTGAAAATTCTATTCTGTCTCCAGGAACATAAGGCTTACTACTACTTATAGCAATATATTTTGCCCACCAGTTGTCTTTCATAATAAGCAGAAGTATTTCTTTTTCTCAGCTCTCATGTAATTCAAAAGTAAGTTAGGGCTTTGTAAGGGCTATAGTGCATCCCAGAACGAACATCCAAAATGTAATTAGAAATGTGCTTGTTTAAAGCGCTAAAACGCTCTACAAAATTTCTGTTTCATTAGACGCCTACTAGTCTGTTCTAATGACTGATGGTTGTATCAGAGCGTTTTCTTTTTCTTTTTCAGTTTATTTATTACTACTAAATACAACTGTTAGAATACCAAATGTAAACTCTGTTTATTGTGGTTTCTCTCTTTCTCTCTCAGGCAGCATTCCTTTCTTTGTATTGCTGTCAAACTCAGGAAAACCTCTCTCTAGAGAGGTCAATTTTCAGAGAGGTGACCCTTGATAGTAAGAGTGTCTTTAAAAGTGATGGCAAAAATAAACCCAATCCAAAACGAGCCAGGAGACTTTGATAAATTCTCCTTTTTGCTCTTAAGTTATTCTAAACCGAATGATTGTAAGGTGACTCCCTCTTTCTATGTTGATTGATTGAATAACTTTCCCTGGCTAATGATGGCTACAGCCATATTATATCATAAGCCCATCTGCCACTGGCTATGGAGAATGTCTGTGTGTTGCATCAGGCATTTTGAGTTTTATTATGGTATGTTTTTGGCAGAGCTTTCAACATCATTTAGACTCATGTTCTTAATTTCAAATAAGGAAAATACGGGTAATTAACAAATGGACTGGGCTGGTTGGAAAGTGTTTTAAGGCATTTCATTTGATACAATGGTCACTCTTTTAAAGGTAGTTATTTAAAATCATCAGAACCATAGCAACAGCTTATGCTTCAGAGAAGTTTTACTGAGTTTTCAGGGTGAAATGAGTTGGAACAGATTTCTAAGTATTGTATACAGTAAGCAGGGTAAAGCATGTCTACAAAACTACACATGAATTTTCGGGGGGGGGTATGTGTTCCTTTCCGTTTAAGCTGCATTAAAAGTTGTTCCTGACATCGTCAAACGTTGTTGATTTGAAAAAATGCTTTTGTCACCTGTGTGTGCAACAAAATTTTTGGAAGCTGGACAATCAGTAGTGTTCACAAAAAAAGCTAATCCACATTTCTTGATCTTAAGATACTGCTTCTACTGCTTAGCGCAGTAGAAGTTGCAGTGCTAGCAAAAATTGGCACTCAAAGTGTTTACTCTTTCCTATATCTTTAAAAGATATCTTTTTTAAGTTATTAAAAAAGAATGTTGTCTGTCTAATGTACTACTTGAGAGGGAAATCTATCGATACTTTTCATAACTGTATGTATAGAACCAACACGATAAGTAGCAGAAAAATCCTGTAAAATAATTGTGCTGTTAGTCACTCTTGTATGTTCCTAGGCAGTTAAAATACTTGCACTAAAATGAGATTTCTATGATAAAGAAAATAAAGAGCAGTAATTCATTGTTAGATCTCTGTCGACTGAGGAAAGATCTTTTCCAATTGTCCATATAATATATGGTTTGAAAATCAGTGAGTCATTCATTGAAATCTCTAAATAGCCTGTACAGATCCATTCCAAAGTGAATAGCTTACAACTTAATACACATTGTTCAATCTTTGTATACATTGTCCAGTAGCTTCAAAAATAACCTTACGTGGAAAACCAAATGTGCTCAGAAAGTAATTTAATTAGATGACTATTATGTACTAAGGTTCACTTATATTAGTAGATTGAGAATAGTGTTCAGATTTTTAAAAAAAGACAACATTTAAAAATAGCTTTCATGATCTTTGATAGTGGTGGAGGAACACAGAGAATAATTCTGGGCCTATTGTAACCCAGTAAGATGCTCCTGTGCAGTTTTGAGCTGCTAAACTGGGTTTTAAAACACAACTGCTTTCAGGTATGGGGAGAGACGAGGTACCCGAAAGCCTTCTCTTCAGCTGTCTTTTACAGTTACACTTTTTTGGAAAGCTGGTGATTTAGGGACGTCTGCACCAGGTCTGTGCTGGCCTAGCAGTCTCGTGTAGCCTTATCTTCTCAGTGAAGCTCCATTTTCAATTTCTTACAGTGGAGGTGACACAAAATGTGCCAAACACTGGACTGGGGCCTTTATAGTAAGTGTAGACTTTCTGCTAAATTTTGTATGTGCAACTATATTACAGTTCCCTGACAACCCATTTATCTTTCTCTGACAGATCCTTTTCAGTTATAGTTTTCTCTTTTTGCACGTTTACTTTTTGGTGTATGTAGACAAATTATGAATCCTCTTTGCTGTGAGATCATTAAAGAATACTTTTATTCTTGTCCCTTCAAAATTATCAAAAACGCATATCCGAAGTTCACAAGCTAAACGTTCCGTGTGCTCTTTCTCAGGAGCCTAATGTCTGTACCAATTTTGGAAAAGGGCTTTGTGCCAGAAGGAGAAATTTATAAAGGCCCAGTATGAAATTCCCTCTAAGTATACTTACATAGAGTCTTAGCTTTGTAGTAACTGTATATTGTCGGCTTTTTAAGGTTTTATTTATTGTTTTCTGCAATGCAATGTTGCATGTATTTTGGATGTGCCACTGTGTAATTGTAGACAATTTAAAGCATGCTTGACCTGTATAAATTATTCCGAAAAACCTGAACCGTGAGGGTCCAGTGGACCAAAGCTTTAGGAGGACTTGTGACTTTGGAAATAGCAGTCTTCATCTGTTGAAGATAATGCCGTTTGTGGATGTTTGTAGAGGTGCCAAAAATTCCTTCCCAACCACATGCCTGTAGTTGATTTGGCTCTTCTGCTAAAGCAGCGGCATAGGAGTTGCTGAAGTGAAGGGAAAGTGTGGTAGTGCAAAAAGCAGCCTAGTCTGAGAAACTGAGATCAAAGGATCCCCTGTGGCTTCTAATCCTGGCTCTGACTTCAGCTTCCATTTAATTAGAGTCAAATCACTGAGGCCTACATTTTAAAGTGTCTGCTAATTTTGGTGAGTTATTTTTTGGCTACCTGACTTTGAGATATGTAGGGTTATTTTTCTTTGTTTGTGCATCTGCATCTTTCATGAACTGCATGGAATTATGGATATTCGGTACCTTTAAAAATCCAGTAATATTTTATCTCACATTAGGCTAAAGATTGAAATGCTGTAAACCTGTGGACTCGTTAATGTCAACCCTCTCTCTTCTCTGGGTTAATTCTCCAAAATGTGGGCAATATATTACATATATCACAAGACTGTGTTAATATCTATAAAGGAGTAGACAAAAATGTTAAATTCAAGGGGATCCATAAATAAGCGATTGAACAGTTATTCAAATATACAAAGTTTCTGCTTTTTTTTTTTTTTTAAACGAGCACCGGGTAAAGGTCCTAGTACAGTTTCTAGGGCCAACATATGTTTTCATGGAGATATTATGTTTTTATAGTTGCAGCCTACAAAACTATTTATTTAACTTTGGAGAAAGTCACCTCTTGCCTTTGCAGTGTAATCATAATTAGTTATGCTTAGAGAGAGAATTTTTTTTTTTTTTTTTTGAAAGAATAATCAATCATGTTAAGGCCGGACTTGTCTGGATCTATATTATTGTACAAAAGAACCGTGTTATACTATATTGACGTATGTTTGTATACTGGATGGTCTATGCTTAATAACTCTAGTGTATTGAAGTATAAAAATAAAATTTGCTGCTCAGGAGTAAATCTAATCTGAGGACAAGTTAGATCCTAACTATGTACTGTAAACAAGGTATGGTATCCTTAATTTTCATATCTTCTGAATTTTGCATGTGGAATAATAAATTTGTATTCATATTAATGACAGTTGGGGCACAGAGAAAGGCAATACAGGTCTATAAACACAGCAAGTTGCTTCTGGTCTTTTTCTGCGTTTGTAAGGGTTATTCCTGTACAGACCTCATGCATGCCTGCTTCCACAAACCATATCTGCCTTCTCAAGCCTTACAAAAGTCAATTTTGTTTCTAATTAAAGTTCTAAGCATTTAATGTGCTTAGTCTCCTCCTTCATCCTTAAAGAAAAAAAGCCAACAGAAAAATTTTTTGCTTCCTCACTGCCAGGAATACTAAAATATGTACAATCCAATAATACCAATGATACTAATGGCTGCTATGTAGTATGACTTATTAAAATGTAATTTATTGTGAACTTAACAAAATACATTTTTTCAATCTTATTCTCTGTATAGTTTTTACAAACACAATGTGCATCTTGTTAAAAATACCTGCAGATAATGTGATATTTATTAAACAGATCTCTTTTATATTACTGTGAAGTATTGGTATTGTCTCATTTGCCATATCCAGGAGAAATTTTATAAATCAAAAATAATTTGTAGCCTGAGGTGTGATATATTGTCTGTTACATGGAGGATGCTTTTATTGTGAATCAGATGGGCAGGACAGGCTTCTGGCAGCAGTTGTCTTCAGCCACTGAAAAGGTGTTACTAGATATTCACTCCCATGTAACTCAGTCCAGATCTGGGGTAGGGATGTTTCTTTAAGTGACCAGGCAGCTCAGTCTTCATATTTCTTTTTTTTTTTTTCACTCAGTCTTAAGAACATAGTATCCCTTGTGCTGCTGTTAGCAGGGCCTTCAGTGTATATATTTTTCGTATTTATTGGTTGAAATATCACTCCAAAAGAGTGAAGGTTAATCACTTCCTGGACTAATTCAAAACAAGAATTGTTCTTTAAAATAAGATCTAGCTATATTGGAAAACCTCACTGACAAATATCAAAACTGCAAAAACCCAGAAGTCTGTCTGTAGCATGGAAAGAGAAGTGCGAGAGCCTAGCTAAAATGCAGGTTGCAGGAATTTTCAGTCATCTCAGAAGTACTTAATTTTCAGAAGTGCAGCCCAGCAGCACTGCTTAGTTTATTTCTGTCTTGGGTATTGCAATCTACATTTATAGGGAAACAAAGTGGTAGTTTTCACTTTTTGTCGCAGCATGGCTGATTCATTGAGACATTAGAAGTGGTTAATGACTATCAAGGTACCAACATTTTGTGGTTGGAATGTAGAAGTAAGCAGTCAGCAATTGGTAGCTCAAATGTTTTATTGCAACCTGTCTAGTTTAAATAGAATTACCTGTTTCTGTCAAGTAAACACCAGACATTTTATTTTCCTCAAATACAGAACTCTTGGCTCAACTTCCACATGCAGTGGTTGCAGTTCTCTATTGCATCCTTTCTAGGTTGAGTTGCTGTGATAAAAAGTTAAGGCACGTTTGAAGAGTGTCCTGGAAAAGGACTGTACTGATCTCTTTCAGATTTAAAAAAAAAAAAAGCAAAGGCAAAAACAGAACTAGGAAACCCAATACAAATCTTAAAGGCCTGTGTAGAGTATAGGGCTGGGTTTCTGGCATAGCTCTGTTAAGATTTGGACGGCATCTTTTCACAGCTTCTGAGTGACTGGACTGAATAAAGAGCATCACGTGGTGGTGTGAGCTCTGGCTGTGGTGCAAAGGACTCAAAACTGGGAGCAACTTAGTTCTGCAGCAAATCTGCATCGAACAAGTGTGTGTGAGATGTGGAACAGTGTTAGCATACGTACTATCTCAATGGTTTTTTTTTTAAGAAATGACAGATGCCTTACATTCAAGTCTGTCTTGTGTTCAGACCAACAAAACTGTCTATCTGCCTCTCTGTCTTTTCCTTCTCCACTGGAGGAGGAGGTGAAGATCACTGAGTTTTTCGGTGTTTTTCAGGGTTTTTTTTAGTACTTGATTGCTTGATTCTTCATTGTCCAGGAGATAACAAAGACTTTATGCTTCAAAAATAGCTTTCTGGGTATCCTCCACATGTGGTTTCTGAAACATACTTGTGCAGCCTATTAACTGGGGAGGATGTATAATAACCTTTTGGGGGGTGTGTTGATGATAAAGCTTACTGAATTTATGGCTTTGGCTTAATTTTACACTGGTGGTTGAAAACTGTGCTGGTGATAATGGAGCTCCACATCATGCTTCCTTGTGCTCCAAGACAGAACTCTTTGGAGACTTCTTCAGGAAGAATGTGCTTCTGCTGGGAGAAGGAGCTTCTAGGGTCCTTTTGAAAAAGACAACCCTTGCTTCACAGGTAGCATATGGATATGCTACACCACATTGCAAACTTTCCTTGGAGCTGCTGTCATCAACCTTTTTGTTTCAGAACAAATGGCTTCAAGCAATTAACTTTTTGTGAGACTTTACTTAGTGTTTCTATGAACACAGTGACAGGTAGAAGCCAGTCTAAAGTCAGGAAGCTGTACAGTCAAAGCCATAGTATTTGTTTGCCATGGCACACTCTCTCTGGCAGTACAAAATTGAATCCTGAAATTCTTTCTGCTAATTCAAAACACGTGCTCATTCTGCTGAAGTTCCATTATGTTTATAATAAAGGGATAAAGAATATTTTCTCTGTTTTTAGTTCAGCTGTCTCACCAGGCTTGCTTTGAGCTGCAGGCAAAGTAGTTACTTGCCTAGAGCAGCAGAAAAATAAGGAAGGTAAAACCATGGCTTTAGGTGTGTGTGAGTCAGGCACCCTCTCTTTGTTAACACTCCTCTCTGCGCCATAGGTACCAACTGTTATTTCTCTCAGATTATCTCACGGATTAGCATAATCTGGCTAAATTCCCAGTAGCTTTTCTCAACTATTATTTAGATTAAACACTGCTGATTCTGCTTCAGATGTGGAGAATGATATGCATGTCAAAAGGCTTGTCCAATTTTTACAACTATATCCCTTGGCCTAATAAGTTGTTATCTCTATTATTCTTTTCTCTGCTTATAGTGTATTCTTGCCTATTGTGTATCCTTGAGTTTACAACAACTCAGTTAGTTGCGTCTTGATATAATAGCAACCTTGAAGAGGTGGGGTTCATCTTTTTTTGTTGGATTGATTTCCTCTGCTGCTGTCTATTTGAGAGCAGTTTCCTTGTTTTTAGGTTTGCTGTGAAAACTTTGCTACCTTGTTTTTTGCCTGCTAGGGAATATGAGGACAGGAATTCAGTGCTCCTAAATCAAAGCGTGGTGCCCTTGGGCACAAGGTGTTTTGTTTCAGTAATTAAAAACAAAAGTAAATTTTACTGATGTTTTTTGTCTAGCTAACAACTGCATTGCTTGGTTGAATTACGAACTATAGTCAGTTTATCTTCCTGGATTTACGTTGTTGAGCCTTTTGTACTTCAGGAGCTTCACATTTTCTGGACTCTGATGATTCTTATGACTTCATATATATCTTGTTGTAACCCTGAGTGGCTATCTACACCAAGGTTTTCATAAAATTTCTCCTTGGTGAAGCACTGCTGTGGGTAGCAATGCTGGAAGTTGTAATATAGAAAAGGCATCAGCAGTTTTACCACTGTGTCATCTACTGTTTCTCAGACTGACCCCATAGTGGTAATATTCTAGCAGCTGATGGTATGTTGTCTGCTTTTAGTATCCACACTGTTGTTCCTCTTGGGAGTGGTGCGCTGGTGGGAAATTTCAAAGGAAAGGCTGTTGTAAGCAAGCTAGAAAAAGCATGCTCTCAATCTTCAGAATAGCAAAGATGGTACCGCTAAAAAGAACAACTCCTGTTTTAAGGACAGTACAACAAGTTTATACCCCTAAAAAAAGGAAGTGGTCATTTAAATGTCTATATTCTCTCAGTGATTGCCAGAGCAAACCGTGAAATCTACATCCACTGTTCCTTCCATGTGTTCACACTAGTAGCAGCCTACTCAAGTGTTCAAAGTCTCCTCTACCTTTTTTAAGGTATAAACTAGAGGGAGAAGGTGGGTATATTTTCCATCAGGCAAGTGACCTCTATTTGGATTTGTTGACAAACAAGAGCAGCTCTTTTAGTATCCATAAACTAAATGTAAAGGATTGGCTTCTTAAAGTGATTCTTGAGTGTTCATAGGCATTGGGAGAACTATTACAGGGTGGCAAAAGATGCAGTTAATTGGTAATGATTAAAGCTGTCTGAAACCCGATTCCCTGAGTTTTTAGAACACATAATTGTTCTATGTAATCCAGAGCGGCATCACCTTTCATCTATATGAAGAGATCAGAAAAGAGAGATTTACAGCTTAGGTTGCCCCAAGCCACACATAGCTGACTTAATTTTCCTTTCCAAGGGAATCTAAAGATTGTTGTTGTGACTGGTTCTTGGTGGATTATATGTTATTTTGAGGTCACCTGTGAGTTTTTGTTAAATGATTGATTGACTGAAATTAATTATTCTGTCAGGACTGTAATGGAGGTAAGATTGAGGACACTGATAAACACAAAAGCTAAAGCAATTCTTATAAACACACTTATGTCTTCTTCAATCTGAAGAAATCGGGCAGAATACGTATATCCTGTATGGTGTTTTGCATCCTTATGTTTTTCCCTGCATAGCCAGAATGTGTTTTTCTTTGGGGATCCCTAGCTTTGAAGACACAATTCATCCTGTTTACAATGGAACTACTTATCAGTCAAATGTGTTCTGTGACATATCCTAAACATCTGAACTCAAATTCTCTTTCTGTGTTTTTTTTTTTTTTTGTTTTGTTTCTCAGATAAGTTCTTTTGTTCTCAGTCACAGACTAATTTCAATTAAAGTTATGGGTTAAGTGAACAAAGTGCAGACAAAACACACAAGATTAACAATTGATTTAACACTGGAAGCAATACTTGAAAAACAGAAACCTTCTATGAGTTATTTTTGTTAGACTGACCTTCATTTAAAAAGGGGAGAGGGGAGAAAAACAAGGAGGGACCTTTCAGCTCCTTCTCCTTGTCTAAAATATGCCTGGTCAGTTGACCTTTTTTAGATGTGTGGCAAGGTGAACATATTTTTGTTGGCTCTTAAAGGAGGTGGGACTGTTAGTACTGTATGGCAGAAAGGAATGTTCTGTGTTTTGCAGGTGTACAGTTCTGAGGTTGCATGACAAGTGCAGAGGGGCTACCTGCTATTAATTTTTACTCTTGAATTGTTTTGGAGATATCCAGGGTTTTGGATGAGAATCAGTTTTAATTTCACTGTGGAATGCAAGGCAGTGATTTAAAGGCAGGATGAAATTGTTCCCCTAGGGCCTTTAGGCCTTTTGGAACGTTCTGGTCAACGTAAAGATGTTTGTTCTCTTCTAAAACAATTTTTTTTTTTTTTTTAAGTAATATAAAGGACACATTTAAAGTGTGCTGCTCTATGTCTTAATTTATGTGAAAGTTTTTATTAAACAAGCAGTCCTGTTCTCTTCAGGAAGAACGTTATCAAAAGCTATGCCTGTCTTTGTGAGTTTGGGTTCTGTGATTGGTTACAGAGAACTTTATTAAATCTTCCCATTTTGTCCAGTTTTTCCTAGCTTGCAGTATCAACTAAACCTAACAAAGTCCTTTAATATGCTGTATATACCTCTGAAAGCATTAAACTGTTAGTGAATCAGTGAGTTCATCAGATGTACCTATTTTACTGATTACTAGCTGTTCTCTTTTGACTAATAGTGTGAGATAGGAGGTCCCTAGAAGTGTATATCCATTTTTGTAACATATCATTGAAAAGAAGTTGTGTTAACAGTCTAATACTGCACAGGCGCTACCATGATGGCAGATGATCACATATGTGTTATCTCTCTTAATAAAGCTTTTTTGCAGCTGCAAAAACAAAAGTTTAAAGGGTAATAAAATATTTTCTTGTACAAGTCAGTGTGGTTTTATGATTAGAGTGTGACCCATTTTCCTCTTGAGAGTCTCAATACATGTGTGGGCAAGGGTTCACTGAACGCAGTAGTAATCTTTCTCATACTTGTGCTTAGAAAATGCCAGACTTTTCTTCAGTTCATACTCCAGCAATAGGTGAAAAGAGTTGATTCATATCTTGTTTCCTGAAGACACAGAGGTCTTTGTATCATGTAAATTTTTTTTTTTTTTGCATTTTTTGGCTATTCAATTCATCCTTTTTCCATCTTTTTGATGTTCATGAAGCAATAGTTTAAATGGCATTTAAGAGAACAAGATCTAATGTGTTGAACAGGTCCATTCCATGAGATCTTGAATTAGGTCTGCACAGAATACTGCACTCTGTAATAAATGCTTTTCATGTGAGATTAGTAATTTATTGTATGCCTCTTTCCACGAATTATTATGTAAGTTTTGGCCATATTACTATATCCCTTTCTTTGTTGTATATTCTTTAAATTTATGTTTTGTTAAAAAATTAGAAAACAGAAAAAAGTTGAACCAGTTTGGCACTGTTGAAAAAATCAATCTTAATTATATAAATCTACTATAGTCTTATATATTTTAACAGTATTAAATAGTTGTGTGCTAGTTAACTATAGTCAGGAAACCTCCAGATTTGTTTCTGCAAATGATATTAATTGATAGAATCATAAATAGAACAATAATTTTGTCCAGTGTACATTCAACTTAAATTGAAATTGATGTGTGGTTTACACATAACTAAGTTTGAGTGTGTGTGTGTTAATGGAAAAGGGCTGCTTATTTTGAAAAACAAGCATGAAAACTGAGTGTAAATGCCCTATTATTTGTGACTTTCAATATTGGAACTTATACTTAAAAGCAAATCAAATGCTGTGAAAAATATTTAAAACTGAGGTTTACTTTTAACATTTATTGCTGCTCAGCATGTCTTATAAAAAGCCATGTAGGCTGCTTATTGTCAGTCTTAGATACATTGCATAAATATTTAGCTGTTGATAAGACTGGGTTTCTTGAAATCCAACATGTGTCTGGGTTACGTTAGCAATATTTTGAGTTTGCTTTATTTTTAAATATAAAATGGAAACAGTGAGAGACACTTTTGAAAATTTAAACACAGAAAGAACATTTTAATTTTTAAATGCATTAATTGTGTTATTCAAGAAAGGCCTCAGTCTTGGCTTCGTTTGCAGTTCCAGCAGCTATTTCGTATATGCTATTTTATTTGCACTAGGTTTTTTATTCTTGTAGATTCTGTATGTCTTCAGAAAATTGGTGTTGGAGAATTTGCAGATGTGTCAGTCAGTGGAGGTGGATATGTGGTTAGTGCAGCCTTAACTAAGAAGTGGTAAAGATGTTTGCCTTGCATGGTCCTTTTACATTATCAGATCCCAGCCAATTCCAGACTGGAGACTCAAAGAAACTCCACAGAGGACAGTTATTGAAATCGCCTGCCCCTGGGTAAAGTTTCTACTTAACCTCATCAGTTAGTTGTTGACTGATGCATAAAAGCTTATGTTCCCTTGGAGTCTGCTCTAACTGTGCACGTATTCAAGTCTGTTGGGATAGCTGGAAATGAATGATGTACTCAGCATTTGAATGTGTAAGAGAGACCACAGTTTAACAGTAATTTGATAGAAACGAACTAATGTTAGAGTCCCCACTAAAACTAATATGCTTAGTTAGAAAAACAAATTATAGGTTTTCGGACTATTGTATCATTCTCAGGCATCTATCTGTTGTTTGGTGGTACTTCGCAAGCTTCACAAACCAATTGTATCAACTTCTGGGGAATTAAATAGATTTTCTTGCAGTTTTTTTCCTTCATGTAGGTATGTATGAACTGTCTTGGACAGGTCACTGCAGATGTGATTTAAATATATTTCCTAATGTTAAAATTTACTCAGTTGAACCTCTGTGGTTTGTCGTAATTGAGTGATCATCTCACCTCGCAAACTTCAGGGTGATCTTATGTCTTTTAAACAAATTCCAGGGATATTACTTTTTTGAACTGTCATGCTGAGCATCTGAAATTAGAACTTGGGCCTTTATGTATATGTATTATAAGACCATTCCAATTCCTATACTTGCCTCTTAATTTTCATCTGTTTTCACAGTCCTGCTATGTGCAATTTTTCCTATGGGTTTTGTCATAAATTCTCAATCTGGAGCTCTAACTCTGTCATTCTTCTCTGAAATAAGATCAAGATGCTGTTTGCTGGGTAAAATACTGGCTGGAGAGCCGAGCCCAGAAAGTTGTGGTGAATGGCGTTAAATCCAGTTGATGGCCGGACACGAGCCCTGTTCCCCAGGGCTCAGTTTTGAGGCCAGTCTTGTTCAATATCTGTATCAATGATCTGGATGAGGGAATTGAGTGCTCCCTCAGTAAGTTTGCAGATGACACAAAGTTGGGTGGGAGTGTTGATCTGCTGGAGGGCAGGAGGGCTCTGCAGAGGGATCTGGACAGGCTGGATCGATGGGCAGAGGCCAACTGTATGAGGTTTAATAAGGCCAAGTGCAGGGTCCTGCACTTTGGCCACAACAACCCCATGCAATGCTACAGGCTTGGGGAGGAGTGGCTGGAGAGCTGCCCGGCAGAAAAGGACCTGGGGGTGCTGGTTGACAGCCGGCTGAACGTGAGCCGGCAGTGTGCCCAGGTGGCCAAGAAGGCCAACAGCATCCTGGCCTGTACCAGAAATGGTGTGGCCAGCAGGAGTAGGGAAGTGATCGTGCCCCTGTATTCATCCCTGGTGAGGCCGCACCTTGAATCCTGTGTTCAGTTTTGGGCCCCTCACTACAATAAAGACATTGAGTTGCTGGAGCGTGTCCAGAGAAGGGCAATGAAGCTGGTGAGGGGTCTGGAGCAAAAGTCTTACGAGAAGCGGCTGAGGGAACTGGGGTTGTTTAGTCTGGAGAAGAAGAGGCTGAGGGAAGACCTCTTTGCTCTCTACAACTACCTGAAAGGGGGTTGTGGTGAGGTGGATGTTGGTGTCTTCTCCCAAGTAACTAGTGATAGAACGAGAGGAAATGGCCTCAAGTTGTGCCAGGGGAGGTTCAGGTTGGATATTAGGAAAAATTTCTTCACCGAGAGGGTGGTCAGGCTTTGGAACAGACTGCCCAGGGAGGTGGTGGAGTCACCATCACTGGAAGTATTCAAAACACATGTAGGCGTGGCACTTGGGGACATGGTTTAGTGGGCACGGTGGTGTTGGGTTGATGGTTGGGCTTGATGACCTTAAAGGTCTTTTCCAACCTTAATGATTCTGTCATTCTGTTATAAAACAGCAAAAATTTTCATGCAAGAGAAACCAGTTTAATGTTCATTGATTCATTTAAGAAATTCAGTTATTCAAAACGAAGAACCAAAATGGTACAGAATCTGAAGAACAAGCATGCAAGTTAAAGAACTGTTTTGTGAATCGACCCCCTCTTTTAATGCCTACTTCATAGAGATGTATGACCCATTTCCTGTAAAGTTTTATTAAACTTTTTCAAAGTTGTCACTAAATGAACTGAGATAGGAAATTTGTTTTAATATCACTGTCAGTGTTTCACTGCAGAAAAATGCCATCCAGCATGTCAATGAGAAGATGCTAAACATATTCATGTGATGTCAATTAGTTTTTTTGCTGGGGAAATCTTGTGATCTGTGCCCTGAAGTGTAAATTACAAGAGTTACTCAAGTGGTAGATGTGGTTAAGAGTGTTAACAAAGTGGGCCTTCAGGGTGAGTGCAACTGATGCAACAAACTACAATTAGCAGTTGCAAAGATCTGTCTTTGTGGCTGATTTGTCTTTCTTCCCTTTCTCCCCTCCTGTCCACTCAAAATATGGAAGCAAGACCACAGTATCTTTTCATAATGGCTCAAGAAATTTTCTTAATATTCACCTTTAGTTTGAATTGAAAATTTCAGCAAAGTGTTGGACACTCACTTAAAAAGAAGATTTGTGAGGTCAATCCAGTGGATATTAAGGTACATAGAAGTACATACTTATATGTTGAATTATGCAAGGCTGTTGAGCAGCCAGTAGGAAAAACAAGGCAATGGGTTTAGATAATTAACCCTGCAAAAACAGTGGTTATCCCTTTGCAAAATGGTTGTAGGCTGTTAAAGAGAAGTTGTGTTGGATGAAAATGACTGTTATTAAACCATTTTCTGCAGACAGGTGGTCATCATCTGCCTTTTGAGTCCTTCTGGCTAGAAGGATGTCTGGGGTGGGAAATCTGTAACTTTGGGCAAGGAGTGGCAAAGTGATAGTCTGAATCTTGCAACATGCACAGAATGTTTCTCTTCTCCGCTTTAGGGAGACTTTTCTCTGCACGGGATAAGCATGCTTCTCCCTCTCTTCTACTGCGTTCTTATTTAGCTAGCTGCTGTGATAGGTAGCTTTAGATGCACATGGAAACTGAGACATTATTTGCTGTAATTCTACAACCCTTAATGCTTTTGTAATGCAACTACAGCAACTGAACTGTGGCCACCAGTCTAAGCCACTGGTCCCACAAGTTTCAAGGGAAGACCTAAGGGACTAATCTCACTGAGCCCACAGAATATTCATCACTGATGTATGAGTCTGTAGACCTGATGTTCTGCCCAAGTATTCAACTCAGTAGCAGCTCTACACCCATACCGGGAAGGACAAGACAGGTGCATTTAGAGAATTAACAGAAAAGGTCAGTGGTTCAATGAACTGTTACTTTGACAGGTGTTACACTTATCTTTTAACATCTAGACAAAGGTGGGTAGACAGCCCACTGCTTTACATTATCAGTTACTACACAAAGGTGGTGTAGACTCCACTAGTGTTTTCTGTTTCTATCATATGAAGCTACTGTGGTATCTGGTGTAATTTTCTGTAAAAACGAAATTGTTACAAGTGGCCACCATATGGATGTATGGTAGAGATTATGGAGGATAATGTGTGCATATATTATAATATTGGCTTACAGATGGTTATTCAATAATATGTTTCTTAACAAACAAAATTCCCTGAGACTTAAGAAGGAAAATATTCTACTTCATATGTTTTGGATTCTAGACTTGTATGTTGGGCATCTCTCGTTCTGCAGGTTTCTCTTTATTCTGTAAGTCAGTAGTAGGTGTGTTTTGACAGTGGCATTTTCCTCATGTTCAGCTTCCTAGTTCTGAGTAGGAAGAAGTTTTCCTTCTGCGATGATAACAAGACCGGTGCTGACAGCCAGGAATCTCAATCTTTTGCTCATTTCACCTGGAATTACTAATTGATGGTCATCCTTCTGCAGAAAATTATTAATTTCTGTCTGTCTTTGGGAAGGCTACCTTTATTCTCTACCAGATGCCAAATACGCTTTTCTTCTATTCCAATCTGAGTATTTTCTGATGTTGCCATTTTCCTCACGTGACACTCTCAGTAGCTAATAACTTTTAAACCTGCTTGCCTTGAGACAAAATGAGTAGCTGATGATTGAAAAATAAACTTAAGGAAAGTGATACCGCTTCTCTGCCCATTACTTTCATGCGTACCTTTATGGGAAATGAGAACACTGAATTAAACGTACTCAACATCTGTTTCTCCAGAGACTCTTGAGCAGTGTGGAAGTAGCGCTTTTCCTCTGTGGTACTAGCAGGGTCTAATCCCACGACCATGTCTCTGTCAGTAGCAATTATCCAGCTTTTGGCTTACCCATCCCAGGGACTTAAAGGAATGGGAGAATAGGTCTTTGAACTGACAGGTTAACTAGCTTTACAACGTTGAAGAACAGAATTAATTCAACAATTTTGGAATCTCTCCCTCTGTTCTGTTTTGTTATGTCTTTTGTTCCAGAGACATTGTTTTACCTTTCCCTCCCTCCCACCTTCTCCTCTTTCCCTCCCACCTTCTCCTCTCTCCCCTTCTCCCTCACCCTCTCCCCACCTCTGCCCCCACTGTCTAATTTTAGATTAATTACTTGTTTGAAAAAATCATTGGAAGTACAGTTTGAACTGAATATTTTTTCCAGTTACTGAAATAACCATACAGCTAGGTTAGATATATTCCTCAGCTCAAGAGAGGTTTGCAACAGGAGCAGGTTTTTTTTCTTTTTTATTCAGCTGTAACTGAAGGGTTTAACATGAACCGGTAACATTACCATCATTGAGCCCACATAAATAATTTCTTCAAAAGAAGTTATTTCCACATGGTTTGCAACTCCCTCCTATAATTTTTAGTGTCTTGCTTTTGTCGCTTGTCACATTTCAAAAGGCATTTTTTTATATTAGAGAAGCCTGAGAAGTGTAAATTCAAGAACATATCCTCATCATAGCAGTAAAAAATATTTTTTTTCAAAATTTAGCAATATAATTTTTATAATCTGAGGGTTTTGGCTTTTTTTTTTTTTAAAAAAAAACCCCAAAACCACACAAACCAAAACCAAAAAACCAACTTGAAAAACTTATTAAAAGAAGATTTTGAGTATTCAGTGGCTGCTTATCTAAAGATATCAGTTGAATCTGGAGATAAAACACATCTGAGACCTCAATTTAGGTCTCTGATACTCAGGAGTGATACCATCACACACAGATTTCCTTTTGTCAGCTTTCTATGTGAGGGCAATGATATTTTCCTGCAAAGGGTAATGTTCTGCAATATCATAGAAGTAAAAAATAATCTGACCAAAATAATAAATAATAATTATTAGGCCAATAGTAACAATTATTATGAAACCATTAGGCCTCAGTTGTAGGTGCATGAGAAACAGAATGTGAAAAAAGGAGTGCAAATTTTGAACAGTGGTTGAATTCATGAGGAGACTTTATGAAGATCTGGGACAGGTGAGGGTTATAAAACCTTGAATTCCCTGCAGTGAGATATCAATTAGGTAGATGCGACGGAGTAGGAAAGGAAAGGATGCAAGCTGTGCTTGATTTGGCTCTTTGGAGCTGTGATCACTAGGGTGGTGGTTAGTCTCATTAAGTTACTCCCCTAGCCATCTTCCCATGAAAAGTCCTGAATATTTCTGTTTAAAAGCTTGACTTGGTTGCTGGAATTTAACTTTTGATCCCTGTCAAAGTGGTCTAATAGGAAACAACTGTTGTGAAAAATGAAAGGGTGTCTCGTTGTCACTTTGATTGTCACAGAGCTTTTATATCTCCTGCAAATAACTCGTCTTCCAGGACTATTTTGTTGTGCTGAATCATTTGTTCATTGCTATCACAGGGAACCGAGTTTCACGTTCTGGTTTTCCAGCACTGTGGAAGGGTTTGTGCCTCTGTTGCTTGTGACGTTTGTTACACATAACTAAAATAACCTAAATAAATTATTCTTACAGTGTTGTCTTGTGGTTATATTAAAGAAAAACAAAGACTGGGAAAGACTTGTAAAGCCACCTGCCCTTCCCTATCATGGAGGCATACTGGGAGCTCATACTTAAACTTGCAGATACAGCTCTGTTGTGAATTTCAATATGAAAAATGTTTTGGGTTTCTTAAAAATGGATACTGGCCTGGAAATTCAATAAGGATTTGATATTCCTGCTTCTGATCATGCTTGAAGGTCAGGATATTCAGCAATGAATAATTTTGTTTTAATGATTAGATGAGATGTTTTTAATCACACATTTGGTCCTCTGTCATTCAGTTCTAGCCTTGGGGTTTTATCGTCTTACTCTTCACTTGTCAAAACCTTTTTAAGAAAGCAACTTTCCGCATATTACAATAACAATAGAAACTATTTTTTTTAAGATAAGTAATGCACCTTTGAGTTGGATTACTGTCACAATAACCTTTAAGTCACGGGGTATTAACACAGATAGTCATTTATGCATTAGTGCAGCCAAAGAACCACAGACATTAATGGACTGGTGTAATGATGCTCAGCCCACAATGTCACACAGTTGACAGGTAATTTTATTTAATTATAACATGGTACTTGCAAATTAAAAAAAAAAACAAACCCACTGTTTTTGTGTGGGAACTGTAACTGGAAAACGCTTTCATAATGAAAATTAAAGGAAAACACTCTAATCGCAAGTAATGGAGTGTAATTTTCACTTGTTTATTTTTCAGTGTGACACATCCTTTGTGAGTATTTATAAATTATTCTAGGTGTTGATTTTATAACCTTTGACTATAGAATCATCCTGTGTTGAATGTAGTAAGCATTAAATCTGTTCTTCCCCTTTGCTGTTATGAATTTCATAGATGAGGTAATAAAGCAGGCCAGTTGGTACCATTGTGTATCAAAGTTGTTTAATAAGTTCTTTGAGTTAGTGAAATCAAATAGGTCTATTCTTATACCTATAATTATATTGCTTGTTTATCATCAATTCAAAACAGAAGTCAGTGTTACTTTTTGTAATGATGAGTCGCGGTGTTTCTACTTCAGTTTTTTGCCAAGGTTTATGAATTTTATGTTGAGCTTGTTTCTTGTTCTTTTTGGTCCTCTTTGGGATTTGTTTGTTTGTTTGTTTGTTTGGGGTTTGTTGGGTTTGTTTTTGTGTGTGTTTGTGGTTTGTTTTTTTTTTTTAGTGTGGGTTTGGTTTTTTTTGTATACCCTGTTTGAATAAAGCTGCTTCTCCCTAGCACTGGAGGGAACTTTTCTGTAAAAGTATTGTCAGCTGAGCTTGGATATTTTTTAAACTAAGACAAACACTTGAAAATAAAAACTTTTTTTTTTTTTTTAAAGGAAAAATAAAAGCCAAAACCTTGATATTATGCTGTATATTTAATGAATTATTAACGTCCAGGACTATAGTGCCTGCTTCAGCACTGTTAAATTTTATCATGTTAATCTTTTGCTGAGAATGTGCATATGCTAAAATCCATATAAAATTTCAGAGACGGGAAAAAACTTACAAAACAGAAGCAAGTATATTTTATGAAAATCATATTTCCACAACAAATAATTCAATCTCTTTTTTATTGCTTTGTTTTTCATAGCTCCCACAGGCACTGGTCTATAGTGTAAACATCCACCTTGTAAATATGTAGGCTATTTTTAGATGGTTTTGTATTTGTAGGAAATGTAGGTCTGAAGCTGAGAAATAGCATCTGTATTTTCCTTTATCACTTACAATTATTTCCTCTTCGATGTACTTTTTTCCTTTCCTATCCTTTAAGTAGCCTTTTAAGTCAACTCGATTTAAATGATTAAAAATGAGGATTCATGCAGAAGTGTTCTGTAACTTTACTTTTAAAATTAAAACCTTGACATATTAGTCATCCTGGAACATCCTAGACTGACATCCATCCTAGCAGCGCTGAAGAATATCAAGAAGGGTAGGGTCCAGAAGCACGGCACTATCAGGAGCTGTGAGGCAGAGGCTGATGGTGCATTCTGTGAGAAAATATGGTGAGAGCAAAGATGCCAGCAGCGTGCGCGTTCCAGGAGCGTAGCAGTCTCAGAGCAAGTAGCTGACCTAAGTCCTTGTGTTACTTTCCAGCGCAGACAAGATTCAAATCGTGTGTTAAAAAATTACTTCCAAGCCTAAATCTTACTGAAAGTTAGAAACAGTATCTCAAATATCCAAATACGTCTGTTAGAAATGGGAGTATGCCCACCTGATTTACATGGAGGGTTTTGAAAACATTTTGTTGAATTTGCTGATGACAGTAGTATACATCTGCATTTCTTGTAACTCTGTCATCATAGTCCTTATTTGCAGTATTTCACAGTGTTAATGTTATGAACTTACTTTGTTTGACTGTTCATGTATACTAACTTATGAGATCACAAAGGTGGCAAAAAAACTTACAGAATAGAACTAAATATATTTTATGAAAAGCACAATATCAGAGCAAGTAATTTAAGTAATTTAAGTTGTTATTTTTTTTCCCCCCTAGCACTACTCTTAGTGTTGTGGTTTTATTTCCTCTCTATCAGTTGTCCCATTTAGAAATGTGCTTGGTCATATGAGGAAACAATGAAATGACAAGTACAGTTTTTTCAGAAGATGGTTTTTTATAAAAAAAAAAAAGCAAGCTAGCTTGTTGGTCAAAAATCACTCAAAAACTCTAGCTAAGCCCACTTAATGGCTTTTTAATTCTTACCTGAATCCTATATTAAAGGTTTAGGTTTCTATGAGACAACTGTTAGAGACGTGAATCTGGAAACTGAGCAGTGTATCAGTTGACTATTTATTAACAGATGAAAAAGAATACTTTTAAGTTCTTGAGATGCATGTGAACTCTTTGGATAGTACTAATAGATGACACCTAGAACCTTTAATATCTAAGGGAAAATAATTCACTTCGTCAGATAATTATGCCAGGAATATCTTGTCGTGTTCTCCCAAAACTAATTGCACACGTTGATATAACTTTTTGATGACTGAATATGAAATCTCTCCTCCTTTCTAAGTCATTATCATTTTGAAGTATTATCTTATAATATCTTATTGATAATCCTTCTCAATATACGTATTATCAACTGAAGAGATGTATGTGTAGTATTGTTAGGTCATAGGTGACTGGGTTTTGGATTTGGAGCAGAGGATACTTGTTATATAATGATGGATTTGTACAGTGAAGCACACTGAGAGTTGTGCATTGTGAGTGTTGAAGAAAGGCTTTTAAATGTGATTTATCAGTCCATCCCATGTTTTATGTGTAGTGCAACACCCATATCCTGCTAGCTTTTGCAGCCAGCACTCACTCTTCTGCACTCTCAGTTTTTGCACAACGGAAAGTTAACAGCAGTAAATGGAATAAAATTGACCAGTCTTGAGAATGCATAATGAGACAACCAAGAGTCACGTTGTTTCAGAAAACACAAGAAGTCATCTTTACAGTTCTGATTTTTCAGGTTCCGTATCATGTGGAGTATTGGGCATCCTATTCTCTCACTGATCACATTGACATAAAAGTGCTGTGCAAAGGAGGTGTTTTGGACTTGTGTATACCCCAAATTATATCACTTCATGGGTTTTTGGGGGGGGGGTAAATATGAGTCAGAATTCTCAGAGCCAAGTACACTTTTATGTCTGGAAAAGATTTAGCTTGCTGCATTTAACCTAGAAGAAACATTCCTCAGGTTGTGGTCTAGCGAAATCTGCCGAATAATACTTTGTAAGGATTGTTTGCCCATGGGCTGCTTAGATATCGGGATCATAGGGGAAAAAAACAGGTAATTCTGTATAGTTGTATTTTCTGTCGGATTGCTTTGATCTGTATTTTAATTGTGTATGTTGGAGTTATCCCTTGAAATTGGCAAAACCTGCAGTTTCAGTCACAACATATTCATGTCTTAAGGTTGTTATTGGATTCCTGTGTGACAAAGCTTGACAAGGAGTTTATTCTTCAATTTATTCTTAGATAGAGATTTTGTATTTTTATCAGCTGATTGAAATGTGACACGTGTTATTTGGGGATAGCAGAGCGCTTCTGGTATGTTTTCTTACAAATTCTTAATGTGACTGGATACAATTGAGGTACTGTAACAGTGGCAGAGATCATGCTGCCTCTTGACAGTGTCAAACATTAGACAAAACAGCAAGGTAATAATTAGCAGATGATAACACATATATTTCTGTGCAGGTAAAATGGATTATGAGGTCTACAACAAAGTGTACTCCCTACTTTATGTTAAAAGACTGTTTTCAGTGGCATCTTGGCCAAGCATTGACCACGTTGATTGGAAAACAGAAATGAAGCTTAATTAAATCTAGGAATTTTCTTTTATGTGTACATTTGCTAAAAAATTCCCTTCAGACTTGCTAATAGATCCCAACGTTTTTAAGTTTCAGACATTTCCTTGTGTTCTATAGCGGCATGTGCAAGCCACTCAGTAGTCTTTTGTCTGGTTCAAAAAAGTGAAGCAGCTACAGTTTTGCCTTCATGATAGACCTCTTGGCTGTGCGTGTCAAGGTACTGATTACCAGGGTTATTTTTGACCTTTGCAAGATATCTGTGTTATAGTATGTAACTTAATTTCTTTTAATCTAGGAAATTGCATATACTAAAATATATTCTAGGTGATGAAATTAAGTACTCGATGTTTGCGCAATATTAGAAGTAACTTCCTTCAATTTTTTCCTCCTTGTGTGCATTGCATCTTATGTCCAATTTATAATTATACAGCTACATTCTTCTTGTCTTGATAGGTCTAAACACGATGCATTTGGGGATAGGAAGTAAATAGAATAGATTACTACAGAATCAAGAAGACTGTCATCTTGTATTTCAGGTATTAACTTGAGAGAAAAGATTTATACTCTGTGCTCTGCTATTAGATTTGCTAATATTGCTGTGATGTGAAGAATAGTTGTACAAAGGAGGTTTCAACTACACTTGCACAAGCAACATTAATCCTGGCATTTCTAATTGCTGGGGGGGGTGTATTTTATTTTATTTTGCAGCCTTTTATAGAATGTCTCTTTATGTTCATTCTATCTTTATGTGTATTGTCTAGATGGACGGATACAGGTAAAATTAATGAACACAACTGTAAACAGTAATAATTCAGTTTAATGACAGTTTTAGCAGGGTATAATTCAAATTCTTTTTCCACCTCAAGCAATTCTTCAAAACTGAGGGCTAATGTTTTCTCTGAAAACAAAGTCTTCAATAACCATCTCAAGATCTTAGAGAAAATCACATGGGATGTTGCTGGCGGGCAGGAATGAAATTCAAACATGACACCAATATATGACATGTAACAGAACTGTAGAGTAAATAAAAGATTTCAAAACAAGCTCTCTGTCTTGGGAATAATTATTAAATAATTTTTGATAGCATGAGAAAGGTGTGTGATTGTTTGATAATGTGGTGCTGAACAAATATGAAGAAAGTACAGTACTGAAAAGAGCTTGTGAGCTACACAGACATATGATGAAATAAGAATTGAATTTGAGCTTCTGGCTGAGCAGTTTTTCAGCTTAAATATATCCTTCCCAGGGTGTTGGAGAGCCAGCATCATAGTTAGTGCATAAGAAATGTTCTCAGATCCTTGGTGAAAAGATTCATATGTGTGCAAAGGTTTATTTTGATTTATTATTTGTTTTATTTAGATAATGGTGACTCCTTAACACTCTTTCCTTGTTCTAGTCCTATACACAGTATTTCATTTCTATTAGCACATACTATAATCCAACTAGCTGTCTTATTATCATGATATTGGTGATTCTGCTGTGATATCAGCAGCGCTCCAGTCTCGAGAGTCGGGGATGACTGAACCAAACAAATACAAAATGTATGCTATTGTGCTTGGTAGGCATATTGGACAAAGTATACCTAACTGGAAAAAAGAATAGTATTGGAAATTTTTTTTCTGGCTTTCAAATCCGTTGCTCAGAACTATTGAGATATACTATTTCAGGCCGTTGTTATTTTTTCTGAGCTTGTTTGAGACCCTGCAGTATATGTAATGTTCTAGCAGAAAAAAATAGTGGTTTTGCTTCTTGGTAACTCCTTATCATGCAGTTTAATTTAGCTAATTCTGAACTCTTCCTTTAATTCTTCATGTCACTAAATTATGAGATGTTCCAGAGCCAAGCCATCTGGCTTCTATAAAAGCCACAGAAAGATCAAGGACACCTCCAACTGCTTTTATTGACCAGAGCGCCTCATGAGCCTTTAATGGGAATAGTGGGGGTGGGCAGAAAGTTTGGTTTTCTTAGCTTAAAGTGCTCTTATTGATGGATGTCAGAAAAGAAGTCAGCTTTCTACTCTGTATTTCATAAACCTTTTATGGCTACAAGAGTGTAAACAAGGTAAAGGCCCACCATGTTTCTCACTGAATAAAAAGGATATTCTGAAAATTTGATACACATTTTGTTATTTAAAAAAGTTGTTCACAAGCTCCATATGATATTCATACTACAGTAACTTTGAATTGCAATGCCCCAGTCTTTAATGACTTGAAATGAGAGAGAAAAAAAAAATCTATCTAGGAGTTGAAATAGAAATGGTGATTGGCTAAGACCTTTTTTCATGTATTTATACCTTGTGTCTGTCACAGTAAATTTAGGTAGAAAATGCTCCTCGTATTTATAAAAGACAAAGCCTGGAGAAGAAGTTTTAGCAGTCTGGGGAACTGTGCAGTCACTGACAGTATTGCTGCTTTTAAAATCATTGGCTTATTACAAGTCCATTACAAGTGGCTAAATTAGCTTACTCTCTAGTCTCAATTTTACTTTCAATATCATTTAGCAGAGAAGAGTTGGGATATTGATGGCTGTTCTTGATAGCATCTTGCAACTGTGTAGAAAGTTTTTAATTGTCAATTGGAAAATGGCTTTTAACGTTATAGCAATAAAAAAAATGCTATAGGTGGAAGAACAGGAATAGTAAAGCTCTTTATCTTTGTTACTTTTTGCAAGGTGCCTAAGACAGTGATTCATATTTAGGAGCGTTTTTGTCTTTTGACTAGATGAAAGCTTGTTTCCTTGAGCAAATGGCTTATAAGAATATAGTTCTAAATCAGGGCTCAATAGAAAGATCACAAATATAAATCTTCAGTTGTTTTATTCATAACATGAGCCCCTTACTTTTGTACTTCTTTGAATTATCTATATGCCCTGCCTGCCCTATGACATCTTGATGCAGCGGATAAATATGTACAGCTTTATGACCCTGACTGTCTAGAAGCCAGGGCATGGCCTAATGTCAGGCACCTTCAAGGCTTGATTGCAGAAGATATACCTTAAATGATTTAAAGACCTGTTCACTTTATTGACTTGATCCATGTATTTCTGTTGGTTGTTTTACTTCAGGTGGTTTTGGAATGATGCTGAGGTTCAAACAAACCAACCAACCAACCAACCAATTAAAAACCCCTATCATTAGAATCCACGAGATACGATACAAGAAGAGACAGCCAAATATATTAGTCCCCTCGAAACCTGAAGCTGCAGCAAGTATAAGAATAACTTCAGGCCTGCTGAAATTAGTTACAACTATTAATTTAACAAAATACGGCACATCTTCCAGATGAGGTACTGATGTGGGCCAGTGCCGCTGGCAACGTGAAGCATACGCGCACGTCAGCAGTGACCTCCAAACATTAACAAAACGGCAAGCCTTCACCGGAGCAGGAGGGCACTACAACAGCTGGGGAGTTCGAGAAACACCTTCGTTAAACCAAAAGGCTGCCTTAGCTGTTGTGCCCTGGCCAAAACTTGATCCAGGATTCTCAGGTAAATTTGGCATCAGTTTCCAACTCCAGGATTGTGTGTAGGACAAATAATGCCAATCTCTTTCAAGTTCTATATGCTTCAGTGCAGTGTCTGCCCTGAACAAGAGTAAGACACAAGTAATATTTTTTTTTTTCTAGAAGTAGTTTTGTACAGATGCTGAGTGAGGAAGTAGAACAATGAGACAGCAAGCAGTTTCACACTGGTGCTCTGATTACCACAGCAACAGAGTAAATTGCACAAGGACAAGAGTTCATCCATTTTGTTATTAGATAAATTCAGAACATTTTACTTCTGCAGCATAACTGTAACTGCAGCATAATCTACTCCGCATTACAAACTAATAGAGAAATTCAAAGCATAAATACAGTGATACATGCAGTACATGAATAAAGCATAATAGGAAAATACAACAGAAAAGAGTGGGCAGATTTACCACCCACCACCCAGAACTATGAATCTGTCTGACATCATCACTGGTTAAAAGAGAGACAGATCTCTGCTTTGGCTTAATTACACATAATTTGGCTGACAGTTGAAATACGAACCTAAACAGTCAGTCAGCTAAAGATACACAAAATTAAGTATTTCATGCAGTGTCCAACCCCTTCAATCTTTATTAATACCTTAATTACCTTAATTACAACATGGTTTAAAGTATTGCTAGTACAAGAGGAGGAAAAATGATAGACTCCCATAAGTAATGAGAGCTACACAGCAATTCTGTTAGAATTAAGACTATTAGTAAAATGCAAAGTAGCAGTAATTTGTAAATATATACTCCACAGTTTATAATTCCTGTTGTTCCACCCTGTAGTTCTTTAGCAAATTCCAGCAGATATCATTTTGGAGGTCAATCCAAACATGCCAGAAAAATTATGAATAGAAGACTATTCTCAGGCTGAGTGACTATCTGAATAACTTGATATTTCTACTCCTTTGGGTTTGTTGCTGTTGTTGTTTAGAGGGGTTTTTGGCTCTATCTTCATCAACCATCTGTAGCACCAAAATAACCTGAATTTGCCTTATTCTGTTCCATTCCGTGATGCAACGCAACTATTTTATATTGAAGTACTGAAGCCTTTACGTATCACCTCACATCTAAAGACAGTGTGGTAGATCCATGTAGTGGATCAGGTTTCCTGGCCTTTAGCCTCTTCTCTAGGTAATGCTCCCCTTGAACAGTATAAATACATGAGCAGTTCTTTAGAGGAGTTCTGTCCATTCTAACCTGTTGGACCAAGCGAGACTATATAAAATGGTAATTTGCCAGTAAACTTTATGAGAGTTAGCAACTATAAGCACTCTTTTATGGTAGTTAGGTACATGTACATTGTGCCTTCTTATGGAAGCAGGCTGAATATAGTCACATAGTAATCATATAGTAATGATGATTAAGAGATTCTTATAACTTCTTTGTTTCACCTACATTACCATACACATCTGACATTGCTGAATTCTAAGGATGTTTGCTTGCTTTATCATTTAACTAAAGAACTTATTTGATTCCTTGAAATAAAAATGGAGTATGTTTAGTTTAAGTAGGAAAAGTAATTATTTCTGAGTTATAAAATATTTAAAATCAAAGGGATGGCACCTCCTTAATGGCTAAGTTATAGTTGGGATATTTGGTTAAGCATCTTTTCTAATCAAATTAGGATTTGCTGCTTAAGGTTTCTAACTTTAAAATGTCTTTAAAAGGTTACTTTTTTGAGTCATGGCCTTTCAAAAGAAAGCTGATACCCCTTTAAAGTGATTCTTTTCCAGTGAATTATTCTCATGACTCCGACTACACTGTCCTATAAGAATATTTCTGTAAACTTCAAATTATTTCAAGATGTAAAATTATTGAATTTATTTCTATTGTCTCCAGAATCGGGTTTGCCCTTATTAAAATTTAGAACCAAGTGTTATTCCCAGGGGAAATGTTACTATACCTGTTGGCTGGAACTGGCAGAGACAATTTGAGAGATCCTGCTAACTGTAACGTTTTGAAATGTAGAGTTATAACAAAATGGAAAGGTATTTAAAGCATTCATATTTGGTCTTGCTTGAGTAGTCAGTCAAAGTTAAAGAGTCCGTTGCACTTGCAGTTTGTCAAGGATTTTGGTGCTTTGTCATTCCATGCTACTTCACTGAGTGTGTCAGTGTGTCTGCCTGGGAGACATCGACAACTAAATCACTGAAGTGCCTGCCTGAAGCATTTGACTGTTGTTCTACTTACCATCTAAAGAAGCTGAAGAGCTCTATGGTATACACTGCATGAGCTACAGAAAGGTGCTTTTCTTATTCTTGCCATGATAAATTATGGAAGTGTCCATTGTAGTCACTTTATTACCATTCTTTCTTTTACTATGGTCACTGTCATCAGCCTTTATCATTCAGATCAGTGATTTGATGCTTAGTCTTTGAAGATTCCCCAGATGTGATATTTTTATATTCTTTATACTTCTGAACTTTTGAATACCTAGTTAAAAAGCTGTCAACAGTGATAGATATCTACATAGATGTCTCTGTATTGTCACAATGGTGATTCTGCATACCTTCAAAATTGTAATGAAATTATTTTTCATGGTAAAACTGTTAGATTAAAACATGCTATCCAAAGTTGCATGTTTGGGATGGAAGAAGTCAAAGGCATGCTACATAGACTGCATGTTTGTTTAGAAGTAATTCAACGGTCATGGCAAGAAATAAAGAAATGCTCTTTGCTTATTTGTACCCCAAGGCCCTAGGTCTCGTTTTCCTAGATTTTAATTCAAGTACTCTTTATAAATTTATTTTGATACTCATGCAAAAAAATGCAAAGATTATCAAATTAAAAAGAAAAAAAGGAAAACCTGTTACTTTTAAAATTAGTTTTCCTTTTCAGGAAAGTCATTGTTTGTTTAGCGTCATCATGTTTGTCTTTAGGAAATGCTGATGCATATCTGAGAATATTGCTGTGTTCCCATTGGAAATCTTGAATAGGCACAACTGTATGAACTAGAAAGTGTGGATATGGTCCTGAACAGTGCAGCATTACATTTGTGCTTTTATTGAATCCTGATTAATACAAACACAATTTTTATTTTTTGTTTGATTTTAGAATATCTTTTCTTAGCCTTCTGTAGCCTCAGTCCTGGAAGTGTATATGGGTGAATACAAATGGGTGATTTATTAACTGTTCTGCCTAGCGAAAGGTGCTACAGCACATACCGTAGACTCTATAGCAGGTATCTTTTCTATTGCTTTCATGATAGATTCCTAAAATTCATTTAAGTTACTTTAGTATTGTTATTTTTATAACATGGTAGAAAGAAACTCTGGGAAACTTAAATTTTGAGGCTGTCAGTTTTAATTGAAAACTGCTATCCTTTAGAAAATTAATGTCCAGTTTAGAGCTCTAGGTGTAGAATTCCTAAAGGCAGTTCTTTATGCAGTGTGTTTTACAGGGGTCTAGTCTTTATTTCTTTTAGTCGACGGGTACAGAGTTACTGTTTCCTGAAGAGTATTGCATGAGAACAATTTACACTGAATTATGAGACACAGCACATGTATAAGTTCTTCTGTGATGATTTTCATTCCTCCTTGTAAGATTGTATTGACGATATAATGATACAGAGAAATAAATATAAGTTAATAAATGTAAAATATAGCTGGATATAGCTATTTTTTATTAATGAATGTTGTGTTTCTTTTGAGGTTTTTTTCTTGATTTTTTTTTTTTTTCTGCAAAGACATCTAATTTTGAAATTTGTAGGATGTTCAAAATGTAGTTAGGCCACTGTTTGGTGTTTTAATGGATTTGTGAATCTAGATGAATTACGCCAGAGAGTAATAGTCACTATATAAATCTGCATTATGGCTGTCTGTTAAAGAAAAGCAGTAGGAGAATAATATATTGAGAAAGTATCTTGACAGTATGTGCTTTCTCAGTTTCTTCTTAACTTGCTTCTTCACTGAACCTGTTGGATATTTTTCTCTAACCTTGATGAATACTGGAGCAGTGAATGTTCAGGTGTGTCCATGGTTGGAACAGAGTTGTTTGCCCAGCCCTGAAAAAGCACCTGTATTTTAAGTGGATTCTGCTATTGTAATATTTGGTGAATAGGATTTCACTGGGAACTGATCTGTGCACAGTGAGAAATAGGTCCTTTTGCACACTATTTGTAATGGAGTGGAAAATTACATTTGCCATTGCAAGAACAGCCCCATTAGTGGGAAAGCAAGACTCTCTTGCAGAGAGCTGGAATGCACCTCAGGCAGTGTCAGGGTGACAGTCCAAATAATGGGACTTTGGAATGAACCGGGAGATACTAAAATGAACAAATGCTTCTCTTCATACATTGTGGTTCTTTCATAAACTTATTGCTACATAAGGAACAGTTTGATTTAAAACAGCATGAAACTAAAAAAAACCCACACATTTGAACAACTGTTTATAACTTGTTTTGAGGATGAAGCTTACTTTTGTGAAAAGGAAATGCAGTGATTTCATTCTCAGACTGTTATCTAAACCAATGTGAAGCTACTAATGTAAACAGGAATGCCAAAGTGTTTTGCTAGAGGTTTTTTTGTTTTGTTTTTGTTTTTAAATAATGCTGCAAGTGTTGTCAATTCTGTCTCCACCATATGGATACTTTAGGAATTGAGTAAAGGATCTTCTGTGAAAGTGCAAGCATCTAAGGTATGGTGCAGCCACCCCTGACCTACCCTTTTCTAACACCTTTTCTTCTCAGTGAAACTGTTTTAATCTTACTCCACCAGCGAATGATTCACTTCGGAGTAGATATTTGAAAGGAATGGTGTCAGTTGTATTTTAAAGTACTTACAAGTCTCTGACAACAAATTGCAGATGCTGACAGCCCAAAGAGCAAAAGGCATTCATATTCCCTTGATGCTTATAAAAAAAAAAAAAAAAATTAGAACTCTTAATGACTCTGAAATACGTAATATGAAGAACACTGGGGGCTGCAATTCACTTTTATTCTGTAAATGTACTAGAGGGGTAGAAGTTCTGATAGAGCTAGACTGCACTCTAGAATGGCAGTCAAACTTGAGTTTATTTAAAATCTGCCATTTCCCTATTGAAGTTGTACCCTTGCTGATTGGAATTAAAAAAAAGAAGGAAAAAGTATACCCCAGAATTTTTTTTTTTTGACTGAGCTGTAGTAACTGATAACTTCTGCAAAGTCCACTGCAAACAGTTGTGAGGTAACGTGTAGAGAAACAGCAGTTCTGTGGTACAGACCAGGAGGTCAGAGCGAAATAAAAGCTCTTAGGTTTCATTGTCATTCTCTGTCAGAGTTACTTGCTGAGTTTACAGTCATTAACTCTTCTCTAGGAACTAATTTTAATGGTAAAATTCAGATTGACATTTGAATGAAATATTTGCTCTCAAAGACTGCTGCAAATAATTAAGCATATGAGCCTTTGTGATTCCGAGATCCCAGGCCATTTAGACTAAAATATCTGTTAGAGTTTCCTTATCCATACTTTGTTTTGCAGCAGAATTTCTCTGCAGATCATCTTACTCCCACAGTAATTTCTGTTGGCATTATTCTTGTTACTGTTACTACGTGATTATTCTGTGCTTTGAGCAAAAGCTCATCTTTATTTTTCAGATAAGAAACATTAGTCATTAGAATATTAACTAATTTGTTAAGGCCAGTATTTTTACCTGCGTTTAAGAGAAGTATCCATGATACAATTAAGTTGCAGCTTTTTAATACAACTGAAAAGATAGGCATCGGACATTAAGTATAGCGAATTTGTAGAGGCTGGATTTTGGACTTGGTCACCAGAAGTAAGAGAGACACTTGATGTTCATGTCTGTTACATGACCTGATTTTTGCTTCCTTCCTCATCTGCAGCATACCTCTGACCTGTCTTTGCCTTAGGAATGGCACCTTCTAATTCCCAGGTTAAATTTTGAATAGGTTCCCGATTCTAGCACAGGTGTGAGAGAATGGAAACTCGGGGGTGGTTACTGTTTGTGGTCATTCCAGGGTCCATCCTCCTTCTTTTTTGCCCACCTCAAAAGTGAGCTTGTATGTGTTGTATACTATCCTCAAAGATATAAGGAAGAGTTTAGTGTCAGGCAGATTTGTATGTTTGTGACAAAAATGCTTTTCATCATCAGGGCAAATAACCCCTGTGGTAGGTTTCCATTGAATTTATTCCAGCAGTGATTCTAAGGTGTGGTTTACGTAAGAGGGTCTGCAGTTTGTATCACTGAGCAAAGGCTGAGGCTTTCCTTATTATCCAGATCAGATTATCCCAGTTATCCCAATTTATCAAAGCAAGAAAAATACAGTAAGTGATCAGGGCCTGATAGCCGTGCCTTGCAAAAGTCTAAGTCTAGCATTTTTTGACTGTTACGAGGGTGTCTTGACAATCGGAGTGAGTGAATGCCAGTTAGTCTCTGGGCCCATTAAGGCACCTTTTACAGTTTGTGGTGGGCAAATGAGCAGCTTACACAAATTGTAGTCTTGTTGAAACGTAATAAATTTTTAAGCTACGATGATCTTTATCAAAGGGGAATATCCACAGCTGCACAATGCAAGTCCCTGTACTGTAGGTTTTAGACTAGAACTGTAATTGAAGTACTTAAACAATCTTGTTAGTGGTAAACATCTTTTTTTTCCAAATATTTCTTCAAAAACTTAAAAACTTGAGAACTTGTAATTGAAATGATATATCCTGGTTTTATTTTCTCTGATAAGAAGGTGCAAACTGTGTGGGGAGAAATAAATGTATGTTTCCAGATGACACCATCTTGGCATTTCTACACATTCTTTTCTAAATATATTCTTTATCTTCGCTGTCTTGAAATACTTTTAATATAATTAAAAGCACAAAATGAGTGCCAGACTTGTCAATTCCAACAACAAAGTGCTGAAATTTTCAGTGAAACCGAGAGATCCATCTCCCACACATTGTAATGAATAGGTTCATAAAAGGAAAATAGTTTAATTACATTTTAGTTCATGGATTGTTAATAGGCTGGAGTATCTAAATTGAATAATGTGATTCTGGTAATAATTATGTGTAAATGAACTTGTTTAAATGATATTTTACAGCTTCTTTATAAAATTACAGCTAGAGGCAATCCAGTGATAGACAGACAAAGGCCATGCAAAAATTATCATAAACTATTAGCTTGTTTGCAAAGGGTTTTATGTTAATCTTTTAGTACTTAAAGCACTCTGCAATTAACATATCACGGGGAGCTGCCTTGCAGCAAAGGCATGCAAATTAAAGTGCTCAGATAAAAAGCCATTCACATAAAAAAAATCAAAGAAAGGGTGGCATAGCACTCAAAGGGTACTGGTTTTATATTTGAGATTAAGGAGGTGTAATGATTGTGTTATCTAACTAGGGTTGTAATTAAAGCTTTTCTCCTGCAGACATGACAATAGATACAGCATTGATTTCGGTGTTTTAATTGTGAAAGTCATTTTATTTCGGGGCAGAAGATATGAATAGCCTAAATCAAAGGGCTAGAAGATTGCTTTGTTGATAGTACTTGTTCAACAGCTGCCTTGTTCCTTAATACACAAATGGGGAGAATGGTGAAAGAGATCCTGGGAGGTGCTCCGTATTGTAATTCTCCTGCTGGTTTCCTTTCCTTTCACCAAAAAGGCAAGGATCTGTGTACTGATTGTAAACAAGCAATCTTTTCAGACACTACCAATGTTTTTCTTCCCTTAGTTTCCTCTGAACAAAAGAAGTCATAAAAGCCTTGAGCTAACTTTTACTACTGCTCTTTCCAAACTACAAAAGTTTTTGTAATAAAACCATCATCTGCTCTCAGATACCACAGTTTTAGTGGGGAACAAAAAGTCTCCATGTGGCTGTAATTCCTGTTATCAGAAATGCCACTGTAACAAAAGGGGTGTGCTGCGGGGCATTGGATGTTAGATTTTATTTACATTATATTTGTGGCTGTACAGTTTCCACAGTGTTAGATTGGGAAGGAGTGACTTTTTTTTTTCCCCCTAATAATTATAGTACCTGAGTAGAAAATGAATCGTCAAAATAAATACATCTGGCTAGATTCTCAGCTGGCATATATAGCTGTCCTGCCCACTTGTGCTAGTGGGGGGTTACCTGCTAGGAACTGGCAAGGCCCAGGAGCTGATGTGGGAATAAACTGGACTGAACCTACTGTGGTTACAGTTGATCGATTTGAAAAATACTTATATTGATACAGTTTATCTCCTCTCTGATGTGGAATAAGTGAACTCAATATGTAACTACATGCAGGCAAGATGAATTTTATCATTTTTTGTTGTACCAGTATACTTGAGGTGTCTGCAGTCTTTCTATTACGGACAAGATGTGAGTAGGAAATGTGTGTATTTTCTCTTTCCTTAACAGAACCAAAATAGGGATTAAAATGGTGCAGGGTGTCACATAATAAGAACTGTCCCAAATTCCCTTGGAGCCTTTCTGAGAGACTCAAATATACAGAAATAAGCCTGGCTTTCTGTCAGTAGACCTGCACTTTTCCTAATTTGGGTTTAAAGTAGGAGCCATTATGTCACAAGAGAAAACATTCTCTTGTAATTATAAGCAGTAAGGACTGGTGACACTTTGTCTCTGGGACTACACTCCACTGCTCATCCCCACCCTTAATGCTGCTGGAATATTGGGTTAAATTCACTTTTTTTCCCCATAATTTTTAAAGCCCTCCACAGAACTGGCTCAAACTATCTAAGAAATTGCTTTTCTCCTACTGTAGTGACAGATTCCCTGGACAGCTACGCTTCACAGAAACTATGAAACTGCCAACCTTGAGGATGATGCTTGTGAGAGCAACAGACAGAGCTTTCTCGGCAGCTTGCTCAAGGCTGTGGAGCCTAGTTCTGGAGGACGATAGAATGACCACAAATCTCGCTCCTTTCAAAACTGTGTAAAATTTGCTCAGTCAGCTGATGTTATCCACAGCCAGAGGAGAAACAGTGATGATTAAAGGTGGTAAATGATGGTAAAATTAAAGCTAAAAATGATAAAAGGTGGCAGAGACTGTGGGCAGAAAAAGTTCCTGGGGAAGGTAGAGACAAGACCATCTGACAACTCGTGCAGCAGGGTAGTTATAACCTGTGCTCAAATAAGGCATACTGAGGAGTATGGCTTGCTTAATTGGGAAAAGAATGTTGTAAAGATGGTCTGAGATTTCTTGCCTGACTTCTAAGCCAAAGGCTTCAATAGATTCCTTCTGTATGTGGTACCATAGCTAAGATAGCATAGCTTGATGAACCTTTAGGACCACAGTGTGGTCACTTTATTTACACATATGTATGTATATATAGAATGTTGAAATTAATCTGTGTATGATATTATTAATGTAAAAAGATTTTATGTTTTGGGATTGTTATATCATTACTTTAAATCGAGCCCTGAATGGAAGAATCTTAAAGCTACATTTCTACCTTCGTTACTACCCCTCCCACCTCCAAAGGTTTAATGGAGTAGCTACTTTTTGCCTGAAATATTTAGAAAATATCTGAGGAGAAATGAAAAAGATCTTATGGGTGTTTTGCAGGAGATTGTGTAAGAGTTTCCAATGCGGTTTTTTGGAAGGTAGAGATTTTTGTAGCTTTATTATAGACTTTATTGAGTCTCACTGAGGTTTAATCTTTACTTTTTCAAGCTCCCATATTTGCAGGCTTTTACCCATCAATTACAGAAGATTTTAAAGTAGTATATGCTCTCACTGAATCTGGCTCTTAATTAAGTATGAAAAGTCAGACTGAAAATAAAGATATGTCTAGATAGGTTGTGGTAGAGTTACCTGTAGCCCTGTGTGGCTGTTTTCAATATTTACTTTTTAAACAGGGAAGATTATAGGATAATACTGTTTAAGAAGGCACACCAGATAGCATAAAAGCATTTTAGAAACTACCTCTGCTTAAAGAATCAGTGTAACCTCTTTGCATAGAATGAGATTATTTCTAAAAAGTATTCCTTGATTCAGAAAAATAACATAAAGGAAAGCATTTTAAAAGCTGTTAACTGCATTAAAAGTATTTAGCAATGCAGTGAAACCTGTATCAGCAAGATCTTCAAAGCATCTGCAGAGGTCTCTGAACAGCGCTTTGTAGATTTCTTTTTTGCTTATTTTCAAGAGACCGTTTCCAGTATCACCCCAACTGGAAATGTACATCATCTGCATGTGATTCTGTAGGAAAAGGAGTTCTTGGAAGCCAAGTGCCTCAGGCTCTCAAGAACTGTCCTGATGACTGAGATCTTGCCAGTCTGTCATAGGACTAGACTTCTGAGAAGGAAAAAAAAGGGTTTACAGTGCCTCTTGTCAGGATTATGTGTACATGGTAGTTGACACACACAGATGCACGTTTTGAAAGCATTCCAAGAGTAATCTACTTTTGTCAAAGTGGTAAAGTGCTAGCGAAGTAATACTGTCTGCCTGTAACTTCTGACTTTGGATTGCTCCCAGTCTTGAATGCTCATTACATTTAACCTAGAGTCAAAGATCTGATCCTTTTCAGATATCATTTCTCATGCAAGGCCTTTGTCGCTCTCCCCTGGACACAGCTCTCCTTTTGGCTTAGTTGTTTCTCAATTAAACCAAACTCTTCTATGAAAGCGTGTTCCTCTGTTATGCTCTCCCAATCAGATTTGCTGTGGTTTTGTTAGTGTCTTTAGTGGAACATACTGAATTCACTCCCAATGTCTCAGGCTTGGGTGTTTTTTTCAAACACAGCAGCAATTTGCTCTTAAATTTTCTAATGAGCAATTCTGGTGCTGAAGACGCTGTTACTTCACTGGGGCTAAAGTGGTTATGCTGAAGCTTCTTTCTTGCTTCTTTCTTCCTACTAACTGATGGGAACACCACGTATTCAGTGCTTTGGTCAATGGCCATATATGATTGTGCTTAATGCTTGTTTAATATTCACATGTCAATGCTCTGAATTCTGAAACTCTCATATTAATATATAGACTTTGTAACTGTGCACTTAATAACTGTTTTCCAAGTTATTGTAGGGAAAAAAACTAATGGATGAATAAAATGGCCACTGCCATCTTCAGCAGTTGTTAAAGATGTAGGATAAGACAGTGGAAGATTAGTATAATTTCAGTTCATTCAGTGTTGCAGAAAGAATATGAATTCCTTAGAGGTTATGAAATTCCTGCATCATTGAACATCTCAGTTTATGTGGATCAAGTCATAAGCCATATATTTCCCCTATCAGGGACAGTGGAAGGTCATCATCCATAATGACTCCTATTTCACTGGGTAACCTACAGAATTCAGTACAGCTGAATTTCCCTTCCATTGAGGGAAACTACTTTCTTAATTTAGGTATGTGCTTAAGTTTCTGGCTATCTCACAACTCTGGATCAGACTTTTGCTCACAGAACTGGCTTCAAGTTGACTGCATTTCTGGAATATATCAGATAAGCTGCTTTTGCAGGATCCGACCCTACGCGTTATCCTTACTGATAATTTCCATTTCAGGGCAGCATTTTTAGCTCCCCAAGCATTAGAGGATCCTATGAAAGGAATTCTTCAGTGGGACTGAATGCTTACTCACTGGGAATTGTGAGCTTGCAGGACTTACAGCACTAGATCCTGAATCAACAGGCCTTTGGTTTTCTGTCCAAGTTTTATTTTGCTTTTCTGAGTTTTGCAGAATGTCAACTTAGAAGTATGTTTTAAAAATATTTTCTCTGAATGGCTTGCTAACTACCATGTATTAGTATTACTATGGGCTATCAATTTATTTTACTAGAAGTTAGAATGTTAGAAATATAAGATCATTTAGGGTTACTAATGGACGTTTTAAGTAGTACTGTCATGGGGATTTGTTATCTAGCAGTAGAAGCGAGTGCCTACTTCATTAAAGTGGAAGAAAAAAGCCCACCTATACCTTATTTATCGCTTCTACTCTTACCTTTTAATGCTGGTGAGTTTCTTATTAACCTCACTATTTTTATTTTGCAGTGTGTATGTTCATGCAGCAATGCAACTTTAACAGAATAATTAATAGACATGATGACTAATCTGACTGAATAAAAAGACATACTTCCTCCTGTACGTTGTGGGTTATGAAATAGTCACAACCACAGAAAAACTGCAGTCAAGGCTTGTCATGGATTACGTGATTTTTTCGGTATTCTGCAATTTTCAGGCTTAGTTTCCATCCTCAAAAATTTTATGAACAATCATCATCTTAGTTTTTTTCTTATGTGACTCTCTCTAGGCTTCTGCTGCTTGGTATTTGAAAAATGTCTTTTTGGTACAGGAGATGGAAAGAATTTCAAAAAAGCAGCTTTAAAATTGCTCCAACAGAGTCTAAAATTGAAAGTAGGAGCTACAACAAATATTAGGAGTGACTGAAGTGATGCTAGCTGGGGAAAGAATTGCTGGAGGACTGACCAGGCATGACCTCACAGAGTGTTCCACACTTTATGAGAACACGCGGTCATGAAGTCAAAGGCATCACAGATGGTAGTCTCATCATGGACCTTCATGTGAAAATAGGAATAATCATTATCTCTTTCCCTCAAAGCAACATTAAGAATTCTTTATGTATTATGGTCAAAGCATGAGTTTATTCTCTTTGGCAACTCAGTTGTCATTAGTCAAGCTAGGGAGTTCCCAAAGAAACCAGTCTTTCGTTCAAGAGACTCTTTCCAGCTCAGGACAAATACGAAGTATGTTTGGGCAGTGGCTCTACAGCTGGAAATAGATGGTCACAAAGACTGGAATCTTTTGTGTAATCTGAAAAGACTACTCATTTCTAAAAATTAAGCTTATTCTTAATGATATATAGATTATGTATCACAGATGCCAGCCATGAGCAGACAGGTGTTCTTGTGTTTCCTCCAAATTCTGCTCTGGTTAGTCTGTGTTGGTCATGCCACATTCTACACATACTGCTACGTTTTTCCAGTAAGAATTGTCTTCTTGCAAGTAGTTGGTTTTTGGGTTTTTTGGGGGGTGTGTGTTGTTTTTGGGGTTTTTTTCTGTTTCTTGTGGGCTAGGTCTGTCCACAAGAAACAAAGAGAATTAATGACAGCAGAAAATGGTCTTTGTTGTCAAAACAGGAGTATATTCCTGGGCACATGCCGGCCCAAGCTGTAGCATGCAGGTGTCTGAGAGGCACCTTTGTGCCAGATCAGCCCTTGGCATTGGATCAGATGATGCAGGCCCATCTGCTGTGCACCAGTTTTCAGACAGAGGTGTTTTTCCTTCACTTGGTCATTTCTGAGTCTTCTGCAGGATTGCAGTTTATTTCAGCTTCCAGAAACCTAAGGCAAGCTGTAGTGCTGAGACAGAAATATGCAGTAGACCTGCAAAAATGGGGGTAATCCCACTCTTTGAGGGGGGATAGTATGTTTTATAGCAGGTGAATGGAAGTTAGTGACTTCGAGCTGATCCAGTCTGTCTGTAGTTTCTGTGCCTTGACCAACAGAGACAGAACCAAGATTTATGTCATCTTCTAGAGAGCTGTCAGTGTTTCAAGTTTACACATGACAGCAAGAAGAAATAAGAAAATTTGATGTAGAAATTTAGCAGGAATGTTATGGGTGATGTGGAACAGTGGATAGACAGGAGGCAGTGGGGTGGAAGTCCTCTAGTTCTAGCCCAGGCCAGAATCTTTGGTCATTGATTTAGTTTGATGTCCTTGAGCTTGTGGGATGATTCAGTTGTCATTGCACTCTGAAAGACAAAACCTGAAAACTGAAACAAAGTAAGGGCCATGGTAATTGAGCTTCTGCTTTTGGGTGAGGGTAGGTAAGCAAAGGCAATGTTTTACCCACTTTTCACGGTCGCTCTAGTAATGTCTGTTCACCTGCACCAAGGGGGAAAAAAACCCCACAAAACTGCAACGAGAAAAAATGAATTTAAGAGGGAAAATTGTGATCTAGCATTGGGCTCAAAAATGAGCTAAATGGCAAGAAAGGAAAAAGCTTACTAAGCAGTTCTAACAAGAGAAGCAAACAGTTCTATATGTTAAATTCACCTTGTGTTTAGTCTGAGAGGAGCAAAGCAATTCCTGGAAAAAACAGACAACATCCTCCCCCACACTTTACAGCACAAAAGATGGGTGGCACCATTACGGTGGGAAACCTGCTCAGCTCATGTAACACGTTTCATTTAAACTTGCAGAACAGAAATTTGAATACACAGAAATGCTCTTTTGCGTTAAATAGCAAAGCTGCGTTGAATCCTTCAGTACTCTCATTTATAACAGAAATAGCCTCCAGAGTCGACTGTTTATTTATCAGTTGTTAATTGAGTTGATGTTTACTCATGATTGCAAACAGATGATTAATTTATAGCTGAGTGTTATTACTATGATAGTGAAGAGATCATTAGAAAGAAGGATTATAATAGGGTTCTCTGCACTTGTGAGGCTAGTAATAAAGATTGACTAATATAATTAGATAAAGCTTTGTAACAAATACTATTAAATTGAATCTGGACTTTATTTAAATGCAGTGGCCTGTTATCTAAAATGTATTAGCAGAGTGTGTGGGTTAAGTAGAACCCCTGCCTACACTGTTTACTGTCTCCTCCAGAGATTAAACTGGCTCTATGCTCTTTGGTTAAATTGCAACATTATGCTCTGTACACGGGTATTATTTCTATTGAAAACTCTAAAAAAATTATTGTAACCAAAGAAAAATATGATATTTGCTTTCAGTTTTAACATGGGATGATTTCCAACTTTAATTTTGATGATAGGTTAACCAAACCTAATTCAAGAAGATTGTATTAGGCTTCTTCATTTGCTAAGCCTGGTAACTCTTTTGCATAATTCTATTTAATGCAAGTCAGTGTAAGACTTGTGGGAATCCAATGACAATCTTATGGAACATTTGATTTTTTAATTTTCACGGAAGCATGGAAGGAAACAACAGAAGCTGAAGTGGGAAGAGATGAAGCATTTCAAAATGTAGATCTACCTCCATCCCCCTCCTCCCCTCCTTTCTTTGTTTCTTCTCCCGACCCCCCTTTTAGAACAGTGTGTATTTCATGAAGCTAGTCCAAATTGGCTAGAGCTCTATGAAGATTTATCTGTTATGTTCCAGCGTAAGTTTAGCATGGAGAGGCCCATTTGCGGTTGTGGGTACAGATGTAATGTGAATCTATTGTGAACAAGAATAGGTGAATATTTTAATGGTATTTTAATGTGGGATGGGAAGAGATATAGACAGAACTTGCTTGCTGTAATGTAAACATCATTCTAGCAGCGGGCATTTCAAATTGTTTGAAAATGAAATGACATCATAGCAAATAGTGAAATAATATTACAGGGACTATAAAACCAGGCTTTTTTTTTTTTTTTAGAACCTTAATAGGTTACACTTTAACTACTCTGTGGTTTCATGAAAACTGAATGCAAAATTTCCGCTCTTTATTGTCAGATTCTTTATGGGTAGAGAAACACTGTTCTCGCCTTCTATGGCCTGAGTACTTGAAGTCTTAGCATCTTCTGGAGTTGCTTCAGCTACAGACTGCCAGACTGTGAACCCTCAGGCTATGCAAAAATGCTCGCATCCTGATAGGTGCTGAGTCTCAAATGTAGTATCTTGAGATCAGTGCTTGCTAAGCACCTATCAGTATCTGTTTCCAAATGACCACAAAGCATTTGTGTGCTCAGCTGAGACTTGAAACCCTTATAATATTTATAATGGGAAATGAAAAGTTCTTGCCCTGTGGTTAGAAAGGGCTCCCACTGGGCTGTGCAATTACTGTTGTGCCGCTCTGCTAGCTGTGTGCTCTGCGCTCAGATACACGATACCCTTCACACTTAGCAAAGCTGACGCGCAGTGCTACGGTTATGGTGCTACTCACGTCCAAAAGTTACTCAAGTATTTCAGTACTGAAAAAAAATCTGTGGGTTGTTTTCATTCTGCTTGAATTTCTTTGTTGGAAGAAGAGATTTGGAATAGGTTAATTTATATAAACTATTTGATTACTAAAAAGATATTTGGGAGAAATGTTGAAATCCTGAGGTTCAAAAATAACAAACTGGGCTAAGGCTTAAGCTACAGGTTCCTTACACAAAATGTTGTCACTGTCAGGTGGGTTGGTGGGAATGTAAAAAGTTTAAATGCTCTTCATAGAAATGACTCGGGAAGGATTAATAGTGGTTCAAAATAGTCTCAGAGAGACTCTGGACCTGTTCGTGGAGAGTTTCCACAGAAAGGGTCTGTTAGTTTGAGCCTTGCACAACAAGCAAAGAGAGACTTTTGATCTTGACCGACTTGATGGGACATGGGATGAAGCAGACTTTAATCAAAAGTGATTAATAAATCACTCCCAAAACATGATTTGTCTTTCCTAAAGAAAGTAACTTCTTTTTTAAACTCTGTAGGGAAAATAGAATTTTTTAATGCTTTGTATAAATCTGTTGGCAAGTTTTAGCATTATCAGTTCTCACCAGCACTCTATCCCAGGGCTGTCAATTTGACTATGCTGAAAAGTAGGTTTTCATTCTCAAACAACTCTTGTCACCTGCTTGCCTTCTGAAATAGTGCAAAGAGAAGTATTAAAAAAAAGGTGGGATGAGAAATGAAGAGGGATGCATCCAAGAATGGAGTTGAAGGCAAAATAGAGAAATGCAGAAAAACGCTGTCTAAAGCTGAGTTTGAAAAGCTGCCTTAGAAATACTTTTGAAGAAACCAATGCAGGTTAGTAGAGACTGTGTCATCCTATTTAGATTTTGTTCTTTTATGAGAGTAAAACATGCTTTTTTTTCCCCTGTGAAAAATGTGCAGTCTGAAGCCCCAGTGCACAAGGTGAGTTTTGAATGGGTCTCATGGAAGCAAAATAGCCACTTGTAGGCAATTCACAGAAACCCAGAGCTAATGGGGGAAGAATTTGGTTTAGGATCAAATTTTTATGGAAACAGCTCAAGATTGTTTCTAAGAAGAGGTTGGAATTGGCCAAAACTAGGGATGATTGTATTAAATACTGTTCCTTATGAACTGATGAAGGTTTTCGTTTTCAAAAAAAATGTAATAATGTTGGTGGAGCACCTTCCATAAAGATTTTAATTTTCATGCTAGAATTTGTGTATTCTTCTAAGTACCTGAATAGTGGTGCTTGTAATTGGGATCCCAGATGCAATGGACAAGTAATTTGCATATTACATTATTTTTACTCTTAGTATTCCTGTGGAAGGTATAAACGAACAGACCCCTGTTTTTTCTGCTGTTAATAATATAGAAAAAATATGTCATTATTGTTATTGCTTTATTCAACTTGCTGCTATTCCTTTGGATTTAGATCCTTTATTGTTAGGTTGTATGCTCTGGAGGCATTAAACAAAGTGGAAAAAAAAAGTAAGCATTCTTTATAGAAGTTTATGAAAACTGGCACATAGCTGGCATGAAAAAGCTGTCATGATAATCAAATCTTTGATAGATTTGACAATGATATACTTGCCTAGATAAATCCATGCAATCCCAAAAGACTTCAAATGGGTACTTAAATCCTCTCAAATACAGACCATTTTATTCAGTTGCTGAACATTAAGCATAGAAGAATTAGATAATTTTAGCTAGTGTATATAGAACAACTACAAGTTGACTTGTTTTGTTTTCTTCTAATCTTCTTCAAAGTTTCCAGGCCATCCTTTCACTGAAGAATATACAATATTTTAGTTGTTTGATAAGTCTTGCAACAAGAAAAGAGGAAAAGGCGGCATAGTACAGCTGGTGTTTTTAACGTAAGTAGTTGTTTGACAACCATAGAGATATTATAATTGCAATTCATTGAGCAGGGCTCTATGAGGAAGCAGAAGTCCCTGTTGGAACTACTCCACAGTTTCCCAGCTGTTATCTGTTTTCTTCACACAAGGAGGGCTTGAATTGCATCTTAAGCCTTCAAGAATGTATGGTGCGCTGGATATAGTGTGTATTTAATTCTGGACTGGAAAATGAAGCCAATGTAAACTCCAGTTATTGCTGGGCCTTTTCATTTCTCTGACATCAGACACAAAAGGTCATGACTGCTTATGTCCCATTTAAAACAGCAGTAAAGATTCAGAAAACTGAAAAATGGCAGTGTCTTAATTAAACACTTCCAGAGGAACAGTCTGTTTACAAAGTGCAACCTGTAGCTCTGTTTATATTCATGTGCCATTTCTTACAGTGATGAGATTTGGAGATATGTGGAAGAAAATGGTCCTCATCTCCAAAATCAAACGGTATTTGAACAGTCTTCATTTCATACTTACTGGGGAGTGCTCTTTCAAACGAACCATCTTGTAAGCCTGTTGTCTCTCTGACTGGGATGGAACCATGGGATAGCATTTCGTTTTTCTAGGACTGAAATTTGCACAAAAGGGTAGAGCAGAAGTGATCAAAATCCCAAAACTCGCTATGGAGATGTGATCCAGTATGCGCTGTTAGCCCTGTTAGGCCTGCTATGCTTTTATACAAATCAGAAAAGTTAGCTTAGGATCACGCAATCTACAAATAACTGTGGAGCAAAGGATTAGCTCGGTTGATGTTTGTTCTTTCTAATACTTTCTGCTTATATTAAGGAAGATATGTTGTCATTTGTATTACAGTCTCAAAGAGTGTGTAAGATTGAAACAAGATGGGTTTAAATGAGAAAAAGACAATAATTTACAACAGAGAAATAACTCCAGATAGTTTTTTCTCACTTAAAATAGAGAAGGAACAGAAACTGGACCCAGCAGAGCTTCTAATTGATTTGGAAAAGGAAATCACTAAATGCCTATGCATATAGCTAAAGAAGGAGCAATCTTAATCAATATAAAATAAGTAAACTATTCAGCTGGGTGAATAGTAGAAAAAAAAAACACATGTAGATTTGGAAAATTATAGTGAAATGTATCCTGAAAATTATGCACTGTTGGTGCTGAACATTGTCATCTCTTATTGTGAATTTGGAGTATAAATTTTCATATCTTATTCAAACAGTAGAACTGCTGAAGAAATTTTCATTGACAACTTCTTCTTTCAATTAGTAAAATTATGAAAGAGCTGTTACAGAAGCCATAAAATGTAAAGTTATTTATGTGAAGTTTTTTTAAAATCACTTGATATGATAATTTTCACTGAATGCGTGTTTTACAATGTCTTACATAATTAAATGTTATTGACTTCAGATTTCTTAAATATTTGTAATAACTAGAGGAACTGCCATTGTTAGCTAACCGAAATTGAATGAAAATTTGGCTCAGGCGATACGTTTTTGCTTGTATGGGGGGGTGAAAAAAGCAAAAATTTGTTTCTTTAGGAAGGCATGTATGAAATGCCTTGAAGTTGGCTTTTAATTAACATTCTTGCACCCGTCTCAAAATCAGGTAGTAGTCCTGTATTACTGCAAAAGCATGTAAGTAGATATTCCATTATTTTTCTTTCTTTTGTTTCTCCTCTTTCTTAACAAAGGACAAGAAAAAGCAATGAGCACTAAGTTAGAAAAGCCAAGTGCTTTACAAGTAACTGAAATTTGTAGTATTTCCTAGAATAAGGTTTAACATGTTGTCATCTTAGACTGCAGAATTTTAAGACTTTTTAAATACAGAAAGCTGGACAAATCCTTTCAAGTGTAGCCGGTGTGCAGGCCAAGTCTGCATGGTCAAAGGGCTTGTTCAGGGGATATGATTTTTGAGTCTGCATCAGCTGGAACTATATTAATGTTTTCTTTCTAAAATGCTGGATCAGATTTGTGCGTATTGGTGTCAGACACAGTCATGCTTATTTGATGCATGTAAATAATTAAAAAATAGTCTTGTTTGGTGTTCATTTCTGCATATCCCAAATGCTAAATAGAAGTGAAAGCAAGGAATTCCAAGAGGCTGAATGGGTAAGTTGTCCCCTTCGTGCTCATTTTCAGTGAAATTAGACTGTTCAGCTCTCTTATGCTCTTTAAACCTTCTAGTCAAAGTGTTTGCATAGAGGAAGAAAAAAGCCAACAACTTTCTGATGAATGCAGTGACATTTGGTTTTAGGAGGTTATGTAGTGGGGAAGTCACAGGACTGCCCTGCCTATATAAAATGTGCCTGCCTTGGTTTCCGAGTGCTTAGCTAGTGATAGATGATTCAGTCCAAATGTTAGCTTTGTGTACTGGCAGTCTGTCTCTCTGATATACTTTGAACTCTGGATGAATTTTTATATGGCTTTACATGAGTACTCCTGAAAACAGGAGCAAGCTATTTCATTGCCAAATCTCAGGTGGCCAACCTGGTGCAACCGCTATAATTTTTGTAGGTGACTTGAGAAATATAGTTATTATCCAGCAGTGGGGAACAATGAATGTGTTAATGGCTAGACTGGCAGGGCTGCGCTTGAGGTATTCAGAACAAACACCTTAGTCAGCAGTCACAGGTGGGGAAAAAATACCTTTGACTGTGAAAAATATCACAAATGCTTGATTCAGTTTTTTACAGTACTTCGTCAAATAACTTTACCGGAGGCTTAGTCCTCAGCAGCTGCAAGAAGGTTTGTTCAGAGAAGGCTGAACTGGTGTAGAGGGAAGAAGGAAAGAGACTTTTGGACATGATTTCTAAACTCTAACCGCTGGCTTTCTCTTTGTAGGGAGTCATTCTTGATCAATCAAGAGATGTTTTCCCTTCATTCTTAATGCCTGGTGTTTGCGGGATCTGGGCTTTCATGGTCTATCTTAAGCAGAGATATTTGTAGAATGTCTTTATGAGAGATTTATTCCTGGGAGAACTACTAAATTTTTAGCTGCTTCTGCAGAAGAACCATGAGGTACAAGACCTTGTTTCTTCAGGCTCTATTAAATCACTGGATACTTTACTGAGGGAATGGTTGTTTATGGCCGATGTATTATAGGTACAAGTCCATTTCCCAAATGAAAATTACCATGTGAGGGTGAATATTTGAGAGCTCTGTAGCACAGAACAAGACCTAATAAATAGTATCTTAATGCTGGCATACACCTGTGTGTCAAATGGGCCATGTAAAGGAGAGATGTGGTGGAAGGCATCATGGACACGTGATTTCTAGCAAAATAGCCATCAATGCAGAAGCCCTCTAAATGATGGAGATTCTGTTGCAGTCTAGCCCTGGAAACTCTGCCAAGAACTGTTTATCCCCCTCCAGTCACAGGTAAACAGTGAATTAGAATTTTTTTTTTGGCACTCTGAGGTGTGAGGTTGTGCAGTGAGAGACAGATATTTTACCTTAAAGGAAAGTGAGATGGAAGTGCAGAAGGCAAGAGTGCAAGATGGGCCAAGTGAGTAAATCCCACATGAAAAGCATAGAACTAGAAAACCCTACTGTCTTGCCATCAACTGCACAGATGTATGAACTGATGATTGATGCAAATATGTTAATTACAATTTCCTGAGTCTCATGTGATAATGAATCTTTTTTATTTTAAGTCCCATCAAGTGTGGGTTTAATTAGACTTTTTAAAAACTAGACAGTTTCATTAGGATCAAGGTGGTTACAACCAGAAGAAAATTTTTGAAATACATTTTTGAAATGTTATTAAAGAGTAAATACCCCAAATCAGTGCTGATTTAATTAACTGGGGTGAAGAGATGAAAGAAAAGTGGTTTCTAAGTAGATTACTTTCAAGATAAAATGTTTCATTTTATTAACGTTTAAACAAGTCTGACATACACATTTTCAAATTTTTAAAGTGTGCTGTGAATAAGCCCTGATACAATTAAACACAAGATTTCTTAAGGTTTTAGTAATGTGGTATGTCATGTGATCCTATGAAATACCATTCATGATTTTCAAGTTGACATTGAAATGAAAGTTAAAACAGCATTCGTATATTGCACAGATTCATGGAATCAGAAGTCTAACTGTCCTAAACATGTTTTAAAATCTCCTGTAAACTGCATTCATCCATAGAAAGCTGGATAAATGTTTGACAAGACAATGATAGTACTGTGTGTGTTAAGACTAAGTGAAGTTAGATTTTCCCAGAAGCGTTTTCTATACTGTAATAGACTCTGGATTTAGATTTAAGGATGGAGAGAGTACTGTTTTCTGGCGCTTTTTTTACATTTACTATTGATTACAAAGATTATCAAAGCAAACGTCTGTGGGGTTTAATACTAAATCTTCTTTAAAATTGTTTGGCAAAGAGTGTACTGATATTCAATGTCTTTAGCATACATCTTTGATTTCAGCATTTTAGGGTTGTGGGACATGCTTGTCTGGCTTAGACTCTTTGAAGATGCCCCACAGGCTTCTTTCAGATCAAATCACACCTCGCAAAAACACTTAATTGAGTCCAAGTTCCTCTTTTGTTTGTCTTCAAAAGCATTAAAAATAGTCACTGAAAATAAGCCATCCTTTTAGGGGAGGTACAGTGTGAATTGGATCTCTGTGAAGCTGTTTAGAAAACACTCTTCCTATTTAAGGTTATCTTAACTAATTTCTTTCACTATCATGTGAACATTTAACAAAAAAGCTGACATTCCTATCATAGTGCTGTGTGTATTCTTCTCCTGTCCGACGCGGCTATTTCCCACATTTGTCAAGGCAAAGGTTGAAGGGGGAATGGACAAGGGAAATAGGTCTCCCATTCATTCCTATCTGTCAGGAGTTCACTTTGTCATGATAACATTCAAGGAGTATATTTATCTGTCCTGCTACTGGAGGTTAAAGCAAGGGTAAAAAAAGGAGAAGGGAAGAAATCATGTTTTAAAAGTTTACAAATTCTCCTGCAAAGACTGTAAACAGAGAGAGGCTTGCAGTGGAATGTGCAAAATACCGCTGCATTGATAGCGATGGGGCAGCGAGCTGCTACAAATCCGCTCGTATAAACAGAGGAACTCTTGCTGTAGATTGGGTCTGTTTTGGCTTAAAGTCTGAGGAACACATTGCTTTCAAAGTGAATTCTTAGGTGTCACTTCCCATAACTTATAGCAGAAGATTACAAAGCTACTGATATAACATATTAGTTTGATGGACAGAATTATACCCCCAACGCTTCCTGCTCTCCCCAATGACGCACACTAACTTAGTGTGCTGTGACAGCTGCCTTGATTTACCACCAGGCTGGGAGGCCAAGTGGGAGAGGGAACATTCACATGAACGCAGGGGCTGATACTGGCCCACAGCCTAGTTTATAAAGCTGCCCTGTAATTCACCACAAATGTGTCACCATTAAAAGGGAAAAAAGGATTGCAGATAATAAATACTCTTTAATTTATTAGCTAACAACAAAGAGATCAGAGCCAGTTGTGATGTGATTGTTTGACATAATATTGTCAAGGAAAAAAGCTAAGTTGACCAAAGATGTATATTACACATTCAAGCAGATGCATCAACTCTTGGCTTGTCACAAGCGGAGCTAAACAAAACGCCAAACAGAGGAGAGAACTGGCAAACAGCACAGTCATTTATCTCTGAAAGAGACATATTCAAGAGCAAGTGAAATAAGACATAGTTCTTTGGGCTTGGTCAAGGGCCAAGTTCTAACTATTATAAATTAAATGTTTTGTGTATCGTGTTTGGCAACTGCAGCAGCTCTTACCATCTTGGTCATGGTAGGAGAGTGTTAGATTTTCCTGTCTCCTTTTGCCAGAACGATGGCTTTTGTTGTGGGGGACAATATTAGAATGTGTGCGTGCATACCAATAGCCACAATGTGTGCTATAAAAAAGGCATATTGGTTTTGCAAATACAAGTAAGAGCTGTTAGGCTAGACACCCTGCAGAATTTGAATTGTCCAAAGGAAACTTTAAAAGTTATGACTCTCAAAATCTTGCTCTCTGGATTGTTTGAGTTCACAGGATATAGTAGTCAATAAAATTATTTCAGGTTTGTGTGCTTTTAATCTGAGTTTTGAACTTCATGTAGGTTTTTTTGAGGAATCTTTGCTTTTTGTTTTATATGAGCATTGTTCATGCCGCCACAGTTAGCTTGGTGTCAGCATTTCCATTATGAATTATGCTTGAGTGGTTTGGATGTCAGTTGTAAAAATTTTTGCCCTGGCTTGAAAACTGATGCACAGAATCAGAGCAGGCAGATTATATGTTTATGCAAGCACATGCACACATTTTTTGAAAAACAGTATTTAAAATTAGATTCATTAATGTTATCCTAGAACATGGGTATCATGTTATACAGTCCCAAATGTGTCTCATCAACGCTGCACGTTATATTCTAATATTGGAGGCAAGTAAATAACATGCACCAGCTCTTGGTTGTTCGTTGTTCAGTTTAAAACTGGAGTAAATTCAGTGGAGTAGCTCCAGAAGTATTGTAGTCTAACTGAATGCCAAAATTTCCAAACAGTGTAGTGTAATCTGTATGATTACATTCTGTACAATACTCTTATACACACACTTAAGATGTGCTAAACATGTAAATCTGTAGCTGAAAAATATGTTGATTGAGCCAAAACAATGTTTTTCATATTATTAGAACAAAGATCTGGGGGATCGGGTACTATTTGGGGTGCTCTTATGTGTGTCTGTTGTAAAAAGAATGTAGTTCTGTTCCCTCACCTCTCCACCTTTCAGAAATACAAAAACTTAGGAAGTGTTATGTTACTTGTGTTAAATAGAAAATGTTAATTTCTGTGAAGATCACGCCAGCACAAGACCTAAGCATTATTTAAACTCTCAAGCAAAAGCCCAAACCAATTTTTTGTCATACATAGTCCTCATGCTGAGCCTGTGCACAGGTATAAAAATTCTTCCACAGTAAAAGGTCTATGAAATTATTTGCTTCGACATCAGAAACATCATCCTACAAACCTGAAAAGACTGAACAACTGGAATTTTTTCTGTTTTTAGTATAGTGACATTGTCTTACAAACTTTCACAGATTGAATTTAGAATGGAAATTGAAACTCCATATATATTCTTTAAGGATCTGACCTTTCTTCATTTCTCTTGACAGCTAGATCATACAGTAGTTTTCTGAAATAGGAGAGGAAAGGTATAATGCATGGTGAGGAAAGGAAAGAAGCTCAAGTCATCCCCTCCCTGTTGGGAGGCTGAAAATTCTCTGGATGATCCAAGTCAGCAGCTCTGAAGGTGAACATGCTTCTTGGTACAGTGGCACACAGGTGTGTGTGGGTCTCTACAGTAATGTGGCTTTTTGGATGTTGAGCAGCCAGGGAATAGGAACTTCTGTGGAGGTATGGATGGAGCAGGAGTCCTTCCGACAGCAGTTTCTAGCACATTTAATGATTTCTGTCCTCAGGGCAATATATATCACATGTCTCACCAACCTATCTGTGATGAGTAATTAAAGAAAACTTTTCAGATTATATCCTAAATTAAAAAGAGAGGAGAGAACAGGCTGTGCCAAAATTGATAACTTGAATTGCTCCATTTTGACGATCAGGGCAGTCAATTCCCAGGAAGAGGGAACCAGCATGTGTTAAACATGGAAAAATATGATTTGGGATAGAGAAAGAGCAGTGTGGAGTCCGCTGTGCGGCATTGCCCAGGATAATTAATGACAAGCCGGACGGATATGTAGCAGGAAGTACTTTGCCATTTGTTAGAGAGAATACATGTAAGTGTTTCATATTTATCCAAAGACATAGGAGAAAATAACCTCTGCTTTAAGAGTCTGATGGTCTTGCAGTCCATCTCTTCGTTCCCCACTCCAGGGATCATAGCTGCAGATAAGGCCAAAGTTCATCTTCTGTTTCTATGGCAAATTAATTTTGATTTTATGTTGGTGTTCATTATTAATATCATAGTTTTTAATGATCCTGTTAATAATCTCTTATACACCTGTCTTCTGAGTCAAATTTTTGTTAGAATCTCAAGTGTTTTTAATAAAAAGAGGCAGAGATTTAAGATTTCTACTTTTCAATTGTGAAAAAAAATCCCTCAGATACTGCCAAATCCTGCCTTCCCCCCCCGCCCCAAATATCCAAAAAGAGAAGGAATCTACATGTGACTAGTATTTCAGATATAAAGGCTAAAAAAAATAGAACTGTTTCAAAATCATACATTCTGATTTGCAAGCATTATGTTCTTTTAACGTAGAGTTATGTTCTTTAAATGCTTGGAGTTTGCTGTCTTATTTCCTTATGAAATAGAATTCCACTTACTCCTTAAATTCATGAAAGAGAAGAGCATAGAAAATATGAAGGTGAAATATAATATATAGGAGACTATTTTAGACTCCTATAGTTTTTCAAAAGAAAAGTTATAGTCTTAACTCCTACTGAATATGACATTTATAAGTTCAGACACAATTCCAATGAATTCAAGAGCACACCATGGTGTCTTCTAGGGATCATTCTTTATAAAGTTAAAGGCTAAATTGCACGTGTACATGCTTATTAACAGTAACCACATTACATTTTACCTCACTGCTCTTTAAATATGAGGTAGCTTACAGAAAATTAATGCAGGAGCAGATGAAGAAGAAATCACATTAATACCTCACAAACGCTCTAAAAAAATTTAGAAGCAGGCTGTAAAACCATATCAAAACAGATATGATGTGTGCCAGAACACATGACAAAATGGATGTAACAGATGAAATGAATACAACATGCTGAGAGCTTAATGGAACATACAGCAAAACTGATATATCTCATACAGAAATAAATAAAACATAGCATAATATATACATTGTAATGAAGTGAATAAAGCAGATAAGAGAATTTATTAGTAACTGTACTGAACTGAATAAAATATAACGATATTATGGATTGAATCAAATAAAAATATAACAGATTGAACTATATTGAAATTAATAAAACAAAAAAGCTGGCTCTAAACCATACTGAGTTGAAATGAAGAAAATATGCAGTGTGTAAAGCTCAGCAAAACTCTGGGTCCATCAGGGTCACATGACTAATTTCACCATTTTGGCTGTATGTCACAAGCAGATCATTAAGGTACTGGGTTTTGGATAAAGAAGATGTATGATTCATTTCTGGCTCTACCAGACAAACTTTTGATTTTATCAAAATAACTTTCTCTCTCTCCAGTGCTTTTTATCCCTCCTTGTCTTGCAGTGCTTGTCTCTGCCCCCTTTATTTCTCCCCTCAGCCCTTTTCCTCTTCTCTCCTCTCTCCCTTTCACCCTCTTGCACATGCTCGCTCTTGTTCTCATGTGCCCTTTCGCTTGCCTGCATGTTTCCTCTCTTTCACTTTTTCTCGTCCTCTCCCTTCTCGCTTCCTCTCTCCCCCCCTCTCATGCCCTCTCACTCTTTCACACGCCCTCTCTTTCTCACGCCCGCTTGTGCTTCTTGCTCAGGTACTCTCTCTTCCTTTCTGTATGTCGTCTGGGTAACAGTGATTCCTGTATGCTGATTTTCTGTCTAGTTTTAATACATAAACAATTGAGATAATGGATAGAAATGATTACCAGATCAGAACTAAACTTGATTTGAAGTCAGATGTGAAAATCCCAACATTTTGTGTGGTGGTGATGAACAGAAATGGATATATCACAAAAAACAGCTTTCTCTAGGCTATCTTGTTTCCATCCTCCCTGCTCCACTCTTATGTGTGTCAAAACTTGAGTTTAAATTCAGATGTGGAGCCTGAATTTGATTGGAGCAGTTTTCTTCTAATTCAAGCAATGAAAATCAGACCTGAGATTTAAATTTTGCTTGCTCTATATTGTGAATATATGACCCATGTTTTGGCTATGTTATTGAGTACAGAGATTAATTTTTTTTTTCTTTGGTTTGATTATATCACAAGCTTTAAAAAAAAGACCCTGTACTTCAAGCTTTGCCAAGACAGATTTTAACATTTAGGATTTCTTTTCTTTCTTCTCTTCTTTCTTTTTAGAATTCACCCATTAAAAGTCTCTAAAAGTTGGAAGGCCAACAATCTCCTATCTTTGTAGTTTTATTTCTTAGCTATTAATCTCAGACTGTAAATGAAAACTGTATTCCTGCCAAGGCTGGCTTCAAAAGTTTGCCCTATTAAGTTCATTTTATTGTAATCTTTATTCTAAATTAAGTGTTCATTCTGATTTAAATACAGCTGATGGTGACTTGATAGTTTTCTAGTGAAGTAAGATTTGTCACAGGAAGTCCTTAGTTAAAGAGAGACAGACAAGAGAAACTTGGTGGTGTTTGTTTCATATTGGGGTCTCTGTGGAAGAAATTTGACTTTTGTAGATGTTTGGTCATGAAGTGTTAAAAAGAAAGCAATATTTATGGATTTTTATCTTCAAAGCCCATCAAAGTGTGTATCACAGTAGAATATCTGAGCTTCTCTTCCAGTAACGCGGTTGGCGTGCTATGTCCATGTTGGTAAGTACCGCAATGTAACAGGACATGTGGAGCGAAGTAATTGGTGCTGAAGACTCAATAACCCCACTGTAGGCATTGGAGTAACTGAGAGGTGGAGGACTTTGGTTTATATTCTGTATCTCTATAATATGCAGGGAGAATAGTGTCTGGATAGAGTGTGCACCATATTGAATGGCTGTTTGTTAGAATTTGCAGAACATTTCTTTCCTCTGCATACAGTTTAAAAACCACTTTATTAGAGAACACAAGTAGTTCTATCAATTCAGCCAGAATTCTTGAATATGTTTTCCAGTAAATATACTCTTAAATAAATAAATACTAATTTAAACAGAAGCATGATGTTATTAGATGTTGCCCTGTCGTTCCAGGAACATTGTATTTGAAAGCTGTAGTGGGTAAATAATTTAGAAGCGTAACTGTTGAAGGTAAACAGATTCTAGGAAAAAACCATGGGAGTCAGAAAGCAATCTGTGTGCGTTGTTGGGGGTTTTTTTTGGTATTGCCTAGAATCCTCCTATATTTAGTATTTCACATAATTAAACAGCTGGTTTCTAACTCTGCTTCGTTTTGGGGTTGTGCTGGAGAGGCTTATTTGAAAGTCAGTGTAGGATGTTAGTCAAGATAGGTAGCTTCAGCTGGTGTTTTTTGTGAATTCTTGAAGCTTAATGGTAGCTGCATAAGGAAGCTTGAAGAATGCCCTATGTGCAGGAATTTTTGCCATCTTAGATTTTGTTTTACTCCCTAACACTTTAAGAAATTTTTCTTATGAGCCCAGGTGGGCTGTTACAGAAATGAAACAGCAAGAAATTTTGAGCTGTGAACTCTAGCTGCAACTCTTTTTCTGCTAGGATGTCCCAGGAGTTTTTTTTATTGCATTGTATTTTACTTATTATTATTTTCTGTAGATTGTGTATTTAAAAGTTCTCATCTTTGTGCCCTTCACCATTCTTTCTGAGGGGTAACTGACAGCATATCAATAGAAAAGGGAATAAATACCCTACTTCTAACTTAACCTTTTGTGCTTATATCTGACACTTGTTGACCAGTCCGATCCATTAAACAAGCAGTAGTCAACTGTATACTGAAATAGCCACAGCTCCCCATCAAACGGAAAGACATTAAGCTTTCACAGCAGGAATCGGACAGCCTTCAAAATGTAAAGGAATCTGTTGTAATTTTTAAATGTTCAAACTGTATTAATTCCCGTGACAGTTATCCCTTAAGTCATTTCAGGCAGTTGCACTCTTCTCAACTTTCACAGCTTTCATGCGGAGATCATGATTTTTTTTTTATGATTGAAATACTTCCCCCATCTCTGATACTTGTATTCATACTGGGAATGTTTTGAATCTGAAAAAATTACTTAGTAAGTTCACAGGTAATGGATTAAACAACTAGTAGTTCCTTTTAATGGCACTTCAACTGTGACTCTTATGATACTCTAGTCCTCCTAGTTTAAATGGACTTGCTGGCTGATACTGGGTAATATTCAAAGACAGACCCACCATCTCTTAGTTCCAGTGCAAGTTTTTTGGATATTTTTTAGTAAATTCTTGAGGAAAAGCAACTAAGCAAACTAAATAAAAAATTTTTTTCTGGCTTGCTTGATCTCTTCCATGTCTCTTTCACGAAGTCTTATTCAAAAGCTGTTAATTTAAATAGAGAAATTTTAAGTTGTCTGCTCTGGATTGGGAAGCCTAATCTGAGGAGTGTATTGTTTCTGTCCTGATCTAACTGTACTTTTCTGGAGCAGTTGAGTGAGTAAATGAAAATGTAATGTGGTTAAAGAAAACAAACAGAAGACATATGCATAACTTCAGTGTAATGCATCTGCTGTAATAATTTTTGTGAGCCAGTCTTACAGTGGCTTAGACTGCTGATCTCTGAAAACTTAGCCGTTATGTATGACCAGTCTTGAATTTACTTCTCCAAAGAGTGCAATCTTTGCTTGCGCTACGAATCATCTTTTCCCTTTGCCCTTTTTCCCACTGGGCTACATTATCAAGGTGTATTTAATCATTTTCATTTTTTTCATAGTTTTCATTTTTGACACTGGGTCTGCATCAAGGACATCACTTAACTTCATTTCAAACTACGGCCACAATGGCTGTGTCCATTTCCAACTACCATAAACCAGCCATAAATCAGGAAAAAGTGCCGTACTGCTTAAAACTGCTGAAATGAGCTTTTGAGTATTATGCTTACAAGGATGTCAGCCTGTCACAGAGTAAATCAACAAAGTGTCCTTAAACCTTTGTTGCATCAGGGAAATTTCTGACTTCATGGCTTGAAGCCTGGTTATTCATTTTACTGCCCTATTTCCTCCCATTGCAACACACACATGTGATTATTATTTTGTTTGGACACTGCATCATGCTTATTTCTACTTTATTTATGGCTAGTAATTATAGGTTTTATTGCTTACTCCTCTTTAGACTTTGTCTGAAAATATTAAATGAAACTTCTGGTGACTTCTAGGTTCTGAAAGGCCACAGATTTACATTAATGCTCTAGGAACTGTGAGTTTATTTTACAGTATTACTAGATGCTAATTCTACAGATTTTTACAATTCCCACTTCTGCCTTACTCGTAATGTTTTATCTCTGCTCTTTGAGGTCAAAGTTCATGTGTTGAAAGCAATCATCCCTGGAGATTGCCACTTAATACTGATGCTGAGTAGTAGTGCAACATACACACCAGATCTATCAGTTATATTTGCGCTATATGAATCTGGCTTGCTGTTATTGGGCTTGTCCTTCATCTCCGAATTACTCTGTGTCCTATGAAAATTTGCACTAGCCCAGTGTATTTCGCATTGTTTGCTAGTCACTGTCATTAGAATCACTTTTGTTATGTCCAGTTATTACTAATCGATCTCTAAGATGATATCACGTTGAAATTTATCCCCTGACAGCCCCAATCTTTTGTAAGAACCTTCTGGGAGTTGAGTTCTTCTCCACTGTACAGACAAGGCTGTATTCCACTATAATCTATAAAATAGCTAAAAGCTGAGTAGCAGTATGTGGCAGGGTCAAAAATCCTGGATGGTATTTCCATTGCCAAGCAGCAGTTTGTTCCTGTTACTACTGAACCCCAAGGAGCTGGGTAAAAGGAGATTGTTCAGAGGTAGTTGGTTCATTGTGGCTTGAAGTAGTTAGGAGAGTGACTTCAACACAGTGTAATTGATAGTGATTGCTTAATTGGGTTTTGAAATTTTCTTTCTGTTTTTGTTTCATTCTCTCTGACAAAGGAGAGTTGAGAGTAATTTTTTTCATCAATCATAGAGCTCATATAACAAGTTCAGTGTATCAAAATAGATGAGAATTAAAGTTTGCATTTTCATGCTTTACAGTGTTTTGATTTCTGTTAGGATTATGTTTAATCTCTGAGTTTGTTTATGAATGATCAGTTTTAGAATGCCAATATGTTGTCATTCTTGTGATATATATTTTGTCAATTGTTAATATTCAAGTAATTTAATCTTGAATCATGATTTAACATTAAATTAGATTTTGCACTGGGATTTTTTTCTTCTTCAGTAGGATAAAGAAAAAAAACACCCAAAACTATTTCAGAAAATTTGATTATGAAATGTGTTCAGAGAATCTTCGGATGAAGACAATTTCCAAACAAGATAGGGAGGCTAGAGCAGAAGAATTGCAGGTAATTATTTTAAAGATCCATTCTGTTTAATTTCCGAATTAAACAGCAGTTTATATATACATTAATAACTAACTCATACTGTGATCAAAGAGTATGTATATGAATTTTATGGAATATACCTTACATTCTTCATTAACAGCAACATATCTAATCCTGGTTTCACGAGTGAAAATTTCAATTTACCCTTAAATGTTGTGCTCTAAATACTACTTTGGGAACATATTTTTTTACGTGGAGAGAGAAGGAACTTACCTGAAGGCAGTGGTGTTCAGAGCTGTAGTTGTGGAATGTTAGTTTATCTTGAATCTGTTTAAAGTAGCTGCAAAGTATTCTTACAAGAGGACTGCAAGTCAATCTTGACATTTTTCTTTTTTGGAGTGTCTTCTTTTAACAATCTTTTGCCTGTTTCCTTCTATTTGTCAGTTGTCTTTGTTCAGGTGGATAGGGTTGTCATACAGGCATAACAGTGACAAAGTAAATCAAGTGCTAAGTAGGCCATATTCATTTGCATAATCCTTTTATAAATCCTTCTAGGTGCATAGTTGTTAATGACTTAGATATAATATTAGGAGAATGTGGTTGAAAAAGAGTATTAATGGAAACCTAATATTTCAACTCTTTAATTTGTTCACAGCTAATTTTGTTTTAATTATAGATTTACTACCAAACGTTATATTGCTAAACAACTTCTAAAATCTGGTAGCATTAAAAATGAAATGTAACAAATAATACCATGAATACAGTTAATTAAATATTCCAACAGTACTACTTAAAATTATTAATAGGTTATATCTTAAACTCATAGAGAATAAGCAAATACTACATTGCCTCTTCTGAGTTAGATGGGTTACCCCTGTCTCTAACTCTAAAAAGTTCCTCATGGCTCAAGTCACTGAAATTAAACAAACAAAAAAGCAAACTCCAATATTGCTTAAGTTATTTGTAAGGATGTTTTTGTTCCACCTCCTCCTCCCTAAACTAATGTTTTTTTTTTTTTAATCTTTTTTTTTCTTTTGTGCTAGTATCTTTTTCCTGGGAAGAAATGTAATTGTCATTTTCTCCTAAAACAGTTACTGAAATAATTTGTGAGCCATTGCTTCCTTAATATGTATCATGATGAAAAAGGAAAAATATATGTGCAGTAATTTAAAAAAAATGGCAGTTTCTGAAAATGTCCTGTTTGAACTTGATTAATCTACAAGCTTGAAAATAGATGTGGTATTTACAGCATTGGGTTTCTAGTTGGTTTTGATTTACCATATATCGTGGTGATTTTTTGGATAGAACCTGAAGAAATCTTGATTTTCCTAGTTGCTTGCCTGTGTCTAATGGTTGTAAGTACTTCTTCAATGCTAGCTATACATTTTAAAATAATATTACACATGGCTAATTAGATGTTTGGAATTGCATTTTAACAATCTGTTAAATGCAAAAATCTATTATTTCAGCAATATTTTTTTTAGTGTTAATCAGCAAATAGTTTTTGCTGTCATTCATGGATATCAGTAGTGGGACGATCAGTTAAGTTGGACTTAACGTTCTGAGAAGACAGAGTTTATGTACTCTCAAATGCTAGTGAATAGAACAAGACTATATTTAATGGTTCTGTATCTGCACCAATCTCCTCCTCTTATGTCTCTTCCTTCCACAGTTTGTCTCCTCCTCGCGTTTTCTGAGAAGCCACTTCACAGGACCTCAGTGAGGAATATATAAAAAAATCCTTTCAGAAAAGATGTAAAAGCTGGACTGACCTATCTTTGCACAGCTTAGTCCAACCTGGGCATCTGGCTCTTGATTTTTTTTTTTTTTTTTTTTTTTTAAATACCCCTGCCATGATGGCAGGGTCCCCTTGTACTGCTGATCAGGATACCATCATGTTGTGGTCCTCGTGGACCTAGCTGCCTGGTCTTCTCAGCGGTTCAGAAAAAAATGAGAAGGGGTCTGTGAGAGTGCTAGAAGGACATAAAATACAACAAATATGATTAATATGGAAAGCAAAGGAATACTGACGATTAATAATACAGCACAAATTACATAAACTGTCTATAGTATTGTTTCTCTGTCAGTTCAGGGAGTGAAAGGAATTTCTGTGTAGTATATCCCCCCTGCCTCCCCTCCCTCTTTTTTTTTAGCTTGCACAGTCTGTGTCCAATCTCAGGACTCTAATGACAATTTTTGATTTGTGGAATTTGTTTTGTGGATTTAAATTTATCCACTCAAATGGAGAAAGATGGGGTACTGCTTCTTAATTAAGTAAATTTACACCTGGAATGAATTATTCTTATGTATAAAGAAGCAAGTGAAGCATTGCTTATGATCCTTTAAACAAGCTGTAATTTTACCAAACTGAATAATTAATCAAAACAAGATTGTTCTGCTCACAACAATATCTCCAGAAATAGTTTTTTATATTACATTGCCCTACCTCAAAATAGTGTTCTTCAGTGGAACGCAGTTACCATCTAGAAATAAGTATGTGACCATTTCTGTCAACTAATTGTTTTAATTCTTTATAAAGATGGGCGTTACCTGTATTACTTCCAGTTAATCTCTGGCATGTTTTACCTGAGACATTAGGACAGCAATGAATCTTAAGAGACCTTCACTAAATTGATCCGGTAACAGATCACGTCAATAGGTTCTCATTCTGAGTTTTTCTTGTTTTCTGCCAGGACTTTGAGCTCCATACTCCTATTTTCTATATCATCACTAAATGGCTGTTACATAGCGTATTATCTTATACTCCTGCATGGAGTGACTTCTGCAACACGAAAGGAGATTTAGCTTCTAGGTCTCTGGAGCAGACATTGTCTGCCCTCCTGTCTGTGTATAATGGTTACCTAGTGAAGGCGTGGAAATTTTACTGATACGTGTAGGTGATCTCACAATCTACGTACACAGTGATGATAATCGTATGATCTCATTATATAAGTGCCTTGTTACATATAATAACCATGCTCAGAATAGACAAAGATGTGGTGCTCTGATGATTTTATCCAGTTAATTCAGTAACGTTACTGTAGTTTTAATCATATTTTAATAACATCGCTAAAATCAGAAAAGAAATTCATGGTGTTCCATGTAATATCTAGAACAAATGTTTTCAGCTCACAAGGAATGAGGACTTGCCAAGACCCTATGTGTGAATAAGGTCATATTTCTTGTTCCTTATTCCTCTTTCTATTGTCCCCTAATGGACAAAATCCATTACGCTTATTCAGCTAGGAAGGTACCCGAGTACATGGGCGTCTTTTGCTTATTTTGGGCCTACTTTGTGTCTTATAAAACAGGGCTTGCGTGTATGGGAATTGAACTTCTGCTACATGCAGCTCAAATAAAAATATCCTGGCAGAATTAATGCCCCTGCCATAGTAAAACACCCAAATTTGGACAAATGAGAAGAATAAAGAGCAGAGGAGGAGAATGTTTCCCAGAGATGGTTACAAGGAAAATCTAACAGTTAAAGCTGCAAGTATACGGGTCATTTGATTTTCGTTGGTACCTTAGGGACACAGCCTTGTAAGTTTACCTCATTCTTCAAGATCTTTAGTAGTGTGAATACTCTGTAGTTATCTTGTAGTTTAGGAATGAGGACTACAAGTCACACTTGGGATGCTTTTGCTATTGTATAGTCATGAATTAAGTACTGGGATATAGAATTTAATGTTTGTGGTGTTTTAAATTTTGAGTGAACTTACATATGGCATCATTAGAAGTGAACATGTAGATTTTCCCCAATTATTTGGTCATTCAGTTTTTTTCTTCTCTACCTTAGAGTGATGGGAAGGGATTAGATGATTTAGTGTTCATTTGCTTCTCTTTCCTGAAGTTTTTGCTTTGTTATGGGAAAAATAGTGTCATTGATAGGAGATTAGTTAATAAAATTTGAAATTCATATTGTGATTTGGTAAGTACAATTATTTTTTATGGCTCTCATGACTATAACGTGAGGGGAAGACACCATACAGTTTAATAAAATTTCAGCCAAATTGTTATTTTATAAAAATATTGTTAAGCCAAATTATATATTCATTCTAGCAAGTAGGAGGATCTCATATGTAAATGTGATGCAGCGTATGAAAATTTCCTTTTTCCTTACTTCCCCAGGATAGGACATAATAAAGAACACTTTTCTATGATCTCCAAATTATATTTTTTCCTCTGAAGCTCAATTTAGTTGTAGTAATTATAAAATGCATAGAATTCTGCATCTTTTCTCCAATCATTTTTTTCCAGATTTCCTTTAAGGATTTCACAAATCCTTCCAGAAATCTTGAATGCCCAAAACATTCAATGGATGTTCAGTGTCTCCCAGATACTCAAAGCTTACTGAGTAACACTGTATCAAGTTGTAGATGATATGTGAACTAATAATAAAAAAGTTTATTCGTTGCTTAGAAAGTGCACACGAAGTACTTTAATGTTTACCATTATAATGTAGTTTGGATGGAGAATACCACCTCCCTCACCCCACCTCTGCCAGTTTACAAGGTTTAGCCTGAAAATTTGGGTTTTTTTCCCTTGACACTAGAGTATATTTTGTTGTCCATTTCACAATTGTTTTGATAAAAGCTTCCTTAATTATGTGTACTCATTCTTAAGTAAGTCTAAGATATTTTTCTACTTAATCACTCTGAATTAATAAAAACATTTTTTCATGGAAAATTTGTCCTCAATTTTTGTGAGTGTTTTTATTGGTACTGTCTTCCTAAAATTCTGCAGCTGTTTGGTTGTATAGTTTGCATCTTTTTTTTTTTGCCCTTTTTTTTCTTTTTTGGCCATTTCCCATTTTTTACTGAAAAGTTCAATTTTCTCCATACAGGAGAGAAGTGTAAGAAAGTCTTTGCCACAGAAGAACCTGATTAGTTGATAGTAACTAGAGTAAAACTTACTTTGTATTCTTTTTCAAGAATTTCTAGAAAATTGGGAATATTCATATATTATTCATATAATATATATAATATAATATAACTAATTTAATAAATGCAAGTTCAGAATGATACTAAAGAGTCTGCTTGTTTTTAAGCATGTTCCAAAGTCTTAGTTTCTTCAGACAAACATCTATCTACTTTACAAATAGGGTAGAAAGTGAGGGGTACTTAAGTGTTTTATTATTCTTACATTATTCTTTGCTAAATGGAAAATGCTTTGAAATGTTTTTCTCATATACTATTTGAAGATTGTTCCAAACACCATAAGCCATCTATCTCCTAGACTTTGTGTTTGCTTTTTTTTTTCCCCTTTTTCTCTCTCTCCAGAAAGAAGAAATATCTTGAATCAGTCATTAAAAGAGTTCACAACTCGTGTCAGACTAGTATAACTCTCAGGAAAAGGTCTAAAATAAACCAAGCTGACTCTTCTTCAAAAGAAAATGAAAACAACGGCTTTTAAAATGAAAACAACTGTCCTTCAGACTTCCCACCCTCCACACATTGTCTTTGATCAGAACCATTAGACCTCCGGTTAAGGTTAAGAGTGTAGCTTTGTAACATAAAAAAAAAAGCACAAAGACAAAAAAAAAGCCCAACAATCTTGAGAAAGTCTTAGTTGTACTTTAGCTTTTAGTTCACGTTGCAAGAAAAAGCTGTACGATATGATTCTTTGTCTTGTGAACCTGTATAGGTGCATATGAATGGCACTGTTCCTTTGTGATTGTGCTCTCCGAGTGACGTGAAAATTAATTTCAGTCAATTCTGCCATAAAGGTTCTTCATCTTTGCAACATTTTGCACTTTGACATCTTGTTCCTTGGCTGTGATGGGACCTTAACTCTGTAAGAACTTTGAAGGAAACTTTCCTTCCTTCCTTTCACAGAGTTTCCCCCCAAAAACATTTATCAGTTTGTGAATCGCATGTTTTTGTTAGATCATAAGTTGGAATAATGAACATGGAATAAAGAAACTCAGGAAGAAAACGAAATAAAATTACATGAAGTTTGTCTATATATTTCTCTCTGTGCCCACCACATTCTTTGGAGCAGGTCCGCTCCTTCAGTCTATTTCCTTGTCACAACTTGTTGGCTTTTTAGATTCTAGCAAATCCATACAGTCCCCCATGGACACCTGGGGGTTGATTGGGAACTTACTTTCTGTGATCTTTAAGATCTGGCTAGTCTTCTCCATGATCTGCCAATCTTTTTCTGTGGCAGATTCCTTGGTGGTTAAATTTCCCCCTCTCCTTCAGCTCTAAACCGCATTCCAGAAACTTATCCCATCTATGCCTTCTTGAATGAGTTGCCCATAGCAGTAGTGGTGACCTCTCCTCTAAATCCAAAGGGCTACAGTGAGGACAAAGAGGCCTTCTTCACTGCTGCCCTGTAACACCTCTGTAATTTCTAAATACAATAAAAAGAGTTTTTCAACTTCCAAGCTCCCCAAATAGTTTTGATGTCACCTTTGAGGGATCAACCTTTTCCAGATGTTGTCTACCATGATTTCCCATTCTGCCACAGGTGCAATTAGTGTAGGTTTTAAAGTTGGAGTTCCCTTGGTATAATTAAGAGTACCTTTTTTTCCAGTTCTGACCAGTGGTGTTTTCTTCCTGAACTGCTTTGCCATAGTTAAACTTGAAGTTATTCTTTAAGGCTCACCTACTTACTCAAACTCTTTGCAATGAGAAGAATAATGGGGAGGTGGTATTTGTAGATTAGTTTATTTGACCCTTCTTTCTTAGGCATTTTTCCCCACTCAGAATTGTATGATGAGGGATTTCTGCATTTTTGTGTTGATTACGCCCTTAATTATTAACCTTTCAAAGATTTCTACAGCAGATTCATTATATATTAATGAAAGATATAGTATTTAGATCTTAATTTTAATGCAGACGAACAGAATTGCATACAAATTTAAGAAAAAAGTCACATAAGCACCACTGTCAAACTATTTTGCCCGTGTTGTTACTTAGGATCATTGCCTATCTCTAATAAAAGTGAACTATTTTCAGTGACAAAAGCCACTCCATATTTTAATTAATACTCTAATTTTTATCTGTTGGAAAAGGCTATTTCATCTCATAGTTAGCTGTGACTGGGATATATTTACTTTCACTTCAGGAAGAATGTGTGCATGGGGGAAGAGGGTGAAAGAAGGTTAACATAAAAATTATGAAGTACTTACAAACGTGCATGTTCTCATGCAGGCCAGTTTTATGTCTATAATAACCTAAAGTAAGTAGCTGTATTCATGCTTCTGTCAGTCTGCCCACTTTGATTTGTATGGAGGGCATAGTTCTAAATTTTCTCTTGCACTGCACTGCTGACAGTGTTTAAACTGATGTGAAGACACCTTGGAACAAATAACTTTTATTCATTGTTGGTGGTGAGAAAACATCCAATTATCTCCACCCACTAATTATGACTACCTTGTATGTTTTTGTGTGTATGTGATAGATACACATGCAAAATGCACTTTTAGAAGCTTGAAAACAAAGTAATTTTAAAAGCGAGCCTAATCGACACTGTTTTACTTACTATAGTTCTCAGCTTTGATAAAAAGCCATTTTTTCCCCCAACAGCAATTCTGTATCCTTTTAAGCACTGTTCAAGTTTAAATACAGTGTTTTAGAGGAGAACCTTCATGTTTTTAAGGAGGAAATTTCATATTCCTGTGAAGCTTCCGTAATTGTATGAAGTTTATTTCTGTCCCCAGATGTCAGCAATCAAAATCTGCATAAATATATTTTGTGTAAATCTGTTGGCAGCTGCTGCTCTGCAGTCAGGTTCCTCAAGATATTAGCCTGTCTTTGAGTTTATGACAAAGTTAAAAATTATTCATTAAACTGACCTGCAGTATATTCAGTAACTGTAAAATTGCCTTGCAGTTCTATTTGGTTTGTAGATGTGATCACGAGTAAATTTTTAACTTAATTAATTGGCCGTTTCTGTTGACAAGAAATTTATGTGGTAATAATTTGCTCGAAATAGATGCCGACTGTAGGAAATGAGATATCCATCATAGGCTTGTGTTCCACCAGCTGCACAGTGGCTATTATGAAAGTATTTCAGGCTGCGACGACCCCACTGTTTGTGCAGTCAGGATTATATATACCCACGATCCATTGCCTGCCTGAGAGGCGCTCATGGAGGTCTATGATAACAAAGACTTTGTGATTTATGGCTTGCTGTGAAAGCAGAGCTTGATGAGATTAAACAATTTCATAGCACAAGTGTTTCTTAAGACCTGATTTGTAGTTGCAAGCTGATGGTAAATCACATTTATATATCTGAAAGCATGCTCAGCAGAGGAGTGCAATTACAGTTTAAGACAGCTACTTTTTATTTAATTTTTATCCTGGTTTTGTCTCTTTTATATCCCCTTCGTCTGCAAACCATTCACCTTCACAAGTCCTTTCTTGGTTAGAAGGCCAGAGACTGAAGTCACTGATGTTCTTCCTGTCTTGTGTGCACTCTTATTAAAAAAGGAAGAAGAAAAAAGAAAAAAATCCTTGAGTCATTTCAGAGTAGCTTTTACTGGCTCATCTTGGCTGAACTGGGGTACTGGGTTCAGCTACAGTTCTTGATTTGCTATCGTGTTCAAAATCAAGCACACTTTTAGGCAATTTCTAATCACAGAAATGCATTTGAATTTTAAATACAATGGTTAAAATACAGAAAAGTAAAAGAAACCAGTTTTAGCATCTTGTAGTTTATATTTTATATCTAATGATTTTTAGAATCCTTTTTTCTTATACACAATAGAAAACAAGACTATTTCTAGTAATATAAACTGCTTTGGTTTGAATAGATACTGGCATTATCAGCGACATCTTTGCTATGCTTCATAAGCAGCTCCTGCTAAATATTGCAGCAAAGCTGTTTGCATCAATATTACACCATGATTTGTGAGGCTGAGTGCTTCAAAAGCAAAATCAAATGCTTATGATACACTTGGCTTAGATGGATACATTTATTACTCTTTTGACTCAAGATCAGGTTGGAGTCCAACATGAAATCCCCAATAAAACTGAACGGTTTCAGCTGTTGCTACAAAAAGACTTTCATGTTGGTGAACATATAAAAAGGAGAAAAGTAGAATAAGCCATGGAGTGAGTTATCCTTCAAACTCTTTCTCTATTTGCTGCTATAATAGAAGACCTAGTTTCTCAATGTGCCAAACATCTCCTGTGGGGCTGTGAGCAGCTCCTCGGCTCCCATCTGTTCTCCCCAAAGGCTCTCGCCATCTCTAGTCAGCAGGCCAAGGTTAGTTTGTATTGAGGGAGGGGGTGGAGAGAAGTTTTTTGTAATGCAGTTTCTCTATTCTGAAATCTTTTTTTTATGCATCGCATTCCTTGGAATAAATTTCTGTGCCACAAGTAAAAACAATAATCCAATTACAGGATCAAATAGAGGGAGAGGTCTGAATTTCAGGAGGGTATTATTCTTTAAATTGCTTTGTAAGTGCTAAAACCTGGTAAGGCACTTGAGAGGTAAATGCATGCTTTCACGGATGTTTAGATGTTAGAAATCCAAACAGGCATATTGCTTCTATGGTCAGTTTTTCACACCCATTTCTCATCACGGACAGTGAGTTAGCTTGGAGTTAGCTGCTGGAATGATAGAAATGGAAATGTCTTTGCCATAGCATCTAGGAAGTGTTCATAAGGGACTAAGCTTACAAAAGAAAGTGACTTGTAAGTAATTTTTCATTACTTTGCATATTTTTCCCCTAAAATTTCAACTCAGTTTCCAAGTTCAAAATTTTAGTCAGGTGATAAATTATTCACTGGAAAATGCACAAAAATTGAATGGATGTATTTCAAAGTTAAATCCTCAATTCCATAAGCACACACCCCAACATATTTGTTGTGAAATAATAGAATGGAAGACCGTGTTCATGGAATGCTAACTTTTTCATGTTGCAGTGATAAGGTTTTGAAAGTATGTGGGGTTTTGTCCAAAATGATTTGAAATAGAAAGTTCATATTGCCTTTTGTGGATTTTTGGATAAGCCCCATGATGATTCTTATCCAAAGTTTTAAACCACAGTGTAAAAATTTGAGAAAATAAAACCTCATGGCATCACTGTTAGACCAATACCTGTTTTGCATATGCAGCGACTGAGATTACTAACCTGTTTTGCCCCGAATGATGATAAAGTTCTTCTAATAAAACAGGATAGTTGGCAAAATGGGACTTACAATAAACTGTGCATTTGAGCTATAGAAAAAAGCATTTTGGTAGAGAAAGACAGACAACTCGCCACCACTGCTATTCTTTGTAAGGTACTAAGTACTAGATTCTACCTCTTTAATCAATGGGAGAAAGATGGGAAAAGATATTTCCCCTGCTTTTAATGGATGAGGCCATGTATTGAAATACCTTGTAGGATGTTTGGTATTTCTCTAGGTGTTGGGTCATCACTGGAGAATAATCAAGATTAGCTCCTGAGGCAAAATGGCTCTTGCAACCAAAGCGAATTACCAGCCCTCTTGTTAGTCATCCCTGCCAAGTTCCCCCCCAGAGTGACTTCACCTAGAGGAAGCCAGTGTACCAGAATGTGCCATTAAGGGTGTGAAGAGCTGATGTAAACGATACTATGCAAGGTGGAGTTAAACAAATGAAAAGGAATGCTTGTCTTCTGCTGATGTTAGGCAGATGCCTTGGGTTCATTCAGGCTGTACATCTGCAGTTGAGATCATCTCTTTATTATCAGGTCAGACTCTCCTTTTTCATTTTACGCTTACAGAAAACATGCTGTGAAAAGGCTGCTCAGTGCTGCACATATTTGTTACCCACTGGAAAAAAAATTTAAACTATTTTATCCTCTTAAATTTAGGATAATCCACTTCCAGTTAGCCTTTTCAAAGAACCTGACATAATAAAAAATACACTCAACTTGCATTCAGTCCTGTAGAAGTCAAATTTTGTCAAGAATTTGGTGGCTTAGTACAGCAGGATTTAATGTTTTGGATATAGCCATTAGTCTTTTCCTTGATTAGGGTTCTGACAAATTGTGGTATCGGACAACTGTGCTTTTTGGAGAAAACTGGTTGTGGGGGGAAGTTTGGAAGCTTTTTTGCTGTTATGTCTATTTTTATTATTAATATGTCTGCAAAGAAGTGGCCAAGAGTACACGATCATCTGTTTGGACCTTTTTCTGGTGATTGGTAATTGTACTAATTTTGGTAATTGTACTAATTTGAATATCTGAATTATTTACTTCTATGGTTTTTAAAGCCACGTGTACAGTCTTATTCTGAATCATAAGCTTTAAGACAAAACGTTGCAGGTGAAATGCTACAAGCAGGTGCAGTGTCAAAACTGACAAAAGACATTTTTCCAAGATCTTAGTGTAAGCATTAGTATAAACACAGTTTGCAGAACGTGCTGTAATAATACGGTTCAAATATAATTTGGAGTTTCAAAATCTATTCCATTTGGCAAATCTTACCACTTTGTGGTGCTTCGATTTTTTTGGCTGTAAGAAAGACCCAAGAAATTCTTATTTGTGAAAAATTTGTTCTGGATTTTTGAGCCTTTCCATATGTTGAAAATTTTTTTTTAATTTTATCTTTTCTTTTATTCTTTGTTCTTTTTTCTTCATTCTTTTTCTTCCTTTCTTCTCTTTCCTTTTTTCTTTCCTTTTTTCTTCGACTTTTTTTCCCCTTTAGTCCTCTTTCTTTTTTCTTCCTTTCTTCTTTCTTCTCTACTCTTATCTTCTCTGTCATATATTAATTATTACAGTTCATTCATATTATTTTTCTTTTGAATGGGTTTTAAACAAAACAATGTCTTCAGGTGAACTTTAGCCTGCAAACAGAGTCAAAGTTTTCTTCCCTGAAGTGAATAGCAGCCTCAACCTAGTGTATCACAGCAAAGAAAACATTAAAAAACCATGACAGAGCCTTGTAAGAAATAGGAACCCAGAAACACCTGAAGTCCAGATGGCAAAAGCGGGTGTTTGGCAAAAGCTGTGTAGTTTTCCGGTCTTTTGAAGTCAATCTCATCCTAACATTCTTTGAGAGCAAGCTAATACGTTTGACCAGACATGCTAGAATGGATCAGTTCTCATCCTCAAGCCCAAGAGAAAGTAATTCCATTCTTTTGGGTTCTTGCCTGTCTCTGATGTAAATAAAAATAATCTTGTGTTGTATAGCTAGGAAACTGGGATGTATTTATGCTAAAAAGGATGTGGTCTGGTTAGAGTTCATAATTTTTAACTGATTGTTTATAAATATATTTTTGAAACATAAAACAGTGAAGTTTGTAGCATGCCGATGCTTTGGTCTTAGCTGATTTGGTACTGTAGAGTTGTTCATTTGCTATGAAACTTGGTGACAGCATTTGACATAGTTTGCATTTAGCTAATCTGGCATATTAAAAACACTGAAGATTGAAATCTGTTTCAGTTGGAGTCAGTGGCAAAACTTGTAGCATTTCACCCCTAAAATTAAACAAAAAGAAAGAAGAGCAAAAAATGGGGAAAGAGCTGTGCCTGGAAATAGGGTGAATCAGAGACACAGGTGGCTTGCTTTTTGTACACCTGGAGACTGTGGCCCTATTAGAAAATATGTTTGCATGCTGTACGTGTAGATAACGTGTATACACACAGTGACAAGCAGTGCTGTATAGAAGAACTGAGAATTCAACAGACAAGGCTGACAAAAGCTGGAATGGGGAACAAACATGCAGAGAGATGAAAAAGTGACTTCGAGGTTACTGGGAATGTCAGGAGTGGAGTGTAAGACTCGTGGTTCTACATCCAGTCACCACTGGGTCTACTACTAGACAACATGCTGCTGTGTCGTGCCTTTCCTGTCGCTCCTTCAAACGCGTACTGGCTTACCTTGTTGGGTGCTTTAAGACTATGCTGCCACTGAAAGGAATGGTGTTCTACTCGTGTTTTTGGCTGATGACTGTACAGTGGGTCAGTTTAGTTTGTTGACCTGGTGGAAAATTAACCTCCTTATTTATGTATTATTTTTCTTTGGAAACATTCAGTTGGGTCAGAGAGGTCATCCAACATACTGTGTGCAAGTGCCAGCCCATGGGAGAGAATGGAAATGCATTTTGGGCATGACTGGGAGGGCAGGAAGGCCTTTTTTCGTGGTGGCAATGCATTTTAACTGGCTTAATCCAATTGTGAAATTGCATTTTTTTAGCACAGAGCATTATTGTGCATTTCTAGCATGAGAGTGACTGTCCAGTACAAACTTTTAGCTGATAGTAAATGCAACGTAATTTGATTTAGGTGAGCTGTTTTCTAATCTAGGTTAAGTTGACTCGAATTTCTTCACGCTGACTGTGAGCTCTTCACACTGATAGTGCCTACTGACAGTTATGGGAGTACTCGTGATGCTCCCTAGTTTATAAACTCAGAAATTTGATCATGTGCCAAAGCCAAAGAGGGGGGAAGTGAATTGAAATATGTTTTAATGATAAAATTCAAATCTTGCTTGACAGTACAGATTAAGAAAAAATAAATAATCACAGAAATTATCTTCGTGTACATAGGCAACTAAATTTGTGTAAATAGACAGCATACCATTAGAAAGAGAGAGAATAATGTAATTTGAGAAGTCAGTCTGTATCTTTAGTTATTAAAGTTGATATCAAATTGTGCAGTGTTGGATGTTCATTAACTATTTTCCGTACTTGGAAAACAGGATATTAGGAAATATAAGGTTTAAAAATCTTTGATTCCTTTCACGTTCATTATGTGAACTAGTAAGGCTGACTTAAAGCTTACAATAAAAGGAAGACCTCCTTTTCAGTGATATAATAGTAAATGAATAAGCATCATTACAAATAAATCTGAAGTTCTCTTGTGTCTCAGGATTAATGTTACATTTGCTACATCTGGCTTTGTCTTTCTTTTCCTTAAGTTCTTAGAACAAATAATACATGGACTTCATCTTTAACTTCAGATAATCAGAGTTGCTGACACCTGGGATAATATGATGAGCAATGTAAATTTTATACACATATAGTCATAATAATTTAGAATGTCATCTTAATCTATTTATGATCAGCTAATGACTGAAATGTTTTACCATTGTGTGGGATATTTTATAACTGAAATTTTAATGGGTGAATCAGTAACACCTGGCTGTCTGGAATGCTTTTCTTTTCCCCCTGTTAGACATTTAAATACATCTCTGGAAGGCCCAAGGGGTGTGATGTGACATATAAGCTCTTAAAAGGAGGAAAATTAGTTCTTGATACCATAATGATCAGTGGGATGAACGTTTGCATACTTAGCATTAATGCTGTTAAATGTAAGAGTTTGATTAAGACGCTTAAGGTTTTTTTTTCTTCTTCCTCTCTTTTAATGCCCTTTCTAGCTTCACTTTGTGAAATTACAAAAGGAGCTGATGTTTTTGCTTCTGCCTCTGGAGGAATCTTGAATCTTTTTATAGCCTTTTCTCAGTGCCATTGTCTATGTTTTTTTCTCAAATCATCTATAACACCAGCAGAGCTTCTTAGCTGGTAAGTATATTAGACACCTAGGTGCCAACAATGCAAGAATACAAATTCAGTGAGAAACTGCTCCTAACACTGCTCCTGGAATATCTAGTATTACATTCTTAAATTCAAAAATATCACTCTAGTGGCAGTCCATTTTCCATTATTGCATGAAAACAGTGTATTTGTAACTTTTTATTCCTTGCTTTTTTTCCTGATATGTTATGCATTTTCCATTTATCCTTTTTCAGATTTTGTACCCTGTTGCCTGTTTCAAGTTTGAAGTGTACAAGGCATAAGAATAAAATTATAGTAATTGCAACTTCTTGTCTTAAGTGAATAAGTCTATGACTTTTGTCTTGATAAGTACATGTGCATGTAAACTCATGTTGTGCTAAATTTGCGTTCTTGCTTTAGTGTGCCTTTGCAGTGGATTTAACTGTTTTTATGAGGTAATACTGAGGGTCTCGTCAATCTTTCTGCTTAGTGATACTTATCATCTGATAAATTTCTAGTAAGAACTTTTTATTTTTTTAAGGTGTGTGTCTCTCATAATTTTCCAGTTAAGTAGTTAACCCTCTCAAGCGTTTTGATGTTGCAGCATTAGTCCTATAAACTGTAGAATGACAAGTAGTGGCATTCTTCTGAAAAGACCATAGCCACTGGTGAACAGGGAGATGGCGGCGGGTGGGTGGTGTTATGTTAATAATAGAAGAGTTGTTAAATATTGGGAATAAAGGAATACTTTGAGAAATAAGAAAAAGGAAGCATTTCTGTTGTATTCTATACTGTTATTTTTCCAGAGGATACTGTAAAATACGATCACATTGTGTGCCAGATGCATCAAGGAAGAAAACAGCTTTAAAATGTGGGTGAATTGTCTTGCTTGGATATATTTTGGGAGGACATTTGTTGTCTTTTGGGCCCTCTGTTAGGCTAATGAATGTATGATAAGGAATAGCTAGTTTCTAGAACTTGTTGGCACCTTCCTTGTCTCATTTCATTGTTCGGGTGAAATATTTGAGAAGTGGGCATCCATCTTTGTCTCAAGCTGTCTGGTCTGTGATAGACTTGGACTTGCAAATTTAAGTGCCCTTATGTGTTTAGAAATGTGATTTAATGGTCACAATCAAATTATTTCTACCGTGTTTTTCTTCACGTTCTATGGAGAAGTTTCATGGAAAACTTTAGATCCTCTCTATTCAAACGCTTTTTCCTCAGAATTTGCCTCTAATTACAGTTACTTTTAAGGGAGAAGTGTCTAAACAGAGTCATTTGCTATGCAAAAATGAAAACATTTTTTCTGCTCTTATGAGCGTAATACATAAGCTTTATTTCTGTTTGAATTCCACATGCCTCAGCCCTGTCCATACTCAGTAGCGTGGCACTATCTCCCTGCTCCTTCTCTTCCCTGCTGTTGAAGAGATGGTCTCCAGTTTGGAGTAGAAATGAAGAGGACCTTTGGTTTGTAGAAACTCTCATGTGCATGTTTGTTCAGATAGAGAAAAGAGGTGAATGATGCATGTTTCAAAAGCCATTGTGACAAAAGTCTTTTTAGGTAGCAGTTATCTAAGAGTACATGAGCACCCAAGAATTGAGGCTGTCCAACATCACTGGTTACCTTCAGTGTAAGACACTGGGATGCTGGATTTTGGCTCATCTGTTGCTAAGTATTAGATTGTGAAGTGCAATGGAAGGAATAGTGTGGCCGCGTGATTACTTTATTCTTACTGCATGGGGTAGAGTTTCTAGGAATCTATTAATTTGTGGCTACTTCATGACAGTTACAACTGTAAGTTAAGAAAGGATGACAATTTTAATTCCTCTTGTGATGTCTCCTATAGCTGTCTGTCACCCTAAATGTTTTTATATGTACACCACTTATTTTTAAAGTTCAACATGTGTTATAAATAAAAGAGATGCACTTCTGGTGTACTGATTTATAATGATCAGAAAAGAGAGTTACGCTTTTATTCTTTTCTGTAAAGTAATGAAAATAACATTTCTTCTTCTTTTAATTATGTTTCTTTGGAAGCGCTACTTCTCACTGCAAATAGGTAGCAAATTTTCATCTTTAGTTGAATAACAAGAGAAATAGCACACTTCTGGGTCTGGAAGACTGATGTATTATGTATCTGTGATGCATGGAACTTGCACGGCCCTTTTCTTAATGGATTTCAAAGCACTTTCCAAGGCTGATTAGGAATCCAGAAACACCACAAGGTAAACCTTAGATTCCACAATTTACAAAAAGAAAAGAATGAGCCAACGATTTAGTAGCAAGCTAGAGACAGAAACCAGACATTCCCTTATACTAAGGCTCCTGCTAGTCAACAGACATTCCCTTTCTAGAGAGATGCTAAAACAGTTGTGTTCCATTTTACACAGAAACTTATGCCCACAAATACTGCATGTATGCCCTGAGGCTCTCATAATTGCATGTTTATTTTCAGAATCAGCCTCTAAACACATATAAGGGGATAATCTGATCCTTTTCCAAAGGATCTTTTTCCAAACTCAACATGCATCATTTAATATTTTTAATAGTTTAATGTGCAAATAACTGTACAGATGTTGTTTTTCCAGTCTTCTTTATTATTGAGTTAGGCTTTGTTTCTGAGTCTCAGTTCAAATTGTAAACAAATTATTTTTGCATATGGATCAATGTAAATTTAATAAACTTTATTAAAAAATTTTATTAGAACCAAGATACTTTATTTCTATATCATGGTATTTTCTGGCTACATTACAGTGATAAATATAATTTAAATATAAGGTCATTTGTTTTGCCATTAATAGCTTAAGTATCAAAAAACTGTGGATAACATCATACAACAGCTATCAAGTATTACTTTTGGTTATTGTGTTATTTATTCAACTACATTCAAATAAATGATTGATTTTAAAATGTTACTAATTTCTGATCATTAAATTAATTTTCTTTTTGGAATGTTTTAATACACATTTAGTAATTTTAGGGATTTTTACATCATATCTTTTGTATTTAAAGTGTATTCAAATACTTCATGACTAATTAGAAAGGATGGCTCAGCAAAACAATTCAGTCTGTGCTCAAATTCCAGCAGGTTCTCCTGATGTGAAATATTGCTATCAGTTTTTAGATTTTTTGCCTCTGTCTGGTACTTTTTCTGTTGTTTATGTCTTGTACACGGGCCTTCCTGACACTCATGGGGGAAACTCCTTCTAGCTCCTGGTTCTCATCAAACAGCTCCTCGCAGAGTTTTTGCAGCTTTACAGGCGCGTTCCCTGTTTCCCAGGTACCCTTACAGAAATCTCGCAGCGCAGGTGCCCCAGGGCTGCCTGCAACACTGCTTTGGCTGAGTTTCTCTTTGATTTGAATTTCTCCCTTACCTGAAGGTATTATGAGTTTGACAGTTACACTCTGATTTACTTATTCCCAACATCAGACTGTCTTACTGGTAAAACGAAGATCTGTATTAAGCAAGACTTAAGGCTAAGCATTTAGGTACCATGTTGGAAACGAAGTTTACAAGTAGTATAGCCTTCTCTTTCTCAGGTATCATAGTCTGTCCTGAGCTTCTGAACTCTCTTCCCACTGTTACCAAGAAGCTTCCAGGTGAATCCAGTCAGGGCTTTTGCTCAGGGGTCCAGGTACACACTCATCTTCTGCGTGTTATTTTCTGCCTTGTTGCTAAAGCTAGGTCGGAGAGCCATACTTTCCAAATTCTGCCTTTCTCTTTTATCTTAATCATCGTTTCTACTTCATACCGCCGCAGCTGTGGTGACTCATGTTTCCAGTGTCTTTAGGAGTTCAGGCCTTAAGCAGAAGCATAGATGGTTTAAACATCTGTTAGCAAAAAGGAAGAGTTTTATTTTGGATGCTTTGTGACTATGAGTTTTTTGTTCACAGATTTACTATGGCCTTGTTTGTCACACAATCTGGACAGTCTTCCAGGCCCAGCTGAGGCCTGCCAGCATACTCCTATTAAATCTGATGCAAAACATTAGTTAAGCATATAACCTCGTCAGGTTCTTGATGTCTAGACAGACAGTTTCTAAGCCACATGAGTAATAGGTGTGGCAGCAAGTCGCTTTGCCTGGGCATGCTTCTGCAAGACAGTTCCTTCTTCCCGCTGTGTTTTCTGAGCTTTCTGTTCTGCAGTGACCGTAAAGCACACGGGTAAATGTTAGCAAGAAGCAGTAACCAAACAGGCCTTATTTACAGTAGTTTTTTAGCAGTACGTTTCTTTTCAAAGAGATGGACAAAACATTAGAGGTTCTATACTTTCTAACACCTTTGCAGCTAAAACCTGTCTAACTTTAGTGAGACTAACATGTGAAGGTAAAGTTTTGAACTGAATACTGGTGTTCTCTTCCAGTGGAAAAGCAGTTAAGAATTCTTCGTTTCAACCTGTTGAAAATCTACGACGTGATAAAGTAGTTTTAGATAATTGAGGACAAACTTTTAAAACAACTATTATATTTTACTAAAACAAAATTCTTTAGGAAATGCGTATTCCATTTAGATTTTATATAATCTGACACAAAGATCTCCTCACCTGTCTTTTATTCATGTAGTAATGGAAATAATATTATTTACATTACAGGATTTAGGTGCCTGATTTTGTTAGGTGCAGATAATAGATTTTCCAAGAATGGATTATTGCCTTTGTATGTTGCATTCCAAACAGACATGCAAGATGGAAGCGAGGAAGGGACTGTTCTATTCTGCTACATGACCAAAATTTAAACACATGAAGTACAGATTTGCACTCTGGATACTCACTGGTTTATGATGGGAGATGGAGGCGTCTTACTGCTAGGTTGAATTCATGGACTGCGGAATAAATAGAGAAAAACATAAAACTCTAGGGTTTAGTCCTGTACGTAGAGTGAAGACAAGGTTTGACTTCCCAACATATGGGTATTAGCAAGCCATCAAATGTCAGGTCCTGGACTGTCAGCTAGAAAATAAACTGAGAGCTGTGAAGTGCATTTTTGCTACTACGTCACTCAACTGATATAAAACATGCTGCATAGTGGCTAAGGACTACATCCTTCTTGGCCTTCCTTCTCCTCCTCCAACATCTATTTATCACATATCTTAAAATCATAGAATCTTTGGGTTGGAAGGGACCTTTAAAGGTCATCTAGTGCAACCCCCCTGCAATAAGCAGGGACATCTTCAACTAGATCAGGTTGCTCAGAGCCCCGTCCCACCTGACCTTGAATGTTTCCAGCGATGAAGCATCTGCCACCTCTCTGGGCAACCTGTTCCAGTGTTTCACCACACTCATCGTGAAAAATGTCTTCCTTACATCTAGTCGAAAATATATCTATTTGTGCATGTAGAAGAATACTGGGCAGCTGTGGAAGCTATGAAAGTGTTGGCATTGTTCTTCCGTTGTCTGCAAAATAGATGAAATACAGGTTTTAGGGAAAAATAACAAAATAAATTAGGAATCCTAAAAAAACTTTTTACCGAAGACTGTATGCTAAAATTCATGTGGAAAGGTCTGCAAAATGAGTGAGAAATCTTTAGCCCAGAAACTGGTTTTGACCTTAAAACCTTTTGACCTTCATCATATAACAAGTGCCAGTTCATTACGCTATGAAATAGCCACACTTTACAGAGAAAAATCCATTAATTCTTCATTAGTTTCAACAGCAGTACTGAGAAAAATATTAAACACTGAGATGAATGCGTAGGGCTGAGGATCACTGCCTTATAATGTCTTTTACATTTGGACATCACTTGTGTTTTCTGCAACATGAATGCTGAACATTTTTTATGAGGTTCAAGCTATGTAACTAGCAGTTCACTGATCACTTATTCTTTTAATTTCATCTGCACGAGATGAACCTTTCTAAGCTATTTTGGTTTATATCGTATTTATCCTTTTTGCTGTGACTGTAATGTTTCTATCCTGTTTAGAAGGATTCAGTATTTTTTTTAATGGCTGAAGCAGTCATTAGAAATGGAGGGTAAGGCAACGTTAGGTTTAAAATTAATGGAGTTGTTTATTGCAGTTTTACCTCTGGGTTACCTGAAGCAGAGAATATTTTTTTGTTTTGTTTTGTTTTTGTTTTGAGTCCTTTCATCCACAGAGAATGGGGATTAGCCTTTGGCTAAAATAGCGCATTCAGGCACTTTCAGCATTCGGTAACTGTTTACTTATCCAGGTATAAATGGGTAAAAACACAGTTAAAACTCCCAGCTGCAAGGTCAGCTACCTTTTTAAAATTCAACCTCATGAGCTCCATTCAGTTGAGGGCTTGCTGGTATGAGCCATTAACTGCCTGTTGCATGTAACCTTCCCTTGTCTTACACAGAGCTGCACACGAACCTCTGGTACAGTACAACAGACCCGGTTCATGCCATGCGAGAAACAAAAGCACTTTAACTTGTGATCAGTAATCATATGATCCATTTACAGGGTGCAAGCTCAGTCAAGTAGAACTAGTAAATCATTAAAAATTCACTCAACACCATTCCTGCTGAGTAGAACATCACAATAATATCATTTTCTTGAGGTTGTGAGTCCAACACTATTAGCAGGCTTGTTTGGTATAGCAACAATCCTAAAATAATTTAAAGAGTATCAAATCCATCGCAAAGCACAGGATATTAGCTAAAAACTATAATGCATGGCAAAAAATAATCTCTTAGACTAAAGTTGTCTCTGCAGAAGCTAAAACACTGGGACATGCACGCTATAAGATGACAGGAACTCCTATGACTATTTGCATCAGGCCTACTTCAGGAAAAAGCTTAAACTCATCTTAGTTCAGAATATCATGTAAGAATATGGTTAAGTGCTGGCCTGCACAAAATAAAGCTACATCGAGGTCTCCAGCCCTGCCCAAGTGGTTTCTGTATGTTTTACTTTTGCCAATTATCATGCAACCTTTATTGCCTTTTGTTTGGTTTGTTTTGCTGGGTTTTTTTTTTTTTTTTTTCAATTTTTGCAGTGCATTTCATCCAACATCTGGAATCAGCATTTTTCATTGTTTTTATTATCTTGGTTAATTTGTCTTTAAGTGTGGTTATTTCAGAAAACAGCTGCTGTGCATTAAAAAAATAACTCTTTTTCATCAGTCTTCTAATGATTTTAGTTATTCAGAGAAATGTATTTTGGAGCCTTATTAACTAGTGATAGATGGACCTTGCTGTTTTAATTTCTCTTAGATGAGTATCCATTATTCAGAAACATACCCAGTGCTCCTTATCCTGTGAAGCTGGAAGAGTCTTCCTTTAAGATTGATTCACTAAAAAACTGTAAAAGTTTTTAAAGCAAACAAGCAACTTCTTTCCTCTGTAGATGGAAATGGAGAGAAATGGAGTAGATAAGGTAATGCTATAGTTTAAAAGTAGAAAGAAAACGTCAAGTACATTCTGCGAGATGAGAAACCAGTAGATGAGTATTTGTTTCACTGAAAAGTCTTCTGCTTACTTGAGCTTCATGCTTCTTTTTCTCAATGAATCTGAGACTGATGACAGAGGTTCTGTACAAGTAGTAATGGTGGTGTGTGATGATTGTCTCTATATTTTAAATAGCTGAGCTGGAAAACATTATTTTCTGTCTCCAGGTGGATTTCTGATGTTCCTGTATTTGTGGCTGTTCATTTCAGAGAGGGCAAGTGTGGTTACAATAAAATATAACTTTGGAAATATGTTAAAACAGGTTCCCCCACACACAATGAAAATTGAGATTAAATTTTTCATACATTAAGTACCACGTTTTCAGCAACAATTACTTTGTTGATTGTTTCTCTTCTTTCACGATTAGATCCATAAACTAACAAATGGATTGAGAAAGCATCTGTATTAGCTTTTTTCACTAGTACAGAACACTTTGGTTTCAGAGACATGTTTTATAGGGAAAAAGAAAATAATTTTAATATCCATAGACCAGTTTGAAAAATAGGAGCTTGAAGAAAATAAGATACAGAAGAATTTTACATACGTAATAACATCTTAGACAGAAAAAGAGAAGGAGGATGGAAGAGTCTTAATGAGGTTAACATCTTAACCAACCTAGGACATGCCATTTTTCTCTTATACTGATGTACTTGCAGTGCTGCTAAGTACAAATGCCTAAAGCTCTGTGTGTTAACATGGGAATAATTTGCTAAATGATGCAACAGTTTAAGGATCATGCTAATGGGAATAAACTTAATTCCTTTGGTGTTTCAGTAGGAAATTAATGAAGTGATGCTAGCCTACAAGTGAAAGGCATATGTCTTCCAATCTTCTCTAGCCAAAACACATACAAGTGAGACTGCTAAAAAGTGACCATCTGTTGGCTGCTACTCTTGGGGAGCAGTATGAAATAGCAAATGTTGGAGTAGTTTTATTTGCTACGTAATTGGATGTTTCTCAGGTGCTCTTTGTGATAATGGCACTGCAAGAAACAAAATAACTTTAAAACCAGAAATTCAGTATGTATAACTATGTAAACAAATGGAGACATTTTTCCTTTTCCTGCTGTGTTGTATTGCCCTGTCCTATTAACATGTAATCTTCTATCTGTGGAATCAACAGGAGCTTTGACTTCAGTTTTTTGATTTAACATTCACTATTAGGTGAGACAGTTATTGAAGGCACAATTTAATAATATATTTTGCAGTGGAAAGTGCAGTTTTATTGCAGTAATAAAGTATTTCTGAGTAATAAAATCATATTGTATCTAAAGTGCCAGATTCAATGGCCGAAAAAGAAAAGTGTCCTTTAGCACAAAGGTGCTTCAATGAGAGAAAATAAATGAACTCCATAAGCAGTACTTGTACTTGAAGGAACTGAGCAGTTTTAGTTTTTAAAACAATGCTGTTGGAGCAATTGTTTTGCAAAGTGTAAAACATTTAGTACATCAGTATGTTTCTAATAATTCAATCTAAAGTTATGAGTAACAGAAAATGAGTTCTGACATGAATAGTCAAAATATGCCATCTTCTTTTTAACTTTGATACTTTATGCAGCCTATAGATATAATAGTAACAAAAAAAGCCATGCGAGGGAGTAGGTGCTGAGACCAAAGTCCAATGCTGAAACAACAGAATGTTGTGAATGATCTTTTTTTAGCATTTCTTCCAAAAGTTTCAGCATAAGTGTAACTGGATATAAATCTTTCCTTTAAATCCGAATGTCTGAAGATATTTGCTCTGATATTTCTGTTATTGCATGTATGAAGCTGGATAACTGGAGCACAGGAGTCAGAGATATGAAAGCTGGTTCTGTTAATTTTATTATGTTGTCTGAGAATTTGTGGTTATAGAACAATTAACTCAGTGTTCTATGAAGTAGACTTAAACATTGTTTTCTGCCTCAGCCCTCATCTTCCACATCTGTATTAATAGCCAAAAAATACAACCAAACAAAAAAACCCCAAATAAAAGCATTTAGATAAGCATTTTGGAGTATAATTTATGTAAATTCATAGAGACACAACTTGAAGAATTTATTTCCCCTCTTTTCCCCAAACTATTACTGCCAAGAGATGCCAATAGCAGTGGTACGTTTTCTGTCGCTTTGTAGGAGACTCGTATTTTGGCTATGATCGAGGCACTTGTTAGAATGGAAGAAAGTGTTCAGAATATGATATACTGGTCTTGCGGGCAGAACACATCTGAAAAACTTTTTGCGCCAGTGTTGTGTTAAAGTCTGCTATGAGAAGTTCACAGATACACTTACCCAATGCAAAACTGAGAGAGTATCCAGAGTGTCACCTCTTCCTCTGTGAGGCTACTAGTCCTGCTTCAGACGGGTGTGCAAATTCCTGCTGAATTCTGACCCTATGCAAACAGGGAAAAAAAATGCAAACATTGATGCAAATGGAATTGCCCTTCGTAAAGCTAATGCAATGCAGGAAATGTGACTTCTCAGGAATACATGAGTCACATTAAAACAATGGGAAGGACTACGTCTCAGAAATGCTGCTGTGCCTTAAGAAACTACTGCCAATGCAGAATTGCAGATAGTGATGAGTCTTTCTACTTGGTTGGTTAGCTGAATTTTAAACTCAGAGTATCTCTATTGATCACCCACAAACAGTAGTTAAGGAAAAAGGTAACTCCATTTATGTAAGTACAATGGAATAATTTTGGATCATTTTCATTTATGCTGTTGTTTTGTGCACTTGGTTGTACTCCAAACATGAATGCAAGCAGCTCTTTAAATTATCCACTGTATAACCCAGGGTTGTTTTCTCTTCTTGTTTAGTTTCAGTTCCGTATCAGTTTTACTTTGTCTGAAGTAATTCTGAGCTGTCTGCTTCTGGTATGAGTATTGTTTCTACCCAGTTTTGCATATTCAGGGTGGGGAAAAGTGAAATATTCTTTCCACTCCCTCTACGCCACTCAGTTTAATGATCCATGCTTATAGCCATAATTTTCAGGGTTCCTTTGATGTTTCTACTATTATTAAATGAGAATACCTCCAACTTTTGTGAACAATATTATGATTCACAACACATTTGTTACATTCTGTAAATGTGTATGCTTTTTCTGAAAGTGTCATCTTATTGACCACTGGTAGATTAAACTGTTGGTGAAAACGACGGACCGGTGAGAACAGGAACGGAAGAAGGATGTCGTGTTCCTTTAGTCCATCTTCTCATTGGTCAGTGCAAGCTGTGAGTTTTGGTATTGATAACAACAATTACTTTCATTTGGTTTTGTAATATAATTAGGTAACGATGGCATACATTATTTTGATTAAGAAGCTACAATACTGCAAATTCAACATGGTGTAAGTCCAGTGAATTAAGTATCAGTGAACAGGTTTTATATTGACAAAGTAGACATGCTTTCATGGAGATCAGTTCCTTGCCTGGTGCTGTGCAATCTTTTTATTAGTGAGATAAAACATAATATCATTAGATTTTAGTACACACATCTGATACTCCTTGAAGGTATAAAATATAAGGAGAAATTTTAATATTGTCATTGTATTTATTAGTGATACCACTCCTACTGGAACACCATGTTTAGATTTGGAGAAGCCTGGGGTTCTAGAAAGTTGCTGGGAGACTGAAGAGAGAACTGAGGGGGACAAGGGAAATGATTTCTCAGAAGACTGGATAACATAAGTTATGGTGAGAAATTCCAGGAAATTCTGTCTATCTTGGGTAGCCAAGGGGATGTGAAGAGGAGAGTTGATCACAGTGTGTCAACAGCATCGCATCAAGTGAACAGCAACATGAGAAATAAGATTCAGAGTTTCCATCTAATAGGCAGTGGATACAAAAAGAACTAGCTGTTGTAACTGAAGCTTACGCACACAGGGTAGAAAAAAGAAGAATTTTAATGGCGGTGCTAATTTGTTGGAACAGGTTTCCTACAATCGCTGTATATAAATGGCAGTTTTTTAGCCAAGACTGGAAGTGCTCAGTACATGTCAGCTGTGTAAGTAACCATAGTCACAGCTGAAACCAAGAAGAATGCATCAGTCCTACAAAGAAGCAGTTACTCTGTCTTACAAAATCCCTCCCCTTGTCCCTGAATTGTAGTATATCCTGAAGTTATGCAAATTTGGGGGAATAGTTTCTAGAGCTGAAGGATAGATTTTGTCAAAGTGCTTTCTGGATTTTATGGATATGGACCACTAGTTAGAGCATTTCTTCAGTGGGAGCATAGAAAGCCTCTTGGAGGCAGAATCCAATGCATTGTAGTACGGTATTCCCTAAATCCATCACCTCAAGAAACAAAAAGTTGTCACTTATCAGTATTTCATAGACAGACTGAACTCCAAAAATCCACACACAGAGCTTTGGGAAAGGAATTCTGACATAAAACAATGTTTCTGTTGTTTTTTCTCTCCTCTCATGCAGGGTGAAGGTATCTTCCAAATAAAATAAAAAAATACACATCGCTTATTAATAAGTTCAAGAAAGGTAATTATAAAAATGAGTTAGATTAATTATGTTATGGAGATCATCTCCCTCCTGTTATGCATCTCTGATATATAGATATGGGCAAGAAGTCTCAGACAGCTATGAACTGCTTTATGTAGGACATTGTTTATACAGAGTTAAGAAATCCTAAAGCATTAGCGCTGCAACAGTGGTTTTTGTGTACTTCAGTTTTGCCTTTGTGTTTTTAAAAAAATTATATAATTATATTTTCCATTGTTATTTTTTATTGTGTCTCTATTTTATAGTGTCTAGTGCCTCCCATTGTTTTTAGTTTATTTTGATTCACCAAAAAACTATGTAAATATACTGATGTGCTACTGCTCATGGGACAGTATAGTTTAATACTTTTGTGTATGTGTTCTTATTTCTCATGCCTTCATTTGTGAGGATCCTAAAATTAATTCTGTTCCTGTGGTTAATCATTCCTGTCAGAGTTTTCTGTTTTCTAAGCAGGTGCTTTACAAATTAATAATATATTGGCTAATCACATGATTTATATCCCTCAAATTCCTGTATTTGTGTTGTATTATGTCATGTAAGTCATAAAGCCAAAATGTTCTTTCCATTAGAGTTCAGCTTTAAAATTGGCTGTGACATTGCCTTCTTTTGGCTATCCAGTGTGGAAACAAATCTGAACATAAACACACTTTTAAAATCATCAGCTTTCAAGACGGTTTTACATATTGACAGGTGGTAGCTGAAAAGCCAAAAGGAAGAGGCAAAGTATGTCTTTCATACATGCTGTGTTTTCTGTCTGGGAAAGAAGTCATCACAGAAGAGGGAAATCTCACTTTATAAACACGTGAACGGTTCACCCTGCCAGCTGTCAGGACATGACAGGGACTCCAGTTCTTTTGATTGGGATCCAGATGTGAAACCCTTCAGAAGATACTTTTTCTGCCTCTTGCTCCCTCCCCACACCCCCACCCCCCAATCTTGCGAAGTTTATTTTCAGTCAGGTCATCAACTGTACAAAGGAAGACAGAAGTAGGAACAGAAACAAAACCAGAAATCTGTTCTCTATTTTTCCTTCCCCCCCCGCCCCCCCGACAGTGCTGTTGGTATTTCTAATTGGAACAACGCTAGCTTCAGTTTTGCCTCCTTTGCCTCATTTTGTGAGCATGCTCCATTAAATACTATTTTTCATGTATCGGGAAAAAGTCCCTTTAAAGTTTGCATTGTTAGACCAATGCTTCTATTCCTAGTTATTGTCTGATGGCCTTGATGCAGTGGAGTCACTCTCATATTATCATGATGATACAGCACAATACTATGAGGCAGTAGATCTTTTTTCACAGATCTGTTAGTAGTTTTTTTCAGTTTGTTTATGACTGAAAGTACTTAAAAAAACCATCGGACATTTGCCAAATACAGCAAATTGCACATACAAGCTACATCAGCAAAATTATCCCTAGAAATACTAGGATGGATGTCACGTTTGAGTTAATCATATGACATTTTCTAACTGGAGTTGTGTTTGGTTTTGGTTTGTTTGTTGTTTGTTTGTTTGTTTTGGGGGGATTGTTAACATAGTTTTGTACCCTCTAGTTAATGTTCCGAAGGAAATGATACTTCCACCGCTTAGCCCCCATAGTAAGCATTGCCCACACTAGCTTTAAAATTCAAACCTTTCATTAGGCTACTTTTTCCACTGGCAGCTTTCCTTACATTCTGAAATCCTTCAAAAGACACTGTAGAACATGAAGTTATCACGTAAAGTTGATTTTATGTTTTCCCCGTCTCAAGCTACTTAGTGCAAATAAAATTTTGTGCCACTCAGCCCAAGATGTGTTACAGCACTGTTAAAGCCCAGCCTGTTAATTACAAATGTTTTGCGCTGCTTGTGTGATGCACAGATTTCTTGGAAATAGGTTTCCTTTGGCAGTACGTAGTTTTACAGTACAGTCAACAGAATGTTGCAGGATAGCAATTATGGGAATGAGGAGAATGCACAAGCTATTGGAGTGAACGCTTTAATGCTGATACATTTTTTCTGATAAAAGAAACGCAGATAAGAGGATATTCAAGTTATTGTAGCAATTAGTTTTTCTAAGATGTCTATCTATATGAAATGTTTCCTGGTAGGGGAAAAAAGCACAACTCTGTAGTAGAATACAAAGTTTATTACATTTCTAGACTACATTATCCTTGTCAGCTAGATTAAAGCATTCTCCTAGTTTCTGTCCTATATTACCATAACAAGTGAGGAAATAATGTAGTGTTGTTACACAGAGCAGCTTATGAATTTTGACATAAGTGTGAGAGAAATCACTTGAAATGTGAAGCAACCAAGAGGAATAATTAGGAACAGCAGAATGATCTCAGTAATATGACAACAGTTTCTAAAGCACCCCACAGGATTGAAATCATCAGGTTTGCTTGACCTATATCTTTAATAATACAGCTCATTGCCCTTGTATTGAAGCTAGAGGGTAGGAAAAAGTATAAGCTTTATCATGTTTTAGGAGAAATTGCAAAAAGTTTATTTATTAACACAGCACGAAATGGCCTATTTCTATGATTACCAAACAGGAAAGCAAGTTGGGCTACAGTTCACCACACAGAACACTTTATAGTCAGGCTTGGCTGGCAAAAAATATTATGTAACACTCAAATAAGATAAATGGCTGCATCGGCAGTGGAAATAACCTTCTGTTTAATTAGAAAATAAGAGCTATATGGGACAATAAAAATGGTTACTGCTGCCCTCAGTCACTGTTTAATAAATATGATAGTGTTGAAGATAATGCTAAGTGTTATTTATTTGTGTAATATCATGGGCTCAGTAATTGTTCATGTTCTTGATAGTTACCCTGCGTGTAGAATGAGTCCATTTCACATTTTGGGTTTTTTTAATTCTTAAAAGGGAAAGAGGCTTTTTTAAACTTTTAAACCGCTTTTAAAAGTCACAGGTGTGTGATCAAAGTTCATTCACCTCTCAGTGGTGCGGTAGCCAAACTACTGGTTTTCTTAGCTTACCTTCAGGATAACGAAGCTTTGAAACAAATTGTTTTGTACTTTTCAGGCTGGATTGGCTATCTGCCTTGGATATGTTTCTACGTCTGTGAGAGGAGAGCATAATTCAGATTTTTAGCTGTACATTTCATCATGGTTGTGTTTATAATTAGTATAGTTTCAAGGTCTGATTTTAGCATGGTTTTGCTTTCCTTTGGCTTCATTTGTAGTTTTAAGCACTAAACATGTACAAATCAAGTCCTGCAGGGCATGATGTGGAAGACTGATGATTTCAGTGAGGGCTTCTGTCTAAAGGGAATAGTTTTTACTAGTAAACCGAGCATCAAATTGTGTTATGTGCATATGTATCAGAAGTTTCTTTTCTCTGTAGCACATGTTTATTAGATATGGACATTCCTCCTGGTTTCACATATTTAGGAACATACATGTATTTATCAAATGCTTGACAGAAAAACAGGGCATGGGATGCATTTTGCAATATACTTTTAACAGGCTTGGTATGTCAGCCCTATTGCTTTGGTCACAATCTTTCTATTTTGAAGCTACAGTAAGTACAGGGATTTGAAAAAGGATATCAAAGACTTTTCTTGGTTTTATCCAAGAGGAAAATTCAGAAGAGGTTTCATCAACGTTTTAACCCTTCTTTCCTCCCCTACCCCCCCCGCCAAATGTAGACTGTATGTCAAGAGGCAAAACAAAACAAAACAAACCCCCGTTCCTTCACACAATTCACTTTAAGCTTCAAAATCCTCCAAAATCCCCAATCTCCCTTTGCAGTCTGGTTCCCACTCTCCAGCTTTCCTCGTCTCCCTCTGAAAGAAAAAAGCTCTTCTTTAAGGGACTGATAGGTTGTAGAGCGATGCTTAGCAACAACATTCCTGTGCCTTAAGTAGCTGCAAGCCCCTAGCTGAACCCTTTGATGTGACTGTCAGGGCAGATTTATTTTGTTTTAGCACATTGTCTACTTGTCCAGATGTATCAGGAGATAAAAAGGAGTCATGTTTACACTCTTTTTGGGAGGGGGAAGGGGGGGAGGAGATGTAATTAAATCGCATTTTTGATGAATCTCTGAGAGATCGAGATGAAGAGCACAAGATTTGGCTTGAATATAGAGGGGAAACCCACTTGCCTGCCCTAACACCTGACATTGTAGGAAAATGAAGTGTAAAGCCATAGCACAATGTGTTGATTTGGTTCTGCTGCAGCCTTTGACTTTGTGTTTTCTCGTGTGCTGGTAGTTCACAACAGTCCAGAAAGGCCCATTAGAAAGTAGTGGTTGTGCACCATAGACTCTTTCCTGTGTGTCTTATTTAATAGATTTATTTGTCCGGGCTGAAAATAACTGTGTTTTTCTCTAGAATGTTAATGTTATAGATCACATATCCCAGAACTTCTGGCTGTGGTAAGTGGCTGTCAATCAAACACTTAAAAAAAAAAAAGAAAAAGAAAAAATAATTGAGCCTCAGTCATCTTGGATAAACAAATGTGCAGTGTAAGGCAGGCCTTGCTAAATTCTCCCAGAGAACAAATACCACAGATAAATCCATTTCTGTTTATTTGCTTTTAACTTGCACATTTAGCAACACCATTCTGAGCTCTATTAATAACCTGCGGTGTGCAGTGACAAGTCTGATTCCAGCATTCAGTATGCTGTGGGTATGCCAAGTGAATAAAATGCTAGTTTTAATCTGCTGTTACAAAAGTTACTCTATTTGCATTTTAAATAGGTTACACTACAGCACCCCCTTCTGCTGACGAAGTAGTGTGACAAGAGGTTTTCGCTGCAGTTCAGTGTTATTCCCACATGGCAGAATGAAGATGCGTTGAAAAGCATTTTTAACTTTCTCATTTCTTAATTCCTGTGTCTATTAATCAAGGAGATCAGTGCAACTTAACAATAGTCGTTAAACTACTTGTTATCTGATAATTATTAGGACCTAGCTTTGCAGCGTCGTCCATACTTCTGAAAAAAAGCAAGCAGGGGACAGCAGAATGAATAGCAAAGCAAATCAAACCCTCTAACGTTACAACCAATTTTGTTTGGTCAGTGAAACACATACACAGTTCTGCATTTCTCTGATTGTCATTGAATGTGTTTGCAAGTGATGATATGTTACTGATTTAATATATAGAACAGTCTCAGAGGTTCCTATCCAAAAAAAGCAAATTACCCTGCTGGTTCTGTCTTCACTTTTGAAGAAGCTATGGACATCAGATTGGAAAAAAAAAAAAAAGTGTAGAAGTTCTGAGTCATCTATATTTCAAAATACAGGTCCATGAAAAGTAACAAATTACTGCATTGTACGTAATGTGTATTTGAGTTCTGCATCTGTGTTTGTATGTAGTTCCTATACTGCTGTTCTGCCGTAGCATAGCATAAATCTTGGTAAATACTGCTGTAGTGCTGTGTTTTGTAGATGTGAAATAATTGGTTGAAAAATATTGCAGAGAATGACTGAAGGAAACTTAGAATTTAATACATTATCAATGTACTTCCCATCACATAAGTGACTTACCTATGCTTTTGCACCGTCTGTTGGAGTTGTAATATCTAAGAACTCAATACTGTCCTTTAACTCCGTCAGAGCTGTTGGGTGATGTCAAGTGCAGTAAGTGATGTGTTTGGGCATAGGTGAGGTGGGAACTTAGAAAAAGGTTAGCATCTGCTAGCATCTAGAAGTTGACTTGTGGTTCACTTCACAAAGCACTTCAAAGAATAGTTGTCTATGATGACTCAAAATTCTCTAGCAAGAGTTGCAGAGTTTTCTGGTTTGGGGTATGGCAGGCTTATTTATGTTTTTTTTTTCCTTGCACTTTATTTTACTAGAGGTAAGCCCATTGAATCCTGCATACTGTATATGAAAACAAAGTAGCTTGTGTGTTCCCAGAATGTGAAGAAGGTAAAGATGCTGGTGAAGAAATGCAAGGTAAAATGTGTACCTTTTGCTCGCACTTACTTTCCCAAATTCAGACCAGGAGTCAAGGCTAGCAGATTTTCCTTTATTGTTTTATACTTTTGGGGGTCTTTTGTTGATTTCCTGATTTTCATTAACACCAGTCTAAGAGAAGAAAAAACATTCAAAAATATTTTTTAGGGATGCGTATGATTTAGCAAATTCAAATTTATTTTGCAGTGTGATTTTAAATTTATTTATTCTTATTTTAAAACTTAGCATTAAGTTTTACAGTGCATAGATTGCTTGTTGGGTTATATTAATGGGTATTCCTTTCATTCCCTGTTAAGTTGCTAGAATGTGTCAGTGCTCCTTTAGGGACAGATCCTGTTATCTGACATAATAAAAGATACTGAGCCACTTGAGCAGTAAGGTTTAACTCATCACAAATTAAAATATTAGAATCTGGTATATGATTAGGGCGAGGTGGTAACAGTGAAGTTAATTTCCTTCAACTCATTAAAGTGAACTGAGTGAGCAGCAGAATCTTTTGCATCCTTCTGCTTTTAAACGTAGGTAGGATTTTTAAAAAGATACAAGGCAAATACCACACAATAAGAGGTCACTTTTTATTCTACTGAGCTTGAAAAAATAGTGTTAAGAAGATGTTAAAATTCTTGACTTTGAGTTATGTAAGTTGAAAAAGAATGGTCTTGGAAATCAAAAAACCTAACAGGTGTTTTTGTGTGCTATATGTTACAGTAGAACAAATCAATTCAGGCTCCTTAGATGCGGCCATTGCCTTGTGATTATATTTGTGTAAAGTCTTGGAGCCTTTGATCAAAGAAAGGCATTTGTGACTGGGTCTAATCCAAGCTCTTTAAGGTGTTTAACTTGTGTGGGGGGGAAGAGGTTGATAACAGCTGGGATTTAAATTTAGTTTTGCTGAACTTTTGTTTTGAAAGGATTTCTATTATACACTGCTTCCTTTTCCATACAGAAGATGGATCATTGAGTAAACCTAAAAGGGAAAGAGGATATGGGAGGAAATGGGTGGGGACTTGGAATTAATCTTCTGAAGAAAAATGTTTGATCAGCGGGTAGGAGAGGATGAAAACCTCTGATGTTGACAGCAGGCAACTTTCTGACTAGCGTGTGATTGACAACTTTGATGCTCCAGTGGGGAGCGAGTGTCCAGCCGTGCTCAGGCATCCTCTGTCTGTGGGTGGTAGTGTTAATAATGTGGCAACTGGAAAGATTAATTGTGGACAAGCAGCAGGATTATGAGGAGGGCTTCACAGGTCTAAAAGGAACAGTGGTAGGAAGGCCTCTGATCTGTCAGCCCAAAAGGAAATTAGTTAGGGCAGGCTGGAGCAGGCTTAAAAAAAGGGGGGGAGAGGGAAGATGGAGTAATGGGAGAAGGGAAGCATTTAGGATATTAAAGCAAAACGAAGAGGATATTGAAAAAGGTCATAAGGGGATGGGGCCGATGTTCTTGAAAGACCTTAATACACCACATCCTCTTACAGTACGTGCAGAGTTCAGCTTGTTTTGCAGGGAACTGCAAAGTGGCTTTTGTAGTGGTTAGAGCTGCCACGTTAGGTAAAACCTGTTACTTGTTTTCAAAATGAACCTGAGAATAAACTCAAACTAAGAATTTTTAAAGATGCCTAAATGCAAAACACATAGGAGAGAGTTTACTTAAGCTGTTTCTGCAAGTTATTAGCTGCTGTGTGTTTTATTTCCCACCCTTTTTGGTAGAAGTAGGGATTTTGCCAATAAATTCTGTGTTACCATTAAAGAGGCCATTCATCATGCTTACTAATGTTATTAATCAAGATACACCACAGTACTCTTAAAATGAGATCATTTTGATAAATCATGTATGACATGAAAAGACTTTATTCCTTTTAAGTGCAATTTAGACTGTAATTTTTTTCCTCATTTATGATTCATGGGAGAAACATGGATAAAATTCCCTTGCACATTTACACCTTATCTTCAGTAATAATTCAAAACTGCTCTTAGATGAAAATTCAAGGTCTGATTCACCAAAGCTGAATGCCAGCTCATTATTTTCTGGCATTCAGTAGTCCAAAAATAATGTCCGTACATTAGGTGCTTTTCACAATAGTTGAATTTGGCTGCATACCAGACATATCGATTACACTCAATTAAGCCTAAATGCATAAGAATTATCTGATGTTCATTTACATTTTTGATCCGGTTGCACCCTGCTTTCAACCTTGCAATTTAACATTAAGTGAAAACCAAAAGGTAAAGTAAATTAAAGTGAGAAGTGATAATCTTTCTTATATGAGAATAAGGGAAATATATTCTGAAATGCTTTGAATCTTCTTAAGCTCCACTACTTCTGTTAAATAAGCAAAATGCTTTTGCCTTTTCTTGCTAAAGGTCATTGGAATTGTAAGGCCAACCAAAATATAAGATCACTGTTCTCCTTGTCATCCTAGTACTATAATAATTTGGCCTACTCTATTAATAGCATCACATATGAAAATAGTCTGCTAAAATGTCCGGAATGAATATTTGCTAAGTTCAAAGTCACGCTCCTGATTATAGCTGAAACGCTTGTATTATTTATTAAATTTAAAAATGTCAGAAATAGGTTGCAGCATTTTTTTGCTAGCTCTTGAGAGCCAGTTGCCAGTGCGTGTCTGACTTCATTTTCTTCTAGATGTTATTTAGAGTGTTGTTCTTTTCTCCCCGCCCCCTTCATTCTTTACTTTGTGTTTGCATATTAGGAAAACATTTTTCACTTCCTCATCATTCTAAAAGTTACACACCACAGACTGAGAAGTTCAGACTCCTGATGATTTTTTAAGAAATAATTATTATAAGTATTAGATTAGTGGGCGAAAGAAGAAGCATAAAGCCAAAAAAATCCCTTATCCTACCAATACCTGCCCCTAAGTTCCTTTCTTGTCTCATGAATTCTCTTTATTATTAATATAAAAAAAAATTGGGAAAAAGACTCCCTATATTTCCCTAAGAAATTCTTTCTAATGAGATACTTTTATAAAAATAAATTAAAATGACATATTAGTTCAGACTAATCAGATTGTGTTTGCCCTCTTTATTAAGACCGGTTAAATTACTACTTTTCATTTTCTTTAAAATGGCTGCTGATGAAAGTCAGTCATTCGGATCTTTGTGACATTCAGCAAAATATGAGAAGCACGTTTTAAGGCATGAGATTGAGGCACAGGTGGGCGATAACCCTTTTCGTTCCTTCCTACCTTCCATTCAACACTCCTCTGCTATATTCTTTTATTTTTCAGCACAGTGGTCAGAAGTCTAAGACCAGATTTTAAAATAAATCACTATTTCGGTGCTGGCTTAGGAGATCATCTCAGTAAGTCTATAGAGATCAGGCAAGCTGTGGTAACGCCACACATTTTTTTCCCCGTCTCCCCCTTAATTAAAGTGTCTCTAATTTATGCTGGAGGTTTAGTAAAGACAACTACTAACTCGCAGATAGTCGTGCTTGGCTGTGGAGCAGGGGAGTTGGGAAATCCCGTTTTCTCAGGGAAAGCTGTCTCTCCCAGGTCAGCGTGCCGTGCCGTGCCGTGCCGTGCCACCTGTTGGGTTTCCAGAACATAACAGTGTGTTGGGATCTGTTGCAAACTCAGGCTGGCCCATTTGAGACCTCTGGCCTGGTTCCCAGCTAGGGAGAAGAAAGCAAGACCTGCTGTAGCCCGCCAGATATAGCGGTGTTGGCAGGTCCTGCTTCTGCGTATTTTCGAGTCTCTTTCTTTATCCCTTCTCTCACACTTTATCCCTTTCTTCCACTGGCTGTATGGTTCCTGAGTTCATAGAAAACCAAATACACTGTAAATAAAGTTGTCCTTCCCTAACCATTCCCTAGGATGGAGTGGTTAAAGACTTGGTGTATTGTTGCTTCCTGTAATATTTTCTGCTATCACGAGGCTCTCGAAGACCGCGCAGTGAAATCAAAGCCGCATTGTGCTTGGTGCCCTGCAAACTCGTGGGAAGAAACGGTCCCGCTAAAGGAGTGTTTTGATATTCTCTGCAAGCGTGTCATAAATTCAACCCCAAATTAATAAATTTAAATTGTTTTCTGTATATACAGAAAACATATTATATATATTTTCTATATATACGTATAAATATTCCTGTTATATACATATAAATGTTCCTCATCCCACCTTTATACATGTTTTTTATATATATATAATCTTTCAACAATTAATTTCTAGTTAATTACGTCTAAAATTTGGGGGGAAAGAATCTTGAGGAGTTCCATGGAAAGTTCTGTATATTTTATCACAAATGTGAAGAAATCATGATGGTCCAATAGACTCATGGATCACCACCGCTGCTGGCAGTGTTACAAAGTGGTTGAATCAACACATTGCTGACGTATTGGTACGCAGATATTTAGGCAGGTTTTCAAAATATATATGAATTATTGAAGACTGTTACCATTGTGTCTCTTGGGGAAGATACGTGTCCCCAAGAGATCCAAAGAGTCCTTAGCCTAAGTAGGTGTTTATGCAGACGTTTCTTAAAATTATAATAAGCCATGTATCTGTTAAAATATGATTACTTTTAATCATTGAGTGCATTTGAGACAGAATAAGCTTATCAGGAAAATATTACTGTTTGCTTACATAAAAGGAAAAGTCTTTCAAAAGCAAGTATGAGTTGATCCTTTAAGTTGGAACTACGCCACAGGTTGTCCCATTAATCATACACCTTTCTGAAGAAATGTTTTTGTCAGTTTAAAAAATGGATAATACAGTGATTTCCTTCATTCTTAATTGTAGTTTCCCTGTGGACATATGGAAAATCTTTTAAAATAAATCATGCTTTCTTACTTTCCAAGTTTCACATCTGATAACGTGATATGTACTGTTGGGCTGATCACGGCAATGTCACAATATTGTTTTCCATTTTTATTTGAATGTAAATCACCAAATCAGAAGCAACGAGCTTTCAAATTACTAAGGTAATTTCTCTTGACCTTACTAGATGACTTTGACAATTTTAAAAACTGTGATGAATGCAAATAAACAACAGTATCACAGAACACAAAAAGTCTTGATACTTGTGGGTCAGACTTAATGAATGAATATCATGCTGTCCCCAAGAAATTTGTGTCTTCATCAGTTGCCTGAAAAAAAAAGTATAATAATCCGAAATGCTGCAGATCTGAGACATTCCCATACGAGATGAGAATCATGTTGCAAAGGAGAAATCCTAAACACTTAAAATCTTTCTAAGGTAATAGATACAAGAGAATCCTTAGTCTATGTCTTGAGCTCCATAGTAAAGAATATTTTCTTAATTATTTTAGGTTTTGCTACCACATCTCATTTTGCACTCTATCATCTCTCTTTTGGATGATGTCTTGATCAAACTAAGATTTCTCTCTGTGATGTCCTTGGAATTAACTGTATTTAGCTAAGGAAATCTTCCTTTGTATGTGTGTGTTTATTGAAATAATTTTACTTATCACATCTTTCCATAAGTGCGTTGTTTATCTGCTGAACCCTTGTCAGGAACATGCCAACATGCTGCTATTCTTCCTGTATTGTAAAATTTGTCAGGTATAATACATTAATGGCTACTACAGTTACTGATGTGCATAAGTATGTAAAGAATTTGTGACATGCCTTAGAAATAAGGGTAAATATTAATAGAGAAATACTAGGATACAAATACAAGCTATGTGACACGAATAGAAGAATATCAACTACCAACAGGTATTACTGATATTCCATTATAGCCAATATATCCTAATATCAAACTATATCTTGCTCATCAACAGAAAGTAAAATTTCCTAAACAATAACCCTTGTTTTAATTAAAATTACCTGAAGTTTAGGTTTGGGGTGGGAGGTGGCTTTTTTTTATATTTGGTTGGTAGTTTGATAAGGTTTTTGGTTGGTGGTTTGTTTTTTTTTTTCTACTGCAGTTTCTACAGTAATTTTGATGAACATGGTTTGAAAATCTGGTACTCTTTCACAATCTGTCTATTTAGTGTCAAGAACAATAATTCTTAGATTGGACAAAACTTACCAGTTAACAGGAAGACAGAGATACCTCAATTTAGCAAATATTTGGTTATGTGCATAACTTAGGCTGTGTGAGTAGTCTAACTTTATTGGCCTTTCAACTTTTGTACTATGTTGTACTGTAAGATTTGGTTTACTATAATGCTTGCAAGGATACAAGCTTCTCCTGTAATAATACTGTTAGAATTTCTTTACGAAGCTGTTTAGTGACCTGTTCCTATAAAACTGAAGCTACCACCCATTTTAACCAGCTTTCCTCAAAGCTATTTGCATTTGTAGTTACTTTCCACCGCAACAAGAACTTCTGATGCATATGTCACCAGGACTTGAAGACATAACTGTCACATGTCTATGCAGTCACTGTCAAAATATTCCTGCGAAAATTAAGAGTAATACAATCCATACAAATGTCTTTGGAAAATAGCTTAGGGCCAAACGACAGTATGTGGTAGGGAAAACAAATACTTGTCTTTCTGCTGGTGCACAGGATTACTCAAAAATGTGATTCAGAACTCCAGCCAGTGCTTGTGCAAAACAGTCCTAACCCTGGATGATATTCCATAGAATTAAAGCTGCTCTAACTGAATGCTTAGCTCAAAGGTAATGAAAACTGTTCTATATTTGACAGGGAATTATACACTGTACATAAAATAACAGCAAAACACCAATAAACAAACCCTCTTGTTCTTGCTTTTCCTAAAATTGGAAATAAAGCTAAATTGCCCCTTCACTCCAATACCCTTTTTAGAAGCTCTTGAATTTTGCTCACTCAGTGGTATATTGCTGAAAAGGCAAAGTCACTTCCAGTAATTTTAGGAAAAGCTATCATCAAGCTGTCAACAGTCTAAATTGAGATTAAAAGTACCAAAGAGAAACCTTCACTATTATCAGTCCCCCAAATAAGTACACTTGAATAGGCAGATAACATCTAGAGCGTACAGTATGAGACCACTTATTCCTCCAGTTTTTGCAGTGATTTACAGGGATGAAGTCTCATGTTAAATAGTTAGTGACATTTTTCTTCTTGTCTTACCCAGAACAACTAGGTCCAAAGAAAACGGATAGTTGTGAACAGATGCCTGTTCTTGGAATTAATTTCAGATGTTACATTGCTGGGCATCTGTCCCATCCTCTGAGATGTTATGTGCCCTCAGGTCGTATTGGTCATCAGAGGGAAGATATCCAATACTTCATAGTCCAGGGTAGATTGAGCCGCATGTTTACAGTTCGCTAAAATCAAAGGATTATTCACTCTAGCTGAAGGTGAGAGTTGTGTCTGTAACATTACCTCTCTGAAAAGGAGGGTATGTTTTCACTGGTGAGAAAACGGAGGCAGGATTTTCTAGATTTTTATTCTTATCCAATAAGTCACATCCTTACTGTTTAGGCAAACTTGTCTCTATTAAGATACTTGTTTTGACGCATGATGCGTCTTCATGTTATGACCTGATTTTTGCTGGGGACAAAAATGGAACTATAACTGTGGTCTGACATAGAAATTGACAGCTGGTCTCCAAAAGCAAAGCTTAGTATACTAATCCACCCAGTCATTTCTCTCTTAAAATTTTAATATGCTGTCGTCTAGGACTCTAACAGCTATGACAAAGAAGATTTCTAAGCTACAGCCTTTAACAAACTATTACCATGATTAATTTTCATTATTGTGGATTTCTGGTTGTTGTTCTCAGGTTTAGTCTGGTAATTTAGATTTGAATTAGTATTTAAGCTTTTTCTTCTCCAAAACATCGTAGCCCTATTTTACACTTTTATCTTAACCAGACATTGTAAATCTGGGTTTGAATTAATTTCTATTAAAAATAGAGATATAAACTTTCAGGATATGATTAATTACAAAATAAGAAGTAAGATGGAGGTGGATTTCTTTGATTGACTTTTGCAGCTTATAAGCCAATATATCATTAGGAAACAACCTGCATAGAAGATAGCAATTATTTTTTCAAGGCTCCCTTTAGTAAATTATCATGAGATTCATGAAATAGTTTAGCTTTTGTAACAGTTACTTGGGAAGACAAACACTGTAACTCCAAAGGTCTCACCCTTCCTCCTCCTTCCCCCAGCTTTATACGCTGAGCGTGATGTCGTATGGTATGGAATATCCCTGGGGTCAGCTGGGCTCAGCTGTCCCAGCTGTGTCCCCTCCCAGCCTCTTGTGCACCCCCAGCCTCCTCGCTGCTGGGGTGGGGTGAGGAGCAGAAATGGCCTTGACCCTGTGTCAGCGCTGCTCAGCAGTAGGTAAAACATCCCTGTGTTTCCTACACCGTTTCCAGCACAAATCCAAACCACAGCCCCATACTCGCTACTATGAAGAAAATTAACTCTGTCCCAGCCAAAACCAGCATAATTAGTTTATTGCAAACTATAGCTCCACAGTCTAATATTTTTAAATAGGCATCACAGGATGTCCTGGTTTCTGCTTCTTGAAATTTTTGTTATGGGGAAAGATTTGGGTGTCCTCTCTTCTCCCTTAACATTTTGCTTTTGAGGATTCTGTGCAAGTCTTTTTCATATTAACTTCTTTAAATGTATTAGACTGCTGGTGTGGTTTTTAAGTGTTTATTATTAACAATTGTCTATACTTGTCCACTTTTTTGCATTATAGGCATTATAATTTTTAAAAGGTCCCTTCATTTAGCTCACAGGACAGTGGAATGGCAGAATCAGTTTTTTCCTTAGTTTTGAAAAGTATGGTCTGTTATCCCAGCTTTCTATTTTCTGTCTCCTTTCTTACATGTGGACTCACTCATGGCTTCCTTTAGGTAAATATTAAACTGTGTCACCAAAAGGAGTATTTTTAACATTGCCCAAAGGTTTCCTGATGAAGTTGGTAATTTTTTGAAGCTGTGAGCTGTTTGAAAATATTCTTTTAGTAATGATAGCTAATATCATTCTGTAAACTCTTGTGACTACAGCTACCATGAAGGATTGCAGGCAGCCTTAACGAAAACAAATTAATCCTCCATGGCCGCTGACTAAGTGCACCTGTAACCACATTATGGAGCCCATCTTACAGGTGCATCCTCTTTGCGTAATCATTGACTTTCACTCGGAGTACTGATAACATTTGTTTTATCACACAGGCTTCCAGTGATGCTGCCTCTACCTCTCCAGAGATGCCCTATACACCTCTGCCTTCAGGATCCAGAGACCTCACCAACCACAGAGGTATGAACTAAACTTCTGTTGGTGTGAACCGCTGCGAGGCGGTCAGCTTTGCTGTAAGGCCTCCTCTGCATTAGTTACTGCTGCACTGGCACTTTGCGGAGCACTGTGCCTTTCAAGCACTAGATGAGAAAACCATACCTGTCAAGACTACAGATTTTAACTCATATTAAAAAGGATCTCAAGGTAGTCTACTGGGAAAGCAAATAAATCTATGGATAATAACATTCAGCGATTTTTTTTTTTTTTTTCTTGTGTATGTGTGAGAGAAAAATGTAAAGAGATTAGAGTACTTAAATATTGCTAAGTAGATGATTACATGTAGCGTTGGTAATTTTGAGAGAATTTGTAAACTTTCTAATATTTGCAAAAGAGAGCTTTTTGGCAGTTTAGCAATTTAGGGCTGTAATTTTGGAGTGTTAATATGTTTTTATTACAATAAAAAGGGATTCTTCACTGTTCTTCAACTTTAAAGGTGGATCGGTTTTCAATTTCCTTTTTCACCAATCCTTAGATCTTAAAAAGCACCTTGGGCAAATTCTCAAACTCCTTCAGCATACCCATGGAGCAAAATGTTCAGGAAGCAGGTGAAAAACTGGAACAGTCGGAAAGGGTGCATTCCAAGTTCTTTCACCTTTATTCTAAAAAAGAGAAATTTATAAAGCTTGCAGCATTTTTCAGCTTAAAACCAGAGTAACAATACTCTTACTTATTTCCCTCGTTACACATTGATTCCATGTTCATCACATAAACCATTTGTGTAGAGGTAATTTTTGTATAGGATACCAGAATCAAAGTCAGTCTTATATGTATGAATTGATGGTAACTTAGTTTTAGTGAGTGTTCAAATTCTGCAGCACTGCAAAAGGTTGAGGCAGCGTTAGTAGAATGTCTTGTTACCTGAAACCTTCTGAAAGAATCAGGTGGGCAATGCAACCAAACGAGGATCCATCATTCAGGTGGGAAGGATGAGGAAAGGAATTGATTAGAATTTAATTCATTGCAGCTTGTATCACCGTCGTTGTGCCAGGGCTACGGATGGGTGTGGAGCCACACCCTGGTGTTGGTGTAAATTGATACGGTGTACTGGAAATCGGATGTCCTGGAAGTGCTGCAGCGCGTTGTGTTCTGACACTGAGCTCATGTAGTAACTGGTACTTTTTAAAGGGAAAGGACCAAACCAAAATCCTGGATTTGAGCACACACCTGGTCTTCAGATATTAAAAAAAAAAAAAAAAGAAGAAGAAAATAACTGATATCCACTGCCCCCTCCCCCCCCAATTCCCAAGATATGTTTTATATGTTTTGTGGCTTTGGGTTTCAGGTAAACATATTTGCTTTGAGGTTGGATTTCTGGTGTTGAATTAAATACCTAGGATTGAGCAAGACAATAAGTAGAATGATGGAATGTTGTAAATGCCCAAGTTCTATAAAAATGCATTAAAAGTACCACTAAAGGCCAAATATCCTCAGATCTGTTTATTGAGAGGATAGTGAATTAGAAGTGTGGCTTTATGGCTGATTTTGGAATCTCACTTGGCGAAAAAAATGCCAGGAGCATTAAGCATCAGAAGCTGTGTGCCTGCATTACTAATTGACTTCTCTTGCAATAAAGCAATTGTGTGGCTCTGTTAGGCACTGCAGCCGTGCCCATACAGGTGTCCGTTCAGAGCTGGAGTTCACCAGGTTCTAAGTACCACTGCCTTCGCTAGAGTTTGAGAATGCCTACTCTCTTGCTATGAAAGAGGAAAATTTTATTCCCCAAATTACCAACTTTTTAGCCTTAGCTGTTCACATAATTCTTTATTACTTCTGTCTTTACTCTTCCCAGAAATATTCTGCTTTGCATGCTAAACATGTGCTGAAAATTTCCTCGATGATTAAGCACAGTTATAAATAAAGTGAATGGAGAAGAGAGTGTCATCCAAAAAAAAGGGTAAAATTGGCCCTAAAAGAGACAGTATTAGCACGATCCGATACGTTTTTATATATATGTGTGTCTATATATAAAATATATTCACAAGGAAATAATTAAGAAAACTTTCCCAAATTCCAGGTGTTGTAAATAAAGCTTGGAAAAACCTGCTGGCAGGGTCTATTAACTCAAAGAACTTCTTTTATACAAAGAAAAATCTCTTAAGTTCACAAGCCCATAAAAGATTAGTTGGAGTCAATAGAAAAATCTCCAAGAAAAGAATGCAATACTTAAACATGCTATTTTGTCTTCCATTTTTTTTCTTTACTGGATGCTTTCAGTGTTGTAAAAAAAAATAATTATTGAATCAGCTCTTGCATAGGTAAATAATTGGCAGTTTTCAATGCAAACTGGAAAGAAGAATGCTGTAAGCTTGTGAGTGCTCTTATTTGTCCCTGGAGAAACTTGTTTACCAGAATCTGAAAGTCTGGCAAATGGTTTGGTACAGCTATAAATTAATTTGGGAGGGATTGGGAGGGGGAGCAGGACCAAGCTGAATGTATTTCAATGGTAGAGTTATACTTGGTCATTTTTCACTCTATTTAGCTATGAATTTTGCAGGGAGAGCAAAAGCATGTAATTCTACATGCGTTGCACCATGCCTCTTACAACTTTCTTGTTCATGCATTCAGTATATTGTTTCCACACAAGATCTGGACTTTTTGGGTTGACTTCATATTTTGTACAGACAGCATTCAAGAATTGTAAAAATCTCTCTCTGACTTTCAGAGCCACAGAAACAGCATATGAAACAGTGTGTCGTCAGAGGGGAATGACATGGAATAATCATTGTAAATATTAAATGAAGAGTTACAGTGCTTGAGCAATAAATATTGGATACACATTTTTAAGCTTTAGAAATGTTCTCCCCTTCTTGGGAAAGTTGTTTTCCTTTAAATTACTTTGTTACTTAGACCTCCTTTTTTAAGTTGAACCTTTACGTAGTCCCACTGTTCATATTTTTTAGCAGAAAATGTATTGGCCTTCTCTACAGGTTTTGGGCACCTGACAGCAATATGACTTGATTCTTTATGAGATCTAATTACTGTCCCATTAGGCGAGCCTTCCAAAGTGGTGATTTTATAGCTAGCTTTATTTTTGTTTTGATTCCAAAACAATGATCTCAAACTCCTAAGGGTCTTTCCTTGGTCTTTGTTAAACTAGCATTTTATATTTCATTTTACATGGTTTTAGACAAGAGTGATTTACTTGTGTGCAATTTGTACAATTCTCTTACCCAGATAAAACAAGACAGTTTAAAGACCCATCCTCCCACCATACAATGTGCTCAAGTTATTTTTAAATTCCATTTTTTTTATTGTTCTAGTTTTCACATTTGCTGATGAAATAAAAGGGATCCCACCCTTCTTTCTGCTTATGCAGATCTATCTATCACTAGGAAACTCCCCCCCATCAGTTACTTATTGTTGTTTTTAAATAGAAATGGCCATACTCCCGATATACATAAGTAATGAAATTAGTCTTATCGTAGTTGAAATCTATGGAAAAAGAAAGTTAATATTGTAATTTTAGGGATAACTTGCTTGATGTGTGGAAAAAGGCTCTTCACCCTGCTCAGGTTGTATATTCCTTTTTCTTAATGGCATCTTTGGTAAGGAAGTTCCTTTGCTATGTGTAAGTATTCAAACTCAAACTGCCGTCTAAAAAAGAACAGTGCTTTCCAGTTGGTGGGGAAAATAGTAATTTATCATTCTCTCTCTTGAGAAAAAATATTACTAAATCATGACTATCATGAAAATCTGTTTTTCCCATATTAAAAAAAGTGCTGGATGCCCTTTGTATAAACAGATATTTTTATAGCATTGCCTATTACCTGATTTACTTGAAAACCTATTCATTTGCCAAAGCCATTTGGTTTCCAGTAACATTTTACAAATGACTCCTTTTCTTGCGCTCTTGTTTCTGGGAACAACCAGGGGTAAGTCTGCCCCATAGCTTACTGGTAAAAGGAAGAAGCAGCAGTTTCCATTAAAAACTAAGTCTGTATTTATGTAAGTAGTTTTTAGAGCCTTAGCTTGGACTTATGCCAAGATTTAATAGTTCCAATCTATTCTGGCTTGTAAGAACTTCCTGAACAAATCCACTGTCCTGTTTTTGGTGTCTATTCAGTTAATTATCCAAGTGTTCTGGTATGCACAGACATTACATTTTCTCATTTTTTATATTTGAATGATAAGTGCCCAAATGAAAAACTGTTATTTATTCTACCAATATGTTTGAGTCAACTGACAGACACATTTTCTTATTTTCTGAAACAGCCTAGTCTGAGTTTTGAAAGCCATAAACCGCATTCAGAAGCAATGCCCAGAAATACAGGGGCAGAATATTTTTAAGCTTCCTCTTAACCCTCTGAAAGTAATTTTATAAAGCATTTTTGAACAAAGGAAAAGAGAAGTTCCTTTTGCTCTCAGTTTCTTTTTTTGTCTAACAGGGCTGTGCTGAAGATTTGTTTTGGAACGAGATCTTTTCAAACTCTCACATTCCGAAGTGAGCAAAAGCATGCAGACACGTAATCTGTTAGATCAAATTCAGGTATATCTCTATCTGGGGTTTTTTTTCTGTGATCATTATAGTGGGCTATTGTACTCAGAGTGTTTGGCATATTAAATTTTCATTAATGATTGGTATGACTATACAGAATGCATTCTGACTGATTTTAGGGTGTACCATACATAAAAGCCAGCTACTAGCCTTGTAGGAGTTGAGATATCCATTAGGTCAAGACAGAATTGTACTTTAGAATGCACAAGAAGCATTGGGCCATCCAGTTGCGCTGGAATTTACAATCCAATAGATGTCAAAGGAGACCTACTATTTTCAAAATTTCGTGTTGAAGGAAAAAGGTAGAATTTTTGGAGAACCAGAGGGAGTAATATCGTTGATGTGATGTGTGAAAGCCCCCAGCTATTCTCCAGGGATTTACCTCTTTTAGAAATAAATATTATCAGGTTCATCTGGAACTTATAAAGTTGATCGATTCTTCAAGAATTCAAAACTTAAATAGAGTTTTAAGGTAATACTTTAAACTTACTGAAGAAAAATTATAAAATTGACACATACTTCTTAATAATAAATGTTAATATACAAAGTTCTTATTTTTGAAGGCTTTCAACTCAATACACATGCACTATGAAAAGCCATGCTGTCTTTAAATCACAGACATAAAAAGGAAATCAGTTTGCATAAAAACTTACTTCCAGAAAGATAATTATCCTGTTTATATTATCATTGCAGTCTTCTCTGTTGTTGTTATTGACACAGTTGTTAGGTACTCATTGTGTTTTCAAGCCAGAGGCTTATTTAGAGTTTGAAATTGATTGCTGGGAAATTCAAAAAGCAATTTAGGTAGCAACTTATCATAATTAGTTAGTTTTCTTAATGTGAACTGCACTTTATGCTTATCAATTGATTTTTCTGTATATCTGCATAAAGCAGCTCATTGTGTGCTGTCCAAAATGAGAACAATAACAATAATAAAAAAACTTGTGGGTAGTACTTTATAATTCAGCTAATCTAAGGAATCCTGAACAATTTTTTAACAAAAGCGTGTGCGCGCGCTCTCTCTCTGTAGGAAGTATTTGCTTTAAGTTGTCTAATAACTAAGAATAGGATGGATAAGAGAACTGCAAGCAGATGCAATATATGGAAGTTCTGTATCAGGCAGAGATGCTGTGAATAGTGAGAAATTGTCTTTGTTGGTTTACATGAGGTGTCCTTTAAAAATACCATAGTTTTCAAGCAGCATGATATTATGGTGAGTGATAGACTGCATACCTGCTAGGCCAGGATCTTCTGACCATGAGATGAATAATCTTAAAACAAACCAACAAAAAGAGTTTACGGTAGCATGGAACAGACAAGATCATATTTTCCAGGGGCAGGAACACTCAAAAACAAGCTGTGACATTTCCTATTAATGCCAGGAAATATGTCCCAATAGTGAGTTGTACTGTGCTCATGATTTAGCCCCAAGGGGACTGGGTGGAAATCCTCTGCTTTTGGCACTGTGGGAGAAGACTAAAATAAGGAGTCTGTTACGAAAAAGGAAAAAAAAAAAAAAAAACAAACCAGCCCTCATTTGGCTTGCTTGTATGAACTGAGAAATTAGGATCTAGTGCCTTGCTTAGTTTTTTAGTTTGGGAAATAGACATTAATGGAAGCAGGAGAAACATGGGAGAAGCCCGTGTTGATGGTCAAGATGAGTGCCAATGTAAGGGAGGACTTGGTTAACAAAAGATATTGTTTCCCTTAGTTAAAGGGATTGGAAAGAGAAAATCTGTCGGAGGTGTATTGGAGTCCTTGTGGTCTGGAGGTGTGAGAAAGCAATGTCAGATGTTTGAAGAACTCTGTTGTGAGCTGTTTCTGGTGCAGCTGAGAGAAAGGCAGGCTAGGCCTTTCTTACAGCCACTGCTGGATGGCCCCTGCTTGTGCCCGTAGACCTGCCAAACCGTATGCTTGGAAATGAGATGAATAGTACTGACCCAAGTCTATTTATTCACTGGTGCAGCTGATTTCATACTTTTAACTGTGATTTTTCCCTTCCAAGTTGCACTCTAGTTTACTGCCTCCTCAGAGTAGGTAGAAGGCATGAGTTAAACCACATAGGTGGGGAGAAATGCTAGAAGGCATGTTTCCTTAGAGAGGTTTACTGCCGTGAAATGCTTTCATCTGATAACAGAAGCCCACCTGTATTGGTATTTGCCCTGAGTCTGCAAACGCATTAGACATTTGTCCCGTTATGTGAATTGACACATAGTCACAGATGTTGCCTTTCAAAGGAATTGAGAGGTCTGGTACACATAGACATGATCCATTCAGCTCTCAGCCGTGGAGTGGTTTATTGCCGGGCAGTAATGAAAGAGCAGATTAAGGAGGGTCTTATGCAGTACCTCTCCTGAGCCCTAATCTGTTTGTTTACTGGAATAGAACCACCACCAACAGCAGTGGTCGTTTGTGGACCAATTTACCTCACTTGCTCAGTAACGATAGTCTCTGCCAGTGCCTGCATGTTTCTCAGTAAAACACGAAGACTTTCCCAAATGTGGAATAAATTGTGGTTGGATTTGAGTGTGACCTTGACTAATATGGTTCAAGAAATACATTTTCTGGGTCATTGGATTCAAGTTCTTGTCACTTACAGGGTCAACAATTTCTTGTCTGTATATAAAAGGAATGCTGGATTTGAAACATGATACTGTAGATTATTAAAACTTCAGCATAAAAACGTAATGTTATCTTGTTGTATATTGCAATGATGAGAGCAACTAGTTATGTGAAACGAGGGTGGGGTGAACGAGTTGGGGATGATATATAAAGTGACTTGCAATTTTGTGCAAAGTCTCTCTTTGGTCAGAAAATTTAAAACTTAGTTTTAAATGACAGCATATTTTAATTTGTGAGCCTTCTCTGTGTTTTGTGGTTTGAAAGTGAACCCAGGGGCTGTGACCAAGCTGACCAGAAGTAAGTCCTAGGAGGATCACTTCTCTGTGGGAATAAAATATGGGTGTTTCTTTGCAGCAAGGCTTTAAAAGACAAAAAAGAGAGTAATTAAGTGGTTAATCATAAATTCAGATTAAAATTTTATTACATATCAAAGTTGTTGGGCACAAAATTCCTATTCTGCCTCTAGAGGGAATTAGGAGGTTAAGGCTCAGGCAGCCTTTCAAAATTGTCAGCATTGTTTTTCCGAATATTATGGAGATTTTCATTTTTCCACAGTGCACATTCCCCAAACTGACTGTTGAAGCCTTGACCATTTTCCATGTTTTTGTCACTATTCCCATAATTTCTGAGGTTTTCATTGCAACTTTTCCCATATTTGCCAAAACTAACCTAGCTGCCTGGGCCCCAGTCACCCATACAAGTGTCACATCAGAGGGAGTATGATTAATGAGGAAAAAACTGTAACTTCATATTTTTGGGTAGACTAGAAAGTGTCTGATGTTTCACAACATAGCTCATTTTGTCATGCTGGCAATAAGAAACCATGAAAATGCTCGAGCTCCAAACAGCGTGACTATAAAGTGGCAGAAAAACATAGAAAACATTGGCTTCTATAAGTGGAAACTCAGTATCCAAAACCTTAAAGCTATCTAAAATCTTCTTTAGTTATGTAGGAGAACTAATGATACAATGAGTCTGCAACTGGCAATTAAAAAAAAAAAAAAAAAAAAAAAGCCCAGTAAATTTGCCACTTGGCTTTAAATCTTTTACAATAAAGAAGTCCAGCCATGGGCTGCAGTATTACAGCCCTTCCAGAGAAATCGGGTTCAAAGCACACACACTGCTGTGCACATATAGTCTCCTGAGAGATCCCCATGTTTAGTTAGCACTCCAGCCTAGCCTGTTTTTGCAGGAGTCCTCCAATTTTATCATTCAGGCATTTTTACAGCCTCATTGGAACAAATAAACAAACATCTGGAATCATGTGGTATATTTAATTAAAAACTTTTTGTTTGGCCAGAAATAGTAAAATCATGAAAAATTGCCTGTCTCCAAGCTCAGAAAGGCCAAATGATGAAGCTGTTGGCTACAGACAGTTTTACAATGTATTGAAATTCATAGATATGCACACCTGCTACAAGCCCCCCCCTTTATTTTGATTCATAACCATTAATGAGTGTTTAGTGCACAGATTGTAACCCTTGTTTAAATGGGAATTTACTGTTTTTAATAACATATAGACACGTGTTGCTATATTCTATACAGCCTGTACTGCTCTGTAGTACACAGGCAGGATAAAGTTTTATACTGTTGGTTAAAAAAAATTAAATCTTTACAGTACATGTTTCATTGAAAATTCTGTCATATGAGGATATTTTAATTCCAGAGGCAGTAAATATCTGCCCCGTGCTAAGAGTCTGTGCATCAAACGTTGGAAATGTGGAAGATGGTGTTTTCTCATTGAAATTAGTCTGTAATGAAAATGTAAATTTTCATTGTTTCATTTAATGCATTTTTTTGAGGAAAATTTCAGGAGATTCGTGATGCTTTGGCAGTTGAAACTGCTTGCTCTCATCTGAGATATTAGTGTATGGTCACAAAATATTCTACAGACCAGGAGTATTGTTTATGAAAACTAATTTGCCTAATGGGCTGCTACCATTTTGGATGCACAAACATAGGCTTTTGAACATATGTGACATAGAATCTCATTTTTGAGCTTGTACACCTTAGTTTCTAAATAGCTGAGCTCTCTGTTGAGAGAAAGAAAATGACATGTGCATGGAAAGTACCACTGCATCTGAATATTGTTCACAAGCCTTCCTATGGCTTATGATTAAAATCATTTGGACATTCCGTTCTGAGCCGCGTGTCTCTGAGGATTTAGACTATTTAGCAGAATAGGATGCTTACGTGACCTTGGCTGCTGTCCTGTGGCTAGTGTTACTGAGCTGAATGAAGAGGACGTGGGTCTCATCAGAAACGAAGTACTAATTCCCACATAGCGAATACATGTAGAAGCCTACTTTAAAATTGGGGGAGGAAGGAGAAATTTCCTGCGCAGTCAGAAGGGCAGCCATCTGCATAACAGCAATGAAACTATTTTATCCCCTTGTGTGTTGGTTCTTTATGGTGCGCACATCTTGCTATAACATGTACGTTTCTTCCAAATTACGAACAGCCAAAAAGATGCAATGTATTTTGCATTTCTTTGTTCAGTGTGTGTGCGGTGCTAGGAGTGGGTGAAGGTTTCTTTCTTTAATTTTGCCTTCAGGAAAACAAGGGGAATCTTTGTACAATTTCATTACACGTTCTTATGCAAGAAGAGAAAGGTGTCAACATTTTGTAGGACGTGAGTATCTGTATTCGTGATCTAATGATATGTTCGCTGATCAAAGTTCCTTTCAGAGCTCTGAAAGCAAATGTTAACTAGGCTGACAACTTCCCTTTTTTTCCTGTTTTGTGATATTTTTGTGGTCTGTTAGTAGCCTCAGTGCTAGAAAAGTAGCATGACGTCCTTCATTAGCTTTGTATGTCCTCAAGCAGAGAGATCACACCTGGGGAGAAGAAGGGGAGGAGACAGAGATGTAAACAATAAGTATAAACTAGTGAAATTGTTTTGTGTCCCTTACCAAACAGAGGATGGCTTGATCCTTTTTTTTTTTTAAATATTTGTTGTGTTGCCTTCTACAGTTTGAGAGATCTTGCAAGTTATTTCTGTTTACACAGGATGAAATTCTTTTACTGGTTGATTGACAACATTGGTATGTTTTGTAAGACCCTTTTAAGAAAGCTTGTCTGTGACACTAAAGTGCCTAGTAAACCCAGGCAGCCACCTGAAAGACCCCCCACCTGTGGCTGCATAAAACTGAAATAAAGAATGGAAAATAACCCATTGAGTATGCACTTTCCCACCTACTGAGAGCAAAATGCAACGCAGTGCAATTTTAGTACTTGCGTGCCACTGGGGAAAATAGACTCCTAAAACCACATAGTGAAGCACTGGAAAAATTCAGTGATTTTTGTACTAAGCGCTGTGTTATAAAACCTAAGGAACCGTAGGCTTTGTTTCTCGGGTGAAACAGATTTGTATTGCAGTTCTGTTAGAATGCCTACCAAATGTAATGATGGTATTTAGCACAGTGGGCTGAAAAAAATGTAAGGCTGGTGAATAAGAGTCCTTTCGCAGGAATGCCATATGGAGGGGGATGCAAGCAAGCCTTGTGATGTCTACTTAAAGACCAAGCAAGACTTGAAATCTCTGAATTTGTTTTATTTTTGCTCAGCGTCTGGTCACGTAGAGGTGGAAAGAGCACGTGGCTCGAGTTAGGTTGTTCAAAACCATTTGTAGTAGTAGACAGCTTCTCACAATTAATAGAGAACTAAAGTAGCGCTCACGTCTGCTCTGAGTGGAGTTAGAATACATGTGTACCGAAATTACAGGGCTACCATGCCAATGTGCCGGATTTCCTCACGCCAGCTTAGCTTCGGCACCAGCAGCTGCTGCAGCAGCGGCAAATGTAGCAGCTTTAGCCCTGTATTTAGGCGGAGCTGTGCTTAGGAAAACTGCATCTATCCCAGCCCTACCTCTTCCTCATAGGAGGGAAGAACTCCCAGATGGTATTTTTGCTGAACTGTGAGTGGGAGCAGCCTGTCTTAATGGTCATTTTTGTTTCCATTAAATAAAAAGAGCAGGCTCAACGGAAATAATCCCTTGGGCCCTGACGGAAGAGCTGGAATCTATCTTAAAGCAAAAAGGTTGGTAACCCTGCCCAAAATCAAGCAAATGCACCCCACCGCCCCTCTCAAACCCACCCAATTAAGTTGGCAGATTGTCTCCTTCTTCTTAAAGGCAGTGAATGATAAATTCCATGAGGGGGAAAAAAAAGAGCAACTTTATAATAAATAGATTAGATATAAACTATTAGATCATTCAAAAGCAATTTGGTGCTGTCTAATGCCAACCACTACTGACGTAATATAGATGATGTGTCCAACAAAAGAAATACCGGGTGAAATTACAGTATGGTAAAAAGGAGATATGTAGGCATCCACTCAGGTGCTAACCGTGGATGTAAAGTTTGCCTCTGCCCTGTAGTCGGATGCTAGATAACAGGACAGCAGAAATGCAGAGGAAAGCTGAAGGAGTCCCTCTCCTAACAGTCAATCATCGCCCTGCTTTCTTCTCACTTTTCTTCTACTCTGTCGTTATAAATGATAATTCTTTTACCAAGGTGAGTCTAATAATAAAGCAAAAGAGAAACTGTCAGCTTTTTTTTTTTTTTAAATCTGTTTGCAATAAAGGGGTATAATGGTTTTATTCAGTGGTCCCACAAGCTATAAAGAACTGCTTGAAATAATCGCAGAATCATTAAGGTTGGAAAAGAACTTTAAGATCATCAAGTCCAACTGTCAACCCAATGTTAATGTCTAATGTAAATTCTCTTGTTCTGTCAACCCTTATGTGCTTTTTTTTTTTTTCTTCTGTCTGCATGTTTAGAGAAGATAGCTGTTCAGATCTGGAAAGTGAACTAGCTAAAATAGATTGCGAGACTGCAAGAATGGCGTTCGTTTGGGAGATACAGGAAACATCATTCAGATGGAAAAAGTTCCCATGAGAAGTTAAAGTATTAATTGCAGTTTGGTAAATAAATAAAGAAAAAATGCAAAGTACAGGTATGCTCTGCAGAGTACAAAGAAAACTTGGAAGAGCTCTAGCGGTGACTTGGTCAGTGACAATAGATGCCGGCGTGCTGTGGCTGTTACAGTAGCTACAAATGCACTGAGTGGGAGATCCTGCTGATGGCTGTTCTCACATGGAAGGCACTCAAGTTGTCCATCCTACACAGAGACAGCATTTCCTGGCAGATTAATATTTAGGACCTAAAATCATTCCGTGTCAACATACCCCCTAAAGAAGCTACAGTGTTTCACCAGGGAGTTGAACCTTACTCTGTCATTCTTTTTTTCACCACCACAGGCAAGAAAGCTGAAGAATTAATACTGCTACGATGAAGTTTTGGAGCTTGTTCAGGATTTGTTCTTGTGTATGTAAGAGACCAAATGTAGAGCTTTTCTGCTGAAGTTTTAGAAGGTGGCATTTTCTAAGTTAGCTTAAAATGTTGTGCGCTTCTTCAATCCCACGTGGACAGTTTGGGAAGGCAAAATTCATAAAATCAGGTCTTGACAGTAAGGAACCCAGTTTTAAAATCTGTATAATTATTTTAGTTGGTGTTATAGGAGTTATTTAAAATTCAAACAGAATTATTCTGTTAACATTGAATTTTAAGTGGTTCCTTCTGAAGAAAGTACTTTTAGATAAATAAAGGCACAACAGCAAGTTCTAATAATTTTGATCTGTGAAGGTCAAACTCACTTTACCTTTCATTGTAAGTATTTTTTATGCAAAGAGTGAAATGCAAAGAAAAAAACCAAAATATGGATGGTTCTTCAGGGGTTTAGAATATTTTTCTTAAGTTCCAAAGAAAACTATTTAATACCAGTTTGTAGGTATTTTGAGCTGCCCGAATTTATGGATCTTGAGGTAATTTTTTTTAATACTATTTTATTACTTCCTAATAAAAAAGACATCTGATTTTTGTTTCCTGTTGATTCCCAAATTTCATAAACTTAATACAAAAGATTTTTCAATCAGTCTAGGGAGTAGTTTCTTTGATCTGTAGGTTAGAAGTACTGTGTTGGAAGCAAATATGTTAGTACAAGTGGGGAATCGCTAGGCAGTTTCTCCCCCCATTAAACCTGCACAGGTTATAGGGAGCAAATCCATACACATGCGAGGCATCTCTATGCTTTAAAACAACTACCTGCAAGTGTTTTAGCCATGCACAGATGACTGGATATATGATGAGGCTTTTCAGATTTTCAGCCAAGTCTTGCCTTGCAGGGTAATGAGATGTTGAGGGAGGGGAGAAACAAGATACATATACATGCAGGGGTCCTGATGTCATATGTTGTGAGTTACTGTTGTGTTTCTACTTCTCATAAGTTCATTCCAAATCAATTGCTCAGCAATATTTGTGTAGTATTAATTTAAAATCTTCGAGGAATAGAGGTGCTATGTATACATACATGTAATATGCTGTCTGTATTAGCCAGCTGTTTTCTGATGGACTTGTGAGGAAAGCACCTTCATCTCTATAGAGCTTCCCTGCCTACTCAATAAGATACATTACTATTAGTGTAGCAGCTATATTCCTAACTACTAAGCTCAGGCATCTTGGGAGCAAATTTAAGGTCAGTGTGGAGCCATCTAAATATTCCTTTCCCTTTAGGTAAAAAATGTAGTCATCTGAGCTTAGCCACAGATTTTTGAGCATCACAGCTAGACAGTGTGTCAGTTCTGTATCGCATCCTCAAGTGTAACCTCAAGTAGTGTAAAAGTTTTTTTGACAGTATATTAGGAGAATAACTCGGAAGGAGTATTACTACTTAAGTGTGAACATTTCTGTAGTGCCTAGATAGATACTAGGAAGTCTTCATCCAAATATTGGTCTTGGGTATGTTGATCTTGTTTGCCAAGCTCTACACGGCGACAGAATAAAAGGAAGCTTATGGGTAAAGTCTGTTCAAGATGTATGCAAACTTTCTGCTCCTCTTTTAAAGTAGTTTAAATGTTTTGATTGATCATCAGCACTAGTATTTTGGTCGTTCTTGATTTGGAAATAGACTTGGAGATGCCTAAGAACAGCTTGATGAGATTTAACCTCTCTAATGAGAACTTGATAGATAACATTTAAATTAGAAGGAGGAGGGGTGCAGTGTGAAATAGATCATATTGTAATTTCAGTAATCAACTGCACTGAAATATGTCATTGAAAAGATACTTATGAATCTTAAATCTTAGGATGTCTGTCAGATTTCTTTTAGTCTATGAACAATGACAATCAGAATTTGAAGATGAAATACGGTCAGAGCTTCTGTCTCCTTGACAATCGCTCCAATATTTAGACAAAAAAGTGCGCTCTCACAGATTTCATTAGTCAACTCATGCTTTTTACCTTTTCCCTCATGTAACTCTAATACCCTGTGAGAAGCCTAGACAAGGAGAATTGAGTGTTACCTCATAGAAATGTAAAAGAAATTATATATGAGCGTGTAAAGCCAGAGGAACTTTAAGGACGATCCCACAGATTGCTACAAGAAATCTGGGTCATACAATGACCCAGGAAATAATAGGGTTGCATTTGATAGGTTTGGATGTGCTTTGGAGCAATTGAAAGACCTTCTCTAACTGATTTAAAGCCTCCTCCTACATTTTCCTATGCTTGTTGCATAGCTAAGTTTTTTAAGTTCGTTGTTTCATATGTTGTTACCTTCATGCTTCATGAAGAAAAGGAAAAAAGGGAAAAGCTAGCAGCACTGGGAAAGGCTTGAAGAGCTTCTTGACTAACAAGCCAGAGAGAGTGAAGAGATTCTGATTAACAAAGCAATCTGTGTTTATGAAGTATCTCTTATGTAGAGTGTCTCTGGGCACTTACAATGCAATTCTGTGGAGCTTGGCTAAGCTTGGAAGAATGGGAATTTTGAAAGCAGGGAAAGAAGGGAGCTTGATCTAATGTCATAAAGCAGGGAGCCTTGGGGCACAATTAACAAAGGGTCTGGCACCTGCTGTCTCCAGTCTTTTTATTTGTTTAGAGAAAGATTTAGCAATTCTGCTCATGGGATGTGTTTCCTTTTCTTGAATCCAACCCATCGCAGCTCAGAATCTATCTGAATCTGCGTGGTAGTAACACATCATATGCATCCTTGACTCAAGTGAGAGGAATACGGAAGGATTAGTTACTGAAGCTCACGAGCGAATTGACTTCTTTTTTCTCTCTCTCCAGCCCATCCCCCCCCCCCCCCTTTTTCCTCTCTTTTTAACATCAGAAAGGTGGTTCTAAGAGAAAACAAACAAAGGAATTTATGCTGCTTTTCACAGCAGGATTATTGTGTAATCTACCAAGTTTAATTTTATTTTTTTTTAATCTGCTGCTGATGTAAATGGCATGTCTACTGAAAAGTCAATGCTGGCAATTACTGTTTCTTATTGAAACACAGGAAGAATTTTAATGACATATATGCTGCTTTGCAGAAAAGTTGAGAGGTTTGGGTACTGCTGTGTTTCCTTTACTGTTCTTGAGGATGTTATGCTTTCTCCTTTTGAATGTACAAAGAAGAGCGGTTTTCTCTTACAGCTATATTGTCAGCATATTTGAGTATCATGAAATCTTTTATGGGCCCATTGTCAAGCATGTGTGTAGCAAGAAGTTATTCATGGCCCAGTGCAATTACTTAGTTAATAAACAAGACAGGCAGTGAATCAAAAAAAGAAAGAAAATACTGTTTTCCTTATATTTGAGAAGGTGAGGCAGAAAGCACCATATATAGTGGTTAAGCCAAAATATCTGTGGCACTGTGTGGGCTTAAATATCCTAATTCTTGGCCCATGGATTTAATAACTAGAACACGTCATCCAATACGAATGTTTGCATCAAAGGTATACATGCTTCTTAGATAATGTTCATGTTATGTCCTTTATCACTGTCATCTACAAAGTGCTTATTTTCATGGTATCAGGGGTTAGTTCTCCTGTCTGGATCATTCTGACTTTCCCATGTCACTTATCTTCTCTTTTCACAATCTGGCAATATATTTGTACATCTTTTAAAACTTCCAGCAGGATAAAATAAACATATTAAGCATGGTCTGAAACACTGTATAGCCATTGCAGCCTGTGTAGTTCAATACATAGTTGTTAATCCTGATGAATAAATCTCATCAAGTATAAAAATCAATAAAAGAAACAGGTGAGAGTGGATGTAGACAGGCAGGTGAGAATTAACAATGCTGGGCGTCTGATATCATTATCCTCCTGAAGATGTCAAGGAGCCTTCAATGCAGGTAGGTTACAATTTTCAAAGTAGCCTATAGAAGTTAGTTTATTCTAAATCATATAGATCTTTCTAGGAGAATCTCATCTGCAGTGGGTTGCTAGGGTATTTTTGGAGGTGCACAATTTGTGTTTTAATAAATGGTTTTCATTTGCATATGTGATATAGTGCCCTTAAAAAGTTTTTTTTTTTTATTTTACTAAAGGATCTCTCTTTTTGTAACAGCCTTTCTTTTCAGCAATTACAAAACAAAGTTTCAGGAAAGGAGCAATACCATATCATTTAGTCTGTTCAAGCCTTCTCTACTCTAGAGGTATTGTGAAGAGAGTGACAGCAGCCCAGCTCGGCTTTAATAGGTAGATGATGAGCAAGCGAAGGGCTTTTTCATCAAAGCACAAGTTTTTTCCTGTCCAGTAAACCCCAAAATCAAAATGATCCACACTATACTTTTCTGAGTTGTTCACAAAAATAATTAAGCGTTATGTGATCGCTTCTGATGCTGTGTCATTTCTTTGCTGAAGCTGATGCTATTATGGCTATAAACTACTATAGCGTAACAGCTGTTTATCAAAATATTCATGAAAATTTTCTGTGACAGGAGAAATGGGCATACTTGTAATACTGTTTCCATGGAAAAAGATGAATGTGCTTAGATTTAGTCAAAATTATGGCATACTGTTCTAAATTTGACAGAACTAGTTCAGCACATAATCCATAATAAAATAGGAACTGTGGTATTTAAACACTAATTCAGCACATATCGGTTTGTATGCAAAGACTCTGTTTAAGATATTGCAAAACAGGTTTTCTTAGTAAATGCGACTCAAGCTATGGCATATATCCCAGTTCTGGGATATGAGTAAAGTCTTTATCTGGAGTCCAGGCTATGGTTCCATGGTTTGCTGTCTCTGCCCAGTATAACAACTAGTGGATGTTACACGCGTTTTTGATTGATGAGGTATTGAGGAGGATTTGGAAATCTAAAAAACCATATTATTATAAAGATTACAGAACAGTGGGAAATGGAGCCAGGAATGTACCTATAATTTAGGGTAAAGAGTAATAATGAGTGCCCATAAAAATAAATAACCATGATGTTAAATAGACTGCAGATCATTTGCACCTTGAGGCTTTTCTCAGATTTTGTGCCAGTAAAGAAATGTGGTAATAAGCCCTCATGTTTTTAGCCAAAGGAGTTTCTTATGCACAAATTTTTTTTTTTTTAAGTCATTTGAGTAGTCCCAGAAATATTTAGGAGCATGAAGGGGAGGAGAGGAGGAAGATGAAGACAGAAGTCATAAAAAGCCTGCACTACTTTGAAGAAATACTTTATGTTCGGATTGTCCTTGATGATATTTTTTTTTTTAATACTGCTTCTGACTCTTTCATAGCTGATAATGCCATTCTGAAATCTGTTCTGAGTAGCTGCAATTATTTCAGTTCTGTTCAATAAGAAATCATTTTTGTTCACTGTAGACATGTAAAATGAATTTTATTTCTTATATTCTTCAATTCTTATGACAGTCTTGAAAGTTCCCTCTTAGCTTGTCCTCGTCAGTCAAAAAGAAAAATACTTTGTGCCTCTCTTCCCTTAGAGACACGTTATTGCATGTTGGTGCTTTGGGCTACAGAGTGAAGGTTAGTTTTTCCTATACGTGCAAGTGCAGGAGGAAGTGTAAGATCAGCTTGCATAGATGAGGAGTTAAAAGTTTCAGTCCAATGTATGGCTTTACTTGTTGCTTCTGTTTTATCACAGAAGAATTTGCCTGACAAAAATGGCCGATTTTAAATAACTGCTGATTTTAAATAACTTTCATCCATGTCAATATTTGTTCACACCCATGTAATCACATTTGTTTATAAAGTAGTAGAGTCTGTATGTGCTAATCAACATTGTAACTGCATTTTGCAATTTCTCTCCTTTTCATTCTTGAAGTTTCATAGAATATGTAAGTTAGTTATGTGTTTAGCATTGCAGATCAGTGATTTCCACCTTCTGTACAGACTCAGGCAGTTTACAAATCACTTGGTTGTCATAGTGTTATGTAAGAATTTTTGTGGACATCTTCTTTCTCTCTGACTAAATTTATGGAGCCACAGTGAAAGGAAATTTGGAAAGCAACACATTTTTAGTACAATATTGTTAGTTCAGTGAGAGGTGGAATGGTTAACAGCTTTCTCCATACCTCAAGTTCCCAAAGCAAAAAGGAAATTTATCCTCTCCATTGAGATATAAACGAGTTTATTTTCAGTCATTTATCTGAAAAGTTGATGCTCGCCATGGTAATTCATCAAACATTTTTTGTGAAGTGTATCTGGCAGGGCTTCTTGGCATCAGCCTTTGAAATTCTAAGAGTTCTTGCATCCTCTGGGAACAGAGTGACTCTCTTCTTATTGCACATCTGGAAGGAATGTTGCTGCCTTTTTGTTTCAAGAGGGAAAGATTGTTAGGATAGTGATTTCACACCTCTAAACTGTGTGCTAGTATCTTCAAATCTTTGAAGGTAAAGGGGAAAAATGTTATTATTTATAGAACATATTCATATTACAGTTTCTAATTGCAAACCATAAAAGAATAGCTATTGCGTAAGAACAACAATGGGAGCATAAAAATAGTGGGAAATATTTATTAAGTGTTATCATTAAATTAAGGATTTTAGTTACTATATTAGTACTTTACTGGGCCCTTCATGAGGAGTTAGAGGCTAAGTTCTGTGGGTATATTTATTTAATGTAATATGTGTTAACCCTATTGTGTTATTTAACCTCAGGCACTCTGGTTAAATAAAACATAGATGCTTACTTCTGTTGAATATAATTGTCATTTTTAATGTTCTAGAAAACTTAGTAACACTTCAGACAAAAAAAGAATTTTCATTGTAAAGTTAATATTTTTTAACAGTGAATTCAGCTATTAGGGAAAGTTCGCACCTAGTACTCAATTCTTCAGCCTTGTTTATATGACAAGAAGTCATTAATTCCTTGTTGCAAAAAATCAGTTGTGAATGTTTATGCTTAATTATTTCAATTATTTGTTCCAATTAAAAAAATCTGAATTCAGTTTACTGTTTTAAACATAATTATCTAAAAGCTGATCCTCCTTATTGTGAAGATTTTTTTTTTATTTAATAGAATGAATGACATTACTTACTCTAATCCAGCAAAACATCTGAACTGTCACCAAAATTCCATTATGTGCTTTTGTCTTTTGCTGAACATGAATAGTTTTAAGCATATGCCTAAAAGACTTATTGAATGAGACTATTTATTGGAACAGAGGTTAATGCTGTTTGCAATCTTTATGTTACTAAAAATCTAGAAAAGATTGAATTTGGTTTAATATTGCAGTGAAAAATGGTATAAGGCAGAATGCCAACAGGAGATGCATTAATAATCCATAAACCTGTGGTAGCCAACTAATTTGGGACATTATAGAAAATCTTGGCTTTATGCTGGCCAATATTTCTAACATGAGTTTCCATCAATAAGTGCAAGATATGCTAAACTGGGTTATTAATCTGCAAGGAAGAAAATAAAATTCAGAGAGATCTGATTTCTGTCCAGGAAGAACTTTTCTTTTAGGCATTAAATTTTAACTTAGTGTATTTAAAAAAAAAAAAAAAAAAGAAGAGGAGGAGGAGTCCTATATTGTTGTTGTGGACTCCAGCAGAATGTTTTCACATTACTAATTACTGGCAAAATGTCGGTAATCTTTCATAAGAGTGAATCTTTTTCCTTCCATTTCCGATTCAGTCTCCCACACCTCTCCATTCCTGACTTGCTTCTAATAATCTAATAATAATCTCATATGTATTTACTACTACAGCTAATAGTAAGTATCATGATGTATATACACCCTGTATTATCAGTCTTCCAGGTTGCCTCTGCACTACCGTAATTAAGTGGTCTATGGTACAAGGAAATGTGCAATCAAAAGTTCAACATTTTCAACAACATACTGAGAAGTAGAATACAAATATAAATCAATTAGAAGTGTTAGTGGCCATTTACGATCTCAGTGTTCAGTGTCCTTGGCAGACATATTTGCTTCCTTGTGGCTTGCCAACAGGGTTTCCTATATTGGCTGCTAAAATTTGAAGTATCTCATGTGGCTGGTATTTGGTATTCATTTTTAAATGAACACAGTGAGGTTTTAGGCTGAATAATGGGTTAGATTTGATTTCAAGATTCCATTTTTTTTTTTTTTTAATTTACTCCAAAATGTTTTTAATTTCACCTTGTTATTTGATGGGAATGTCATATATTCATCTTTCTCATAAAATTTCCACATTATTAGTCTGAATTGTCATATGAACTACTGTTCCTATGTTCTATCTCCATTCTGGAATATTCATAATTTGGATAATTCATGTGATTCCGCCTGTAGTCTTGTATGCTATTATTGTTTCCATAGCACGGAATTATCTTAGTTAAGGTATCTAACTGCATGAAGGTGCTGCTGCCTTACTAATGTGAACCTTAAAAATGTAGCCCTTAGACGATAACAGATGAATATATTCACCTTCAATAAACACATTTGAAAGGATAAATTTTATGTATCGTTTCACATTCCTTCTCCTTGAAATCTCTGAAATAAAATGAAGGTTTCCTCACGTTATTCCACTCAATCAGGTGAATTAGTGTATTCCAACAGATCTGTTCGTTTGGCTTTGTCTTCTGTCTTTGTTAGACCAAAGCTTGATGCTTGTGCCTCAGCCCTTTGGGCTCTGACACTGTATCCTGGATTTTTCCTATCTGTTGCAAATAACAATGTTTTTACCTAGGAAGGTTTGGAAACACCACCACTGTGATCTGCAACATGGTCTGACAGTGGTCAGAAACTGTCCCTGTGGGATTGTATCCATTAGGTCATCGACCTGAGACTTACATTCCCAGGCTCTTAGTCTCTCTTTGAACACTGTCTAAGCTGACTCATCTGAACTAACTTCTGAAGAACTTAGTAAATCTGTCCTGAAGATTAGTTTACTATCAGTGTGTCAATATGAAGACTATAGCCAATAAATTGACTGTTTTGAGAAGTATGTGAAATAGATAGGTTTTTTTATAGTCCATTTAGACTGCAAATTCTTATACAGCAGCTTGGTCGCTATCGATTCCATGACTGCTGATCTCTTACAAGAAACTAATATTTTGACTCTATTCCACATTACTGCAAATAACAGATTTTCAGAAAACACTGCATCACTTGGTAGACATTTCCTTTTCACCCATGTGAAAGCTGACTAGAAGCTTGCTGATAGGAAAAAAGTATTAGAGTAAAAAATGAGTAAAAAATTGATGATTTTACCAAATATTTCTATGTAGTTTTATAAATTTTATACTTGAGCTTCACTCTTACTGTAGCAAATTTTTCTTTTAGTGGATTCTACAGTGCTAATCTGCTTGGAATTTAGTGATTATCACACCCAAAGTAGACATTAAGTGTGACATTCCAGAAAGGCTTATCACCTTCTATCGTCTAGCTAAGCAGGACCTATGACTAGCACTTTTCTTTTCAAAGAGAGAATGGACAAATGATGCATTTCTTGTTTCAAATCATACTGCAGCCACCACCACTAAAAAGTGAGGAGGAACTTTCCACAAACATCTGCAGGCAGCAGAACAGAGATACCTCCAGGGGTGGGTTGTGCTCTTCTCAGCATTCATACTTACAAGAAACAAATATAAAAACAGTGTGATTAAGGATGATGTTTATTTCCAGTTATTTATTTTCTTGATCTGTTTATAAGTCATCAAAAAAATTATATACCTTTCTCTGCTTGATCTGAAATAGATAGCAACATCTAGGCTAAAGACACTGTGATACACTCCCCTGTGAATGTAATACTGCTTATTCCATGAAGCTTATAACATTTTATGGTTTCCGGCAGGGGTACCTAAACGACGCTTCCAGCCATATGTGTCCTGCTAGACCAATTTGTCCACCCTCTGTTCTCTTTCTAACTGCTCCCTTTTCTCAGGAGCCCCCCCCAACCCTGGCATGGAGTACACCGTAGCCCTGACGAGTTGCTCTGGCAGTGACAGCCCGTTCCTGGCTAATCTTCTTCCCATGAGTGCTTCAGGAATGGTCAAAGACTTAGCTGTGTAAATGTGCTATAAAGTTAACGCTTAAAGTCTGGACCTGCTGCTCATGTACAAATCAACTTACCATACTGTATGTGCTGTAGGTCTGGTCACTCAACAGAGAACTTGATCAAGCTAGGGCTAACTGCTGCCACAGAAAAGCTGGATGAGTACACCTGATTTAGGGAGTGAATGAAACCTGAGCTTTCTAGGAATAAATTTTCCAAATTTTCCATCTTAAAATTAAAATTCTGGTGTAGTGTTTGACATTTTAAAAACTATTCAAGATGTAATTGCAATAAATTCTTAAAACATTAAATACAATTAAAATCACGTTCAGTAGCATTAAAAATGTAAATAATGATGATTTAAAGCAATGAAATTAATAAATGGTAAAAACTGAATTTGGAATAAAGCATATTAAAATTGATATGGAGCTTTTTGAGCTGTTGGCTTGCTAATGTTTTCTTGCAAAAATTCCAAGGTTATAATCCAGACTTTTGAAGGGATCTTTCTCAATCTTGAAAATACTCTGGGTATATGAGAACTTTATCATACTCCGGTGTCATTTGAATCAAGAGAAAAGTTCTTCACTTTTTTTTCTGGTACTTCTACATTATCATGTCAATTAAAAAAAAAATATATATTTTTAACCACCATTTAGGGATTCACTTGGCTTTATGTTTTTGGTGTAAGGGCAATCTTAAAGTTATTTCTGAGTTATAGTACCAGTGTTTACAATTTGCTTTGGCTTTTACTTCCTCAAGGATATTAAGCTAAGAGTAAGGATATTAAAAGGGCAATTTCAGATATGTTCTTCCTATTGTATTATAACTACTAGCTGGCTGTCCATCTTTTAGAGTCGTCAGTACACTATGGAAAGAAATAATATTCATATTGGATTTTATGATAGATAATAAACATAAATAAGTTTAGTTTTAGAACACTCAAGAAATTAGTACTACTGATGATGTGTTTTGTACACAAACAGAGAAGCGGTGAAGTTTTACCTCACATAACTGCTCCAGCCAATGTGCTCAGTTCTAGTCCAGCAAAGACTTTGGTAAAGAACTTCAAGGTCTTGGTGAAACAAAAAGTGAAAATTACCCTTCAGCTCTAAATGCTGTGTTTTCTCTCTTTTTTTTTTTTTTTTTTTTTGTGGTGGTTTTTGTTTGTTGTTTTTTCTTAGGGATTTTTTTAATCCCTTTTTTGGTGGTCTCAACTATTATTCTAGTTCTATTGTGTCATTCATTCCTCTGGATTTTTAGAGAACTGCTAGAGGGATTGATTGAACATGAAGTGATCAAATATTAGTGAAAGTCTTACAGTAGATATATTAGTAAGTGCAACTTGTTAGCTGCAAGTTTGGAAAAAAGATAGAGTTCTATATTCCATTAATAATTTTTCCCAGTTTCATGTAACGATGCCTATAAAAGATGCAATGCATTGAGCATTTCATAAGATATTTAGAAGTCTATCTATGAAGTACAACATAGTTTGGATACTAAAAGTTAGATGGGATTCTGAAGCAAATGAAAAAGCACAGGTCTTTACAATAAGATAAAAATGTAAATTTTATAAAAGAGCATCAATACAAACATTGATCTCCTGTCTCTTTATAGTCTAGTAATTGCCAAGGAAAAAGTGTCTTCCCATTTGGATTACAGCTTTCACAGGCATACTGTAATCACTGGAACAGGGTAATGACTGAATCTCCCTAAGGAGTTATCCCATTGTAGTTTTCTGAGAGATCTTGGGTATTTACCCACATGGCATACACCATGAAATTCAAATTGAGCAATGAAAGAGATGCGATTCAATTCTCTTCTACCTTCTGCTGGACACAATTCCCAGAACGACAGTACATGTAAAGAAAGAAGTAAGATAATATCACAGTTTGACTGAAGTTATGTGCTTCCTGCTAGAATGCTTGCATATCATTATGATGAACGTGAATTGCATGTTGACTTCTTCACTTGGATCTGAGGGAGAAGTGGAAATAAATGATGGGAACATGCACGGATCATCTTGTGAAATCCCAGATGCTGCCTAAATTTTCTGCACACTTGTCTTTTTTTCCCCATATGCCTATTTCAGTATTTCTGTCTGCCAAAGTAGTGCAGACAACCCTTTTTTAATTACAGTCCCTTTGGATTTGCCTCACAACCTTTTGTCTTGATGGCATTTGCTTAGTCCAGTCCTGTAGCTCTGCTTCTCTGTTTGTCTCTGCCAGACCCTGTGTTGCTTCCACCTCTTTTATCCCTTAGTATCCTAATCCTTAGTGCAAGATTTGAATGGTGCTAGGAGCCTCTTATGATTTCTTTTATTGATGATAGGGAAAATTATATGTGAGGACATAGGGGACCTAAACAGGCTAAAAATAGAATTACTCTTGAAAACAATGCAAGCTAAAATTTTAGGAGAAAATTTAAATAGATTCGCAGAGACAAACCTAGAAAGTAAATGTATGTGTCGTGACACCCACTGATATATGTGAGAGTGAATAGGAAAATTAGAAGTTTACGATATGGTAGGACTGGAAAATAAAGGCAGATGAGTTGGGGACTGGTCATGCGTAACCCTTGTATTACTCTTCCTAAGTGTCTGTGAGAGATCCAAATGTTGTAGTAACTTGAGTAACTTGTTTGAAAGATATCTGTAGACTGTTAGGAGTTCAATATACGATAATGAAAATGGCCGTATTTCTAGAAAAATCACCTTTGCACAAAAAGAAGAGTTAAATACGAGATACTAGATATACCTTTGCTAAGCAACAGGAAGAGCATTGGTTGGAGAGGAGGCAATGCGTTTGTGGGTAATTAAGTATTGTGTATATATAAGCAAGGACACAGAAAAATCATCCACATCTTTTGGTACTGACAAATAGCTGAACAGTAGAATGGAATGAGACAAATAAAATTAATATCCGGGAACAGATGGGGAATAAGTACAAAGGAAAACAATGCAGGGCCTACCAGAGAGAATTCTTGAAGAAAGGTGAAAATAATATGAATTGCTGGCCAAAAAGGAGTGTCTATCTGTCTAGTGAAAGGAGACAGAATTATCACCGGGGTGATTGTCTATGGTATGTACAATGAGGAAATGGAAAGAAATCGCAAGAAGTAGAAGTAGAAGCTGAATACTGGGAAAAGCTGCAGTGTTATTACCTGGAGAAAAGCCTTCTAAAATCGGTTGCAGAACTTTTTCATTGAAATGGGCTTTAGCCAGCAAAGGTCAATATGTAAGGGAGAGGGAATTTGGGGGTGACCACTTAAATGCCTGAGAAATTACAGAGAGAAGTTTTGAGAGGTTATTTGTATTTCTTATCTTGTTTGGCTAAACAATGAGAAGGAACAGGAGTACCCTTTGCAATCCATAGGAATGCAATAAATACTGGTGAAAATGTTGAAAGATTAAGAGATTTTATTCACCTTTACTGCAGTTTACCAAACATTTAATTATGTCCCCAGAAATTTTTTCTTACTAATTTTTTAGTTTTTGAAGAATTTGAAGTGCCCTCTCTTGGTTGAGGTGCATTTGACATTTTTAGGTGTCAACAGTTGCAGTGAACAGAAGGTTCAGTATTTCACTTTTTCTTTATTAGAAACATTCACATGAGAAAATTAATATAAAACCACGTTTTGGTATAAAGTGTGCACCTTTCAGTAAGTATGTTCAGATATGGTGAAGTTTATGTGATTTTTTTAGCTGCATAAAAATAGAGTTGTTTTTATTATTGTTTTTGCCATAACACCTCAGATATTCCAGTCTAATTTAATCTATCCTTAATAATAACAGCACACTGACAAAATATGGATTGAGTTATCGAAGGATATAATAATTTCTATCATGCCCATTTCAAACTTTCTGCTTTGCCTGGATGAAGATGGAATTGTCAAAATAAAAACAAACAAACCAACAAAAAAGAAAACCAAAACCAAACAACAAAAATCCATGCTAAGAAATGTTGTCTTTGGAAAACTCAGGACCTCTAGTTGCATGTCATCAGATTGATTTCAAGCTGTATATCTGGTAAAATGCAGCAAAAAAAATTTTTTTTAAATGTTTCTTTGTCTGGAGAGAAATTCTGATGAGTCAAAACCTGGTTTTTTCGTTGTGGTTGTTTTTTGGTTTTTGTTTTGGTTTGGGTTTTGTTTGTATGCGGTGTTTTGGTTTTTTTTCCTCAATCAGGTTTTCTCTAAGTATACTGCGCCCTGCAGGTCAAAATGATTTACTTCTACATTTTGGACATCTGAGTTCTATTCTACTGTTGCCAGTGTGTTTTCAGATGTGCCAAAACTGAGCAGGTCTGTGGTTCCTCTGTAACATCAAAACGAAGACATTTATCATTGAGATTTATCAGGGGACAGTCAGCCAGATGGTTTGGTATTTTAAAGGTGAACTGTTCGGGTCTTGATTAGCTCATGTGACCTTTTAGTCTTTTAGTTAAAGACAACTATATCAGCTGCTCATGGGAAGGGCTTGCTTTTTTTTTTTTTTTCTTTTTAGTAATGCGGAAAACATTAATATAAAAACAGATGTGACATAGACTGTCATTTTAGAAAGGAAACCAAGTCATAACCAATTCTATTGATTGCATTGTAATTATAATGCGACCTCCTGTTGCTTTGCATGGAAGCAGCATTCATTTCAGACACATGCTGATAAACAACATGCACAATAAATGACCCTTTAGAGGGGCAATTGCAAAACTCAAGTTTGGAATTTTTGCTCATACCAAAGGCATTTCTTTTGCCAAGTCTGTAGCATTAGGCCAGGAAGAATGCATTTCATTATATGGAGACCAGACTTATTAGGAACAGAGCCCTGTGAGCTTTGAAATGCTTTCATTGAAACTAAATTCAGATTTTAAGTCATTATCGATTATGATACAGACTAGCCATTGTAAGGCAGTGAGGAGACGAAAGACTTGACTCTTGTCTATTTTCTTATTAAGGTTAGAAGAATCTTCAGCTATTTGTGTATTTTGGTACTCGCTGCTAATGAAGATGAGAATGCTTATTTGACCCTGAGTTGTAAATCAGCTTGGAAATCTCAAGAGAATACTATTTCCCATTAAATTTCTAATACTTACTGGTGCTTGAAAGTGAAAGTATCATGACGGTATTTTTTTCCTATAGCATTTTGGTACTTTGGATTCTGGTCTTTGTATGTCTAAACAATGCAGAGACAAGAGGTGAAGCAGGTATTTCTTCCCTTGCATCTGAATTACTTGAGGGAATTTTTGGAGTTTGTGCAGGATGTGAAAAGGAACTGAGGCAAGGTTTACAACGACAGCTAATACCTTTCATTAGAGTAACTGATGTAGAAGAAAGAAATGTTTAAACTTTTTGCATACATATGCCCTCTTCAGGTCTGTTGTCAGGCCACAAAAATTATCTCTTTGATCAACAGACAAAAATGAATGAAATAGATGAGGTCTGGGAGGAAGAGCATGCCTGAAGAAGGGCATATGTGCCCAAAAGCTTGTCTATCTCTCTTCTCTACATTAGTTGCTCTAATAAAAGGTATTACCTCTTGTTACAAATAATATCTTGCCTAGATACTTACAGTCACATCTGCAGCCACGCTACTGTTAGAACAGGCAATGGTGACATTTAAGGGAAAGACCAAATCTGATTGTTTCTCCCTGCTGCTCCTCCTGCCCTTAATTTTACCTGATTCATTGTTCCCTTATTTTCTATTCTAATTCTGGTGTTCTCAGTACTCTGATGTACGCTACAATTTAGCAGCCTTGCAATATGTCTCAGACACCCTTCACAGTGGAAATGGGACTGTTGGCTTGAGTGGTTCTTTGTACAGCATGATCCCAGACAAGAAATTAAGGAAGGGAAGTATGAAGTCCCAACTGATGTCTAAGATGAGCTGTACACTGCTTTAAGGGTATTGTTCATGCGTTTTTATATCCAATAATTGGATTTACAGAATCTTGATAAATGGCATCAGACAGATAGTGAAAATAGGCTGGCAGCAGAAAAATTTTTAGTGCCTTTATGGGTGATGATGGATTTTTCTTTTTATTTTTTGCATTGTTTGCATTTAGAGTTGAGACTGTGTATTTCAATTAAAACCAATATTAATTTTATAAAAAATAAAAGGAGCACGGTAGAGAGATTAGATTAATGGATCTAGTATTATAAAAGGTCACCTGGCAGTATGAAAGGGGAGTATCAAACTCTTCTTCTGCCTGCCACCACCTCCGCTTGGAAAGTAAAAGCAACAGCAGATTGACTCTGTATGTGTCATTCTTTACTCAACATTTCCAGTCTTGGGTACCATAAATGATACTATAAAGGCACTGATATATTTTTGGCCTAAAATACCTGAGAAGTAGCCTCTCCCCACTTGCTGTCTCATGCTTGCTTTGTGAAGTAGCTGGGATCCAGGGGATTTATTCTGCTCCCTCTTGCGTTTTTTAGTTTGTGTTTGTTCTAGCCATATCGCTCTTGGTCTCTTTTAAGAGTAGTTTAAGTAAATAGAAAAATTCTTGTTGTTTTCACCTCTCAGTAGAAACTAGAGTTTCAAATCATTAAATGTTCCTTTTTATTTCATCATATCTCTTTGACATTTGTCCACTTGCAGCCATACAGTCTTCAAAATTATTTGTTCCCCCCAAGCTCCACTATTTTTTTTTGATTTCACAAGAAATTTGTCACATGAACTGAGTCTCAACTAGTCTATGAGATTGCAAAATTGCACACAGTCATAGTCTGTATTGTACACAGATGACTGAAATTAAAACTGTTCTTAATCAAAATTACTTCCTAGCTCTCCAAACTGCTTAGGCCTTATAAATTCTGTGGTCTTGGGGAGTAAAGTTAAACTGTATGTAAAATCTGTTACTGGATCAGAACCAGCATTAGACGGATTATTCAGAAAAATGCATATTTCTTGTTTTGAAACAAATATGGAAAAAATGATAATACATTCCTATATGTTGACAATGTATCTTTAAAGAAGTCGAAGCTGCCTTTCAACCTTGTATTTAAGGACCACTTTTTTTTTTTTTACTCAGAAGAGACAGCAGGATTTGACAATTTTTTTTTTTTTTTTTTCCAAAAGGCAGACATTCTTCTGTATGTATCAGTGGTATATAGTTAAATGTGATTTGGGAATTGAGGAATGGAAAATCAAATTATTGTCTGCTTAAGAGCAGAAATTCCTTATTCAAAGAAAATAAGAAATATGTTGATAAATTTCTGATGCAAGGATTTCTTTTAAGTTGTAACTTTCTGTCAGATTGCAAAACAAGAGACAGAAAGGAATGCTTTATTGAAATAGTTTGCACTGTTGATAAGTCAGTGTTTTAAGTCTCACGGGCTACCTCTTGGCTATCAATCCTGGTTCAGTAGCAGATAATTTCTTCTAGATGATGTTCAGATCACTTTATGCTTAGGACTAGGGTCTTAATTCCACATTCACAACAAAAAAAAGGGCAGAGACTTCCCAATTTTTTATGTGACCGCTTCCTGTCAAGAATAATTGGAAAACTTTCCGCATTGTTGAGTCAAGATGGAGTACTATGGAGCACAGTGCTGAAAAGTCTTTAAAGTGCACACTCCACCCTCTTCACTCATTTAATCCTTGTGTTTCCTTTCTGACATTAGTTCTTTAACAGGTGGAGTTGTGTCAATTTTTTTATGGAAAAGTTTTGTTTAGAAAAGTATGACAGAATCTTAATCCTAATTTTAATTATTTAAGGCCCTGTTCTGTGCAATGTTGAAGCTCTCTATGTAGTTCTCAAAACCTGTTGTGTTTGCTGATTTCAATAATTGATATCGGTATTCCTGTTAAAGTATTTAGAAGTCAGACAAGAATATATCAGGTACAACTTTGTCTTGTGATGATTGTGTAGCAGAGCAGGGATGCAGCAATTCCTCCTGCAATATATATTAGAGGTGAATATGGCATGCAAATAGTAATCAGGAATATCACATTAGATAATCATGCCACGTGTATATATACTTAATGTATTTTAAGAAAGTATCAAGTAATATCTTATTTCCAAGGGCCTCTTCATTATTCCTTTGTGGCAGCTTGCATCAGTATGTGTGTGTGTATAAATAAAAGAAAGATGGAAAATAAGTTAGAAGAGATGGAAAACTAATGATTCAAGAAATCACGTAGCATCAGATAATTCTATTTTGAAATCATAGCAGTAGCACCCAGAGGCATAAACTCCCCAAATTGTTAGTAAAAACCCTCTTTGATATATCCAGTGCTACAGAAGCCTGAAGGCACTCTTTTTTATTAGTGCCTAATGTTTCCTGAAAGAAACATTTAGCAGACATTAAAATATATATATACCTGTTTAATTTTATAATCCACTTTCTTTTGACACTTATTTACTGATGCTTCATCTTGCTACTTGGCTTTAATGTTTGGTATTACCTTTACAGCTTTGAGCATTTTGGGATTCTGTAACAGATTGGGATGTGGAATTTAGGCAAGCAATTTTTATCCTGTCTTCAAGACTGTCTTTCACCTTCACCTTCCCATGCAACTTTTTAAGCTCCCCTTCCCTACCTACTGGGTTATATGGCTCTCAGTAGAGCAAAGTGAAAGCCTGGGAAGCCCATATCCACGTTTCTCAGCCAGGTCTCTGATATTTACAGTGGGATTTCTCTTCAGCTGTAAATGGTTATACTAAACTCCCTTCCCTTTCTCTCCTCCAGTCCCATGGCACATGGATGGATTAATTTGTGTTTCCACAAAACATTCCTCATATGCCTTTTCAGCTTATTCTCTGCCATCACATTTATGCAGAAATATGTACTTCTAGGATGGTGGTTTAGAAATGCAATCAATCTTACAAGTCTTAGACTCGTAACATTCTGGTCACCACCAAGTGAAGAGGTGGAGAAACAAATTACATGGACAGACATTACTAAACTGCTCCTTTTGAAGAATCAGCTGTTGCTCCTAATGAATTGGGCACTCCTCTAGCCCAACATAAGATTCATAAGTGTAAGCTCTCTATGCAGGAAGATGCCTCTTCAGAAGTGATACATGAGCATATGCTTTCATCCTACTGAAGTGAGACTTAAGCACAGTTTTCTGGCAGACTGGATGGAGGGTTAGGATCTCACTTTTCAGAAAAGTTTTGTTTGGGCTGGGCTAACTATACTGAAGAAATGTTGTTGGGAAGGCACCAGAATGCAGGTCTCATTCTGCTTACAGTAAAATCTCCATCAAAGAGAGAGTTTTGTAGTACTTTTCCTTTAACAGGACAGGATTTATTGCCCTGAAGTTGAATATGTGAGCATGCCTGGGAACAAGGGAAGAAAGGAGGAGCTGCAATGAGCGATTCCTGAGGTTTGAGAAATTGGCACAAGTTCCTCTTTGTTTCCCATCTGGTTTAAAATGAAGACATCTTAGAACACAATAGAAATATTCTCACCTACTTTGTCATTCATTCAAACTGTGTCAATTCATCGAAGAGAATTTTGATTACATGCCCTTTGGAAGATTAAGGGATAAATACTTGGATTGTGATAAAGTTCCTGAAAATGAAGCTGATCCTGACAGAAAAGCACAATGCAACTTTTGTATGGAAAAATCAGGGTAAAGTATCATTTTAATTTGAGAGGACAACTCACTTCAGTTTAAGAATTTGATTGGCTGATCAGTTTTGACAAGCAATGTCACTTCAAGAAGATTCAGATGAATGAATTCCAGAGGTCAGATCTAACAGCTGACTCCAAAATACTGTAACTTTGCCTAGGAATGGATTGATTTGGACCAGGGAGGGGAAAAAAAAAAAAAGGTATGTAATTATGTGGTTAACCTTAGCACTTAGGGTTTTTTTCTGTCTTTGCAAAGCCAGTAATTTAAGAAGGTGATCAGAACAGCCAAAACCCTCAGATTTTCCTTTTTTCATCCTTATAAAACCCCATCTGATTAATGATGGAACTCAATAAATTACAAAATAAAAAATCAAGCTGGTAGATTTGGTTTACAGTCTCATGTGTTACTTATTTAAAAATTGGACTGCACTGGAAAACTCCTGACTCTATGGGCAAAGGAAGTATTGGTGGATGGTTCAGAAAAGGGGGAGATGTATTATTTGTTTCTATTAAGCTGATATATTGAAAAGGAAAAAGTATTTTTGCAACTGGAGGCTGGATAGGTAGGGAAGAAGCAGCTTCATTCCTAGCACTCTTTCTTTAAACTGCTGCAATAATTCTATGTGTCAGTCTTTGGGCTTGCATATGTGACTTACGCACACTTTTGTGGTACCTGTTCATTCAAGCTTTAAATTTCTATAGAAAAGCTGTTTTACATGGATGTGGAACGGTATGATGAATGCTTCTCTTGGTCTCTGCGCCTGTTTAGATTTGACTTTGGATCTGTTGTGGTCAGTCTGTGACAGGGTAAATAAATGTATTTTACATCAGTCTGAGGAACAATCCGGAAGCAATCTACACCTCCAGATTTTGGCAACAGTGGGTATTCAGTTTCATTCACAGTATTTTCTTTCATACTCTCTGGTTAGTTGTTTTTAAGATTACTTTCTGCCATGTGTTTATTTGCATTTTATTACAGTTCCCTACTAGTTTGTGTAAGGCGAACTCCTGAAATAGGCACAGGGCTCCCTGAAGCCATGACAAAAGGGATCATTAGAATCCAAATCCTAAAATGTTGACAATATTTGCTGGACAAATTTTTAATAAACTGTAGGTCACTAAAACAATGTTTCTATTTGTTGTTTATTTCTTATGGCTTTTGGTTTCCCTACCCTTTTCCCAAAACATTATATCCTCGTTTAACATTCTCTCTAACAAGCTGTGACTTGGGAAATGGTTTAAAGGGAGGAGTTATTGCCAGAAGGGTTCAAAAAATACAAACTGGTGAAACTATTTGAAGTAATCGTCATAGCTCGAAGCTTAGATTTTTCCCTCTAAAGTGCTTTTGATCCGGAATCTGTTGTTTTTGAAGTCAATGAAGACTTTTGCTATTGACCTAATTGATTAGTCAATTGGTCTGTGTTTCCACAGTGTGGAGATGGCACAAATGCATTTATTACTATTTTTAGTATTACCAAAATTAATAAAATTTTCATTTTTATTTGTAACACTTCCTTGATGAGCTACAATTGGCCTGACTGATTATCATATCAATTTTTCTTCTTCCTAGTAAAAGGATTTAGATTCAAGCTGTAATTCAGGCAACTTTGTGCCATTGTCAGGCCTTCAACAGTGACATGTTTGATACCCTTAGTTCCCCCTCCCTCCCAAGCCCTGTTAGTCATTTTTCTCTTTGGAAGTCTGCATTTCCAGAGATATGTCCAGCTGGCAGGCACATTTTAGGTAAGATTTGGCTGAAAACTATTTTCAACAAATAATAACTCCTATTGGAAACTGTGTTTTCCACAATGATGGTTTTAATATCTCTCTGTGTGTGTGAGATGGGGTGGATAAGGAGAGTGGGGTAGACCAAGATATACACAAAGGTATGCTGGAACAGTGCCACATGGAAATTGTAATCTTGTTCCCTCATGTCCTCATTCTCTTTGGTCTATGGGTCTCAGCTGGACTAGAAATCTATTTTATAGACACATTCCTCTCCTTTGCAAGTCAGTAAAGTGTCAATGAAGTAACATAGTACCTTTTCAATTCATTGGCAATTAAAAATAATTGAACAACCTGGGAAATTTCAAAACTGATTTAAACCAATATTGAAAATAGCTAAAAAATATTCATACAAAACATTGTGGTTTTTTCAAGATATATTTTATTGTACCTCCCTCTTTTACCAAATTTAAATCACTGACACATTCACAAAACACTTCAGTGTCACTAAGTCTTTATTTTGCTGCCAAAGGAGTTTTGTGTCAAAAGTTTTGCTTGGCATTGAGCACTATATCCTAATGACACAACATTAGGAAATGTATTGAAAAAATAAGCTGTGTCTTACTCGCCTCTTAGTTTGCTTTTAGTATTGAAAAGGAGAGCAAAAGACCAACTTTTTTTTTCTATAGTACCAGTGAATTGTTCAGCACTTAGTGTGTTGACCATCACTTGGTAGCCAATGTTACACAAAAGTCTCATGTCAAATGTTGAAATTTGCTATCACCAAATTTTACATCCTACATAAGAGTAGCTGATAATTTCTTTAGAGCTAAAAGCTAATTTATTTTTCCCCCTAATCCTCTCCTTAGGGAAAAGTTTAGAGAGTATCCACTATTCTTTAACTATATTTTGAAAACATTTTTGTATTTTGCACAGTATTTCTGCATGTTCAGCTAAATGAGGGGTTATTTGTTTACTTCTTTTCCACCACTCTAGATTAAACTGTAAGTTTTTTATAACTGAGGTAGGCTAATCCGTTCTGTACCTAAACAGTAGCTAGTGATAGAACAAGAGGAAATGGCCTCAAGTTGTGCCAAGGGAGGTTTAGACTAGACATTAGGAAAAAATTCTGTACTGAGAGAGTGATCAAGCATTGGAACAGGCTGCCCAGGGACGTGGTGGGGTCACCGTCACTGGAAGTATTCAAAAAACGCGTAGACGTGGCACTTCGGGATATGTATTAATGGGCATGGTGGTGTTGGGTTGATGGTTGGACTAGATGATCTTAAAGGTCTTTTCCAGCCTTAATGATTCTGTGATTCTGTGTGACATGTTCTTGCCAACTTCCAAAACTTCCTTCTAATGGTTATTTGTGTTACCAGAAGAACATGATGAAGAGCCTTTGTTGCATGTTGCATTCAGTATTCAATACTGAATATTTCATTCACTAATAGTATTTTATATTACCTAATGTAAGTGCTAAAAATCCATGGAACTGATATCTTTTTTTATCTGGTTCTTTATTTTACCGTAACAGTTCCCTGTTCATTTACTTATCGTTCAGGTCATGCCCTTATTACTGGTCCTTTGTCTTCAAGATTGGATGCACAATATGGGGATCTCATTTCCCCTTTTGGCTACTGCTCTTAATTGTCATTCTTTTTTTTTTTTTGTTGTGCTTTCTGGAGAGTGTCCCAGTTCCATCTCTTCTATGGTTGATATTATCAACGTCATGTTGTCCACATTAATTACCACTAATCAGCCATGTGTACCTCACATTTTGTTACTTGAATTAGGTGCCTTGCAATCCATAGATCTGAAATACATTGAGCTGATATCATGTGCCTGGCCCTGTTAGTTTCAAAGCAATTTTGGCAATAAAAATGTTTTGTGGTTTTGGGCATGATATTAACATTTGTTTTCCCTTAGTTCTTGTTCCATTTCCTTGATAAAAAGTCTTTGATGCCCAAGGGGGTGACCGTTTCCTTCATATTTCCATAAATTGAGTATTCACATAGTTGCTTAAGAAATTACATGTGTAGCTCGCCTGTTCACAATCTGCATTTTGGCCTCTGTACTTTGGCTGAGTTTTGGTGGCCCTGTTTTCCCTGCATGCGTGTTAGGCTCTCTCCATGTCAGTCATATCTCAGTTACCAGAAGCTTGCAGGACAGTGGGAAGTTTTAAATTAACAACTTGCTTTGAGAGATAGAATTTCACAGCTGTCACATAGACATTTTGCTTCTCTTTCCTAGTTCAATGGCTCGCTACCTGACTGGTTTCTCATCTCAATAACTGCTAGTCTGCCAGTTACTGCTATAATAATCTAGGTTCTATGGTTTCTTCCTCCTCTGGGTCTTGATTACTTCACTGTCTCCTTTGTGCTGCTAGAATCTAACCTCAGCAAAAGAAGCTTTTAACCATGACTCTTATTCCTGGAGAGAGTCAGGGTCTAACATCTTCCTATTTGTATCTGCAGTCATCTTCCAAGAACTTTTGATGCCCCTTTGCTAATACAGAGATGAACACTTGAATCAAATTCTTTTGAAATATCGCACTGTGGGAGCTCTTACACTTAAATACAAAATCATATAAGATTTCTATATGCTACCTAACTTCATAGGGGATTCTTTCAGAAGCAAAACACAGTAGACATAGTTAGCAAGATGCGAACTTATAAAAAAGATGAGCAGACTAAACTGTCGTTAAAAGGATGATGTAATATCTGACACATCATAGTTTGTAAAATTTACTGCGTTTGAAAAAAAGAAAAGATATTTTTTAGGAGTGCACTTTTTTCTTTTTCTTTTCTTTGTTGTTATGAATAATGTTTTTTTTGGGCAGGAGAACAATTTCAGTAAATTAGATAACTGAAACCGCCTAGATGTGAGGTCTCAATCTGACAATATCACTGAAGTTACATGTCTATGCCCATGTTGAATCTCACTGTACTTAAACAATGGTGCAAAGACTTAGTGAGCAAAGATGTTATTTGAAGTTGGGATCCATTAATTCAGATGGCTTCTGTATCCTGCCTTCAAACAAAGAAAATGCAGATCCTTGTACAGCATGATTTGCTGTAGAATCATTATGTCATACTGATTAGTGTTTTTATAAATTAAGAGATGCACCCCATCACAAGTGTACAGTATCATTTTCTCTAGGGCACTAGCATCATATATTACAATTCTGGAACTATTGTAAGAGAGAAGTTTTTGTTTCCCACTTGAAAGGTAGACATGAATAAAACTTAACAAAAAGTTAAAAACAAATTAAAAATAAACTTACAGGCTAGTTTAAAAAGAAAAAAACTGAACAAACACAAAACACAAAGACCCAGAAGAACAACAACAAAAACTCTAAGAAGCCTGCTACTGGTTCAGTGTAGTAGTTTAATAATTTGTATCGGTTGTTTATCAAAAGACAACAGATGCACTATGTTTTGTCCATTCTCCCTTTCAATGTGAGGGGATGGCCAGTAAAGGATTAGGAGTTGCATTTGTCCCGGTCATCCTAGAGCAGAAATGGACTTGTGTCTAAGTGCTGGTTGATGGAGGATTAGTAGGCATTATATACAGTAGGGGCATATACTGGGGAAAGGAAGCTGCTACAGAGAAAAAGCAAGATGAAAATGAATTTCATTTGCAAAATGAGAGGCTTTGGAACACTTTTCTAATATACTTTGCTCAGCACTTCACTGGAGGCTTACATGGTTTTGGTTATGTAGAAAATACTGTGGCAGTATGTATTAGCTGTGTTCAAATTTTGGACTGTCTTTCAGTTTGCTGTGTGTGCATGTATTTGTACAGATACATTTTTGAGGGGTGATGGAAGGGCAGGGAAGATGTGATTTAAGTCTCACAAGTGAAAAGGACCGCATTATTATGGATTAGCCTTTGGTTTCTTCAAGAGTTAAGTACTTCTAAATGGAAACAGAGTTGAGTTCAGAAATTCTCACTGCTTGCTTGCTTATGAGGAGTGTATGAATATAATATGTATAAAACATTAAACAATAAAAGTAATAGCCTCTAAGGGAAACAATTATTTTCTTTTGAAACCATGATGTCATGGTCTTACCTCACCTTTAGTTTCAGCCAAGCAAATAATGTGTACTGAGCTCTCTATCATGTACCATTATAATTAGCTCTGTCAGGTCTTAGCCCTGCAACCCTCATGCAGATAATATGATAATATGTCTTCATAACCAAGTGACCTTACATGCACAATATTTCTCCCCTTATGAAGATTGCATGTCAATAAAGTAATTGAGTCTCAGAGGCTGCAGCGAGTGAAGATTTAGATGATTGGACTTTCAGGGCAGTGATGTATGACCATTATTATTCTACTTGTCAGAGCGCTGCGTACAAGCGAGGATGGTCAGAAGATGACAGGGATGAAAGGTTGTGTTTCATTAAAAAAAATATTGCTGTTAATCACCACTCTATTCTTTTCAAAGTCAGAGAGGAAAGAAACTCCTTTTTCATTTTAGCTCTGGTTAAGAATTTAAACATGAACACACAGCAGGCTTTCAGAGACCAGCTATCCAGCTTCATTATTGCTTAATTAGGGAAATAAATTATTATTTCAGTTAATAAAATACAACAAAATGCTAGACACTGAGACCACCTGTATACTTTTATCACATCACTTTAAATTAACATTAAATGCATCATGCTAAGCTTTAAATCCCATTTTGCCTACAGCTTTAAGTAATTATAACAAGTGCTATGAAGCTGGTACAGAATCAAACCATACTAAATTCAACTATTTTTGCTTGTCCTAATTTGTTTGGACAGTTGTAGTGCTTGAAACATTTATACTTCCATGCTTTGTAAAAGCTAATATTTTTTTTTTCTCACCAAGCTGTTTTGTAGCTGTAAATTTATCTTATGATATCATAGCAGCTGGAAACTTGTAACTTGACAGGGTTTTGTTTCATATTTAAACAGCTCAGAAATTATGTTTGAAACATAGTATATTTCTTTCTCTCTGTGAGACTTTTCTCATTCTGTTGCGCGTTATCTTGGAAGTATCTGCAATATATTTTAAAACAGATTATTTATGCAATCGTTTAGTTAATAATTCCTATTGATTTATATATGTAGCAGACCTTTCTTATACACATAAAAAAAGACTCAAACTAGCCCAAAATAGTATTTACTGGCAAGTGCGATATAATGAAATACGGGTGTAGGTTCTGGAAGGCTGATGAGCAGAGAAGCTTGATAGTGCTTTTAGTGAGTCTAAAATCCTAAAATCTAAAAGAAGCCCATCCTTTCTGAAGAACTAGTTTCAGAAGTCTTTAAATCTTCTCAGGAAATTGACTGAGATATAGCAGCTCTGACAGAGAGAGAGCTTATCAGATTATTTTTGGCTATAGATAGTAAAGCAATAACGTAGTAACTAAAATTAGCCACTGCATCTTTTCAGGATTGACTCCCATAAGGCCAACTTTGTAAGCACAAACAATAGAAAGAGAGAATGAAGTCTTTGTATGAAAAGTGAAAAAAATCAAGCTATTTATGCTTCCTCCTGAACGCGTTTTTAACCCAGCATATAATTGTAAAGATGCAGGGTCAAGTTTGTTTGCAAACTCATCTTCACTATTACTAATGATTTTTCAAACAGTAACGCTCCGTATGATATAGGCCGTGTTGTTCTATGCTTTGTATGAAAAGCGGTATTCTCTGTTTCAGGATAAAATGGATATTTGAGTAAGGTAACAGAATCCCCCAAAATTACAAGTATTTAATACCTGTATTACCGTGGCGTCGGTTTAGCGGCAGTCAGGAGCACAGGCCTCAGTCTCTCAAGTTCTCTGTTTGATAAACCAACTGCTGCTTCTCTTCTTCTTCCTGCATATATATGTGGCATTAGAAATACAACTGTTGGTAGATCAAGCAAAATTCATACTTCGTACTTAAAATTGGTGTCTCTTGACATAGGTTTTCTCTAGTCAAATCACTATACTGTTAAGTCAGCCACGGCATTAATGTGAATGCTAGTTGCTTTCACTGTTGTGGCCGTAGAACAAAGTCTTTAAAGCACTGAAAGTCCTGAAGTGTTCAAAATACACGCTAAGGAACTGGAGGGGAATGAAGAACTTACCAAAACTAACTTAAACAGCAATGCAAAAAGAATAAATAGCCCATTATATTTTTACATGTCCTTTTAGATAAGGGAAGAAGACTGATACCTTCCAGTCAAATGGAAGACTGACGTGAGTGATCCGACTCCTCTATCAATGTGACATCTGACTCTCTGTTAACAGTTATTGGTGTTGATAGGCACACCCCATGCAGGGAGCCAAATGCAGTTGTTTTGATCCCTTGTTCTTTTATTTCTATCCCTTCTCCCTGTTTTCTGTCACAGTGTCATGTTGAATCATTGTTCGGTGGCACATGCAGGACCTCTCAAGTACCAAGGTATCAGGCTTCAGGAGCTGCATTGAAATGAATATAATAATGAGAACCAGAAGGCAGCACAAGCCCAATTCTCAGGGAAGGAGGAAGCTAATAAGTGTTGTTAGTGGATTCTGCTGAGGAGAACCAGAGGTGCATCCTGTGGACAAACAGGTGTAGACCGGCATCTGAGAAGATGAACAGGGCGTGCTGAGAAGATCAGTGCTGATGTCTGTCACTTTGTGCACATCAAGATGCTTATCTGAGAAAACAGAATAGTCAGTGGTTATCTTGTAATCAACCTTGGTATGAACAACAGCGTTATATATCAAAAAAAAGAAAGAAAGAAAAATGTACTGTGCTTTTTAGATTTCTCTGTGTGTCTTGCTAGCTTAGATATCTGTATGCTCTTTGAAGGGACTGGATCTATATCTTCCTGTTCGAACTGTCTAGGTCTGTGCATATGTATTCAACATACATGCATAACGTGTGCTCTTTTCTCACATTGTTTAGGCATTTAGTTGGGACTCAGCTTTCAGATCAATTAATGGTGCTTTGTGTGTATGCCTGTTTGGAGGATAAATTACAAATTTGTTTTTTGATTTTGTAAGCATTTAGCTGGAACTTTGGATACTTGTTCCATTTTGTCTGAGTCAAAGTTTGACAAGCATGAGGAGTTTGAATAATATTCCAGTATAGCCTATTTTTATATGTGTTGATGTGTATATATACATGCTTGCATGACAATAATTCTATTTACAGCAATAGCAACAGCAAAGACTGATGTGGCCTAAGTGTTTCCATTTGCTTATAATTATGTAACGTTTTTAGCTATGTGAGATAATTTAGTGCCTTATTTCTGTCCATAAGAGAAGGTTCTTTCAGTATTTTCTTCTTTTTGCATATTTAATCAAATAATCCCTTTGTTTTTCACATGTTTATAGATTCATGCAGTCCAAAGCTGTTCAGATTGGCCTGATGTTCTCTACCTCACAGGCCTTGCATTTCACATAATTATCCCTTAACTGCACTCAGTAAGTTGTATTTGCTAACGCCTATCTTCAACAAAAGCACTGGCTTGAATCAAAAATGTAAACTCCACCGATTTACCTGATGGTCTGTTCAAATTGTTAATCACCTTACGGTAAAAAAATGTGTCTATTTTTGTCTGGCTTCCACTTTTGGCCTTGGGAGCTACTTTTGTAATATTAATACTGAATATTAGCCCTTTACTATTTAGTATTTTGTCCTTGTGTAGGGTAGTTATGCAGTGTAATGGAAAAGCCTCCCAGTCTTTTTTTTTTTTTTCTTTTATAACCTAAAAGCATTGTGCTGTTGAAATCCCTTACTCTGAGGTATTTTCTCCAATCCTTAAGTATGGATTGTGGCTCTTTTCATCACCTTTTCTAATTTTTCAACGTGCTTTTAAAATACGGCCATTTGTACTAATCTAGTCTCATGAATGAGCAGAACTAAAATAATTTTCCATGCCTACTCTGTTCCTCTATTTATTTCCTCTCCCTGTCTCTTTAACCCTCAGAGTAAAAGCAGTTATTTTCACCCATCTTGCTTTAACATCATGTTAGGACTTTCTGTCGAATTGCTTGCCCACCATGTTCCCTAAATTATTTTCAGAGGCTCTGCTTTGTGTTATACAGTCTCACATTTTATGGATATGGCTAGTCCTTCCTTAATCCCTGATAAACGCTCTTTGATGATGATGATGTCACATTGATGACTGGCATTTCAGCCAGCTTCTAATGTATTTAACTTTTATCTTATTGCTAATGGATGGTACTAATTTAGTATTAGTTATTTGTTACAAAGTGAATTTGTATCTTCTCTTTGCTTTTTCATCAAAACTGAAACCATCGGTTACTAGTGAACAGGACAAGGAGGTCTCTTGCTTGTAAATCAGCCTCTACCAGGTGTTTCCAACACCACTGAAAGCTGGAAGGTTTTCTGTGCACAGGCAGAAGTAGGAAAAGGTCAGGATGTTGGTGTAATGCAATCATGGTTTTCATTCACCCACCTTCCAGAAGTGCCCAAAGATTGTGCCAGGAGGCTAGATAGGTTGTACTGGGGCAGAAAGTGAGAACGCCGTTGAAGCCGGTTTTCATCCTACCTCCTCTTCATTTTGAGGAAGTGTATAATGAGAATCTGCCTCGCTTCATGCCTAGCAGCATGTATCTTTCCATGTAAGTACATACTGTACCATCTTTACTTAAATTATGAATATATTCATCTGTTTTTCCTTAATGAAACAGCTCTTTCTTCCAGTCCTTTCTGCTTCTTTTACCTTGAACTTGCAGCCTGCCTTGGGTTTAGTCTTTAATGTAATTAATTTGTAACAGAAATAAGTGATTGGTGGCTTACCAATGCTTTCTTCACGCCCATCTGTGTTCTTTTCTGCCTTTTAGTACTGGGGAAAGAACGCACTTTTTCATTAAATCTAGCGCAACTCAAAGGTCACTTTTAATTTGCATTTTGAAAAAGAAACTGTATAAAAATTAATCAAATACCCTTGGCCTAGTCACAGACAAGTCTAGCGACAAAATGTCTTAACTTTCTTCTTTGCCTTTTCGAGATACGAGCAATTTACTTATAAATCACTTTGCTTTGTAATGCCAATCTCAGTGCCACTGCCTTTCATATTTCAGGAGTTATAATTACATGCAGAAATACCTGTAGTTTTCAAGATGTTGACAGAAGTCTGCTTGACCATTTTATTTAATATTAAAAAGAAATTATCTATATGGTCCAAAATTGTTCCATCTAGAGATACCTCTTAAGTGTCCCTGCTAGGAAGACAGTGGAGACCTTGCAAAACTGAATGACTTCTACATGATGATGATCTTGAATGGAAAGAAGACTAGCTGGGGAAGTTGTTTACATTTCCGTATTTATTTCTTCCTCTAATTTTTGCTAATTATATCATCAATTTTATTTTAAAATCTTTTTATGACTATCATCGAGTTTTTATGTCTTCGTGATAGTCTTTATGACCATCACCAAAAAGATGATTTCCAAAAACATTGAAAGTAGTGACATTTTACTAATCTGGCAGTTAAGCTATCTGAACTACAGAATGACATCCACAGGACAGGACAAGACACTGACCAATTCTTTCTTCAACAAGAGGATATTGGCTGCTAAGTGTGTATCCAGATTTTTATTTTTGAGTATGTCTTTCATTTAAATAGCCTCTTCTGGCTGATTCTTAATACATGCAAAAAACAGCTGCTGGAAAGGTCATGCTGGACTGACCAACTAAAAGTATCTGCAGGAAAACTGTAGATTTTATCAAAGAAAACTTGTAGATTTCTTCAGCTGGGTCAGCTTGACAAAGGGCTAGTGTCAATCTTTTTGCGTGACTCGGCGTTAGAATGCAACCATTGACTAAGAGCATTATTTGGTGGTCCTGACATGTTTTGTCAATCAAGGTATCCCCATGTAGTAACAGTTGTTGACTGGAATTCAGTACTATTTTCTTTATTGGCTTAAGTGCTGTTTTTGAAGTATTTAACTGTGTTAAAACTAGATAACACTTAAAAAAATGTTAACAATGGAGATACAGTTCAGTTTCTTTAAGAAGTTATTTTTATAGGTGTTTTGTGTCCCTCCATGTGTTCTTTGTTCCTCACTCCTGAAGTACTTCTGTGGTTTAGAAAGAACTAAACCACAAATGTTCCTACTCTATTGCTTCCTTTTAAAATCTTAGTTTTTAACCAGTTTTTCACAGACAGTCTTTGATACCTGCCGGAGTACTTACTCGTCAGAAAATGGATTGTGCGAATATCTGATTTAATGAAAACATATGTTATAACTCTAAGCCCCTGTGGCCTGCCAACCATAACGTTATCCAGATCTTGCTCATGTGTTTGCGTTATTTGTCAAATTCTTTGACAATAGTGTTCCTTCACTCAAAAAGGTATGAAGAGTTCCCAAAACTGCTTTAAGTGGTAGCCAGCTGAAACCAGACCTTGAGCTGATGAATATTTTAAAAACTGAAACGTACTGAGCCTGTGACTGGCCACGAAAATAGACTCCAGGTTTTTTCACTTTGCATGCTGTCCTGGGAAGAGGTACTGGGAGGATGTCCTCCGAAGACTCGTAAGAAAAGACATTCTGTCTATCTGTATCATAGTGAGAGCAATATATCTGTTCATAGTAACTCCAACCTTTAAGAGCTCTGCCCTTCAAGGTGAGTTGGAGGAGCATATAGGTATTACAATAGAAATACATGGTTGTTCAGTGTGTGTTTGGTCTGATCAGTGAGATGAATCAGTTCTGCTGATGTTTACAAATAAATACTTAGAAAATATTTATATGTAACATAGGAATCTTTTAATGTAACATTTTTCTTAGGTACACATCTGACAAATCTAGGTGGCTTCTAATTATTACAGAATTTTAATATGTAGAACAGAATATTCACAACTTCTTTCAATGTTTTCAAGGGCCTGTGTTAGGGTCCTTACATGAGCAAGTAATACTTTTCACTTCTAAGGCTCTTCTTATTTAAGGTTCTCAAAATACTTTATAGTCTCAAAATAATTCCTCTAGATTTGATGTTGACTGGTGTCGCTTCTGGTAATTTTGTTTTAAAGCATGTCAGCTCTGTGTCAATGCAAACTAAGAATTGTAGCATGAGTCCTGTACCATGGACCTTGTGCAGAAGGTAAGTTAGGTTACAGGAATAATATATCCTTTTTTTACGGTATATCATCACAGTACTATAATATGTATGCACAGAAGTAGAAAATTCCTGTAGTTTATAGGGTATTGCTGTTAACCTCTTTTCACTGGAGTTCTATTGTAACTATGGCTGTCAGGAAAAATGTTTGCAAAAGTGACTTGTGAAAGTGCTGTGTTTAAGCTTCAGAACTTGAGCTGAAACTCTTCCAATTGTTTTTTCATCAGCACGTGCTCTCTTACACTCACTGCGGGCCTTCTAAACCACTCCATCTGAACTAGCTTCTGTCTAGCAGCAACTGCCCCAAAGAGGAGAGTGATTGCGTACTCTGGCACGTGAAGATAAAATGTTTGCCCCAGCTAGAAGTCTTAGGCTTTCTGACCCAACCTCCAGCACACCGGGACAAAGTACAAGTACAAAGACATTCTGATGTCTGAGTGCATGGAGCTTCTCTGTTAAATCAAAGGCAGGTGGTACGGTATTCTGATAGCCGAAGCAGAAGTAGCAGAGTTGGGAGAGTGGGTGGAGAGAGTTTCTTTGCAAAGCTGATGTTTGCAAAAATAGCAACTGGTGTCCAGCCTGTTTCCTCCTTAAACCCAGAGATTTGAACAAAACTGCTGCTAATGAAATACAGCAAAACAGCAGGTTATGGGGATTGTGGGTTTTGTTTCATTCATCAATACTTGAGGATAGTGCAAATAAGCATAACAAGAGGATGAATATCACATTAAGTTGCATGTTTTAGGCAGATTAATTGCAAATGCGAATCGGAAGAAAGAAATCTTATTTTATGTGGTAGTATCTTACAATACAGGGCTCTTTCAGACAAGAACAATAAAGTGCAAGATTTTGGAATGATAGAAGTATGTGTCAGCAATCGCTATTTTGTCATTGGATTTATGACACTTTTTGTTGTTCTTCACACCAATGAAAGTACCAAATTATTCCACAAAACACTAGTACACTTCAGTTAATTGTATGTGTCTTAAAAAAAATAACAATCCAAGACATGATAAAATTCAGTGCTGGTTTACAGTAGAGTAAAAAAAGCAGTGCTACTAGTTCCTGTAGGTAGCTGAATTTCTGAATGTGAATGAAAACTTAAAAAGAATATTTTAAACATGCATAATATTTAATTAATTGTGTAAAAGGGATCTGAGAAACTTCAAAGAAAGTGTAAATAAATAAACTCTGTTAGGAAATTGAAGGTATTAATTTAGAAGTGGAAATGGAGAGGGGAAGTATCCTGTCAGGGCTGGAAAGGGGTCAGTCTGCAGAACAGAGCAGAATTTCACCAAGAGATTCAAATGTGGTTTCAGTTGTGCTGATACATTCATGGAAACAGTGCAGCAAATAACTTTTGGTTAATCTTCTGGTGCTAAATTCAAACTGATGAATACTTGTTGATGTGAGTTGGATGAAATGATGATGTGATTTCTCTCTAACTAGCTAGGCTTTTGTAGGCTAATTTAAAGGGTATGAACGTCTTGTTTGTGCATTTTGGATGTCCAAAAATGTAACATTTTGTGGTCATTTATTCTGCTTCCTTGGCCCATTTTTGCATTTCCATAATATTTCATTTGAAAAGTCATTAGTGGGAATGATTCCCAGCCAGGAAGGGTGTGGCAACCAGTTTTCTCAGACAGTATCCAGTCCCGTAATATTGATTGTCATATACTGTATGGGTAGGTACATTGATCCTCCTTAGTATAGGATAAGCACATTAAGCTTTCCGGTAAAGATGAGAGGGAGAAGGAGAACATAATGTGGCAACTCATGAATCGAGTCTTGTAATCCACCTCAGAAATAACGCAGTGTTTTTTGATGCTGTGTCTTTACTTGCTGTTGGAACTTTGTCGAAAATTATAATTCTGATCAAATGGAGTTTCTGGGAAACTATATTTGGAAATTTAATTTTGAAACAAAATGTTGTGGTGCATTCCATATATTTACTTATAATACAAATATATTATTATTTAAGCAGAAGAGATAAAACCAAAAGCATGCTATCCTAACAAAACAATCCACTGCAAAGGTGACTGCTTCTTTAGTTCTTTTCATAAAATACCTGTCTTGGACACAAAGACTTAACTTTATATCCCTTTCTAGCTGTCATAAATTGAAAATAGTGTTGCATTATTATTATTATTATTTGTCTCTGCTATGTAAAGAAACACTAAAACCTAAGAGGTAAAGGATTTTCCGTAAGATAGAAAGAAAGATGACATTGCTTACTGTTCTCTAGCTACTGACAGGTTACTGCCTTGACAAAGAATTATATTAATAAATGTCTTCAACTAGGAAACTTGGTCTGAGGCAGCACACTGAAAGGACCTGTAGGAAGGGGGAATATGAGCCAGGATTATCATGCAGAATTCAGAAAAAGAGAGAGACCTAAAATGACCTGACATATGTCTCAAAGGGAAGCTGTATCTCACTTGAGGGCTGATGCTCCAGCTTCTACACCACACTCTTCTGTGCTCCACCTGCTTGGGATACAGACGGGACTTTCCATACAACCAGTCAGAGCATGACAAATATCCATTAGGTTTAGGCAGCTAATGGGTCTGATGCCTCATGGACTATTTCTATTCTTGTGTTTCAACTAAGTCATTCAGATGAACATCTGTGTAGACTGCTGTCACTCAGGATTTTAAAGAACATTACGTTTTTTTGACGGTTTGTTTCGGTAGCAATAGAATTCGGTATTTTTGGGGACCTATTTTCAGCAGCCTAAGGCTGGGAAACTCAATTTTTCAACAAGATTGTTTACTGTAAAGAAAAGGCTACATGATCTTGGTGACAACTTGAAGACCGTTGCCTCAATAACTCGTGATAAGACTGTCTTACAGGCAAGGCAATGCTAGCAAGTATCAGCTCTTTTTTTTTTTTTTTTTTTTGCCCAAACTGTGATGCTGTGATAGCAAGCTTGTAAAACCAGGATGGCGCTAGAGAAGAATAAAAGGTGTTAAAAGAATTCTAAAGTCTAATCTTGTGTGCTCTCTCATGAGAGAGAGTTGACATAATCATGTGTGTCTCATGTTAGAAACTGTTTTTGGGAGTGCAAGAAATGTGATCTGTTATCTTTACAATAAATGAGTTTTAATGAGTCCTAGTCCTACTTTTGCCATTGAGACATATGACTTAACCTGTCTGAGCCTTTTTTTACTCTGATAAGTGAAGTTAAAAGCCTCATATAGAAGACCTGAAATGGATGTTTGTTTAGTAAATGTGTATGAAATACTGGAGAGGTGCTTTTGGAAAATAATAGGTCATTTTATTGCTGTTGCTGGAGCTGTGAAGCAGACAATAGTTTCAGGTGTTGTGAAATGTTAAAAGGTAGTTAGAGATTTCTATTATCTAATTCAGGTTCATCAAAAATATTGACTAAAAGTGCATGTTAACATCAACTTTTACTAGTTTTTACTGAAATATTATCCTAGCATCCAATAAAAATTCAGACATTTGGGTGTCTATTTTATTATTCAGTGTTTTTTCCTAATTGATCTTGACTGGTTAGAAGCATAGCATCCTTAGTCAAAGAAGACAGTCCTCTATAAAATTCTTTTTATAATACTAGAGTCAAGAGTTAATGCTCTCATTTTATCTACGCCAGAGCACTGGTTACTTCAGCAACTTGGGGAGAGATTTGCCTGACCCAGGCCTTCCCTGGCTTCCAATGTTTATTTGCTGAAGAAAACATTGATTCAGTGGTGGTAGTCTTGTATACAATTTCTGGGAAGTTGCAGCCAAGATGATTAGTAGTACTGGCCTTCATATAGGAAGAATAAGGCGGTCATCGTAATTATTGATATTTCTCTTTGGTTACATGAATCTTTCTAATTCTTGTACTGTTGTTGCCTTTCTCAATTCCTTTCTTCTCGTTCTGTCTTGAGGTCACTTTAGTCTGATGACCGTACTGCCTGCCGTTACATCAACACTTTTTTTAAAATTTATTTCTCTCTTCCGAAACATTGCTCATGGTGCCACCCGAGACTCTTTAATCTTTCATGACCAGTGGCCATCTGGCTTCAGAGATGAGCAAAACAGTAATGTCAGATCAGTGATAGCACTGGATTAGCCCGGTTCTTTGTTTTTAAAAAAAAAGCCCAACACCTGAATTCCTTATCAGAGAGAGAAACAACAATATGCGTAAATGGTATATATCATCCCTGTGTAGTAATGAGAAGAGCTTTCTAAAAATATGTTGGAATTGCTAAATTGCTGTATGCGTCATGTGGAGCACAAGTGGTCTTAAAAAATGTCACTGTACAACTCATGGTAATCCTCATCTCCTTTAACCATAGTATTGCTGTCACTTTAGTCTGTCCTAAATTATTTTTTTTCCATCATTTACCTTTAGCAGTAGGTTACTGCTGCTTGTGCTTAATATCACTGCTTGTGTGTACTATTGTAGCATTACAAAGACTCAAGAATTAGTCTGGCCACCACATCATTATCATCATATCTACTAAGGCTGTGCAAGTTCAAGCTCGATAGTAGCATCAACACTACTACAGGAAATGAAAGGTCATACCAAACTGCACATAGACAGCAGCATAACAGGGGCTGGCAAAGCAGAATAATTACCTGAAATCTGATTATGACACTATTTCAAAATTGATGAAGAGATCTTTAACCTTGAGATCCTGATATTAACCCTGAGGCCTTTAAAACAAAACTATACCCTCTCTCACACACCCAAAAAAGGTCGTATGTAGGATTCTTTCCTTTAGATTTTTTTCTGAAATTGTATTATAAACTTAGGTACATTTTCAAATTTTTGTTAAACAGCAGGAACACTAAAAGCTTACACAGATACTTCAGAAAAATGATGTCTTAATTCCAGCAGCTGGAGGCTAAAGAAAAACACAGACTTGGAAAAAAATAGGATTTACAGTGCTACTATTTCAGATACACAGCCATATTACTGACTTAGAAACATTAATGCATGGGTTCATTGACACATTTGATAGAATTTTCTTAATCAAGTATCAGGTTAAAAAAAATTAAAACATACATGCCTAGTTTGTGTAAATAAGGAAGTGGTGGTTGGTTTTTTTTTTCCCCCACAGTAACGTGAGCTTAAATTAGTGCATATAAGTAAAATTAAGCTTTTGGAAATCATAGCAATACAGCTGGAATTCTGAAATTTAGAGTTAAAAATAGTGGTATTACAGTAATTAATTTTGTGTTCAACATATCTTGAAATAATAATCTTTGCCTTTTTCCTTAGCTGAAATTTCTTGAGCACCCTATTTTCACAGGAAACTAAAATTCCATCAACTTCCACTAAGATTTGGGCTGTACATTGCATTGGAAAATGGGACCAGTGAAAAAATGCCTCGATAGTTTTAAATATTTTTTTTTTTTCTCATGCCCTCCTGGTGATTGGATGAGGTTTGATTTAATTTGTTTGTATAGAATCAATGATATTTAAGGATACATAAATAGAAGAGAAAAGCAAGATTACTGTTCTTGTGTCACTGACCTTCAGTATGACATTGGAGCTGCTTTATTTTTAACCCTGAAAATAAGCTTGCCAAGATCAGGAATTCTACACTGCAGCTGTTTCGGTGGTTTTTTAACTCCTAGGTAAGCAAGCAGCTGCAGAATTGAAATGTTGCAAAGAAATTTACTTGTGCAAGTATTTTAGGAGATATTGACATTCTTACCAGCTACTGAGGCTCAGATAGACAAGCTCTTCTCATGCTGTCGAATACCAAAAGATTACCTGGCTGTTGACGATCATTTTAGGTTATGGCAGGAGGAGATTAGCTCAAATTTGTAACAGCTCACATTTTCCATTTTTTCTCGGTTTTCAGAGTGGCATGGAAATTATATTTGTGAATCCCTGGGGACTCTCACATTGGTGTCAGTTTTCAGATTTTGCCAGATACATCTAAATGTGGACATAAAATGTAATGGAAAGAAATTGAAAAAAATATCTGTTTCTTGATTCTTTATTACTGAAGAGTTAAGAAAGCGATTCCTCAGGCTATTACACAAATCTTAAACTGGGAATAAATGTTAGGATGAAATCAGATTGCTTAAGATTCTTTTGCCTGTGCAGCTCTTTAAAAAAATCTTATCAGAAATATAACAGGCACATATGCTTTGACCATTTTTTGGAAAGGTTGTACCCCAATAAGGATTTGGATAAAATGTTTATTTTAAGGTCAATTTTATAACAAAAGCTAAGTGTATTATATGCATGTGGTACCAAAGAATCTCTCATCACCTCACTTACAGATTCAGCAACACTTTATCCACCTCAACATTAACAGCTGGTGAGCAAAATATATTGAAAAATAGATAAATTAGAAAATAGTCATTTTAAATTTGTAGTATACAGGAATATGCTGGATTAAGAAAATAAATTACATAAAGTTATTTCTGTGCTACATTATACATACAAGCTGGGCATTAAAATGGAGCTGGTTACCCTCCTTGGAAAGTACTGTGTAAGTGGTACATAATATCAGTACATAATACCAAACACATCAGGTACTTCCTCTGGCATTCTCATCGTACGTCTCCATGGATGCTAATATTGTCAAGAACCTGGATAATGTTGCTGCCTATGAATTAAAGCGACAAAAAGCACTTCAAATGTTCAAAATGAAGATTGACTCAAACTTCGTATTTCCAATGTTTGGAATCACTCAAAATGGAGAACTGGGTTTTTCCAAATACTCCGGGTCTTTATGTTGAGTTGCATATGATCATGCCCACTCCTGAGCTTCGGAAAATTTACCTTCAGATACAGATGTCATGGCTCCTATTTTTTTCTTAGAAATTTTGACATATATCTGAAACTACAGAAAGAGGGAGCTTTTACTATTCTTAAAATCATTGTTGGAATTTATATTGAACTCAGTTTAAGATATGTTGGAGAAGCCAGAGGGAAGGAGAAGGCCCTTTATAATTTCATTGGTATTTCATCAGATTATAGATGGTCAAAATGTTGGAGAAGTGTTGGGACTTCTCCAGTACATATGGAAACTCAGATAAAGGAAATCTTTTACTATACAGCAATCTCTTAAATATGAGAAACTTGCTGAAATGGAGACAAAAGTTGCCAACAATGTAATTACATTATTATTTATTTATCTGTTCAGTGTCACTTGACAGAAAGAAATTTCTCATATACAATTTAAATAGTTCCTAAGAAATTTTTTTTGAGGAATGGACACATGCTTTTACAAAATAAGGCTTCTGGTGTGTAGATGAAGTGAAGTGGTGAGGATCCTGGGTGACCAATTTAGGGCAGGTTAGAACCTCTCTCCTATCCTTTCTTTTCCTTGCTCTGCCTTTAAGTCAAAACTTCCCTTTATCCCACTTGAAAGAGAAAGATCTTATTGTAACCAACTTTCTTCCCTCAACCTCACCAATATAGTCCTGCAATGGTGATCATAATTTAGTCCATGAATATGTATGCATCTTTCCTTTTTCTATTTTGTATTATCTCTTGTAGGGTATTAAGCTGTGTAGTAGGTGACTGACTGTTCCTAGTGCACTGTTACTGAGAAGTCTGGACTGATACTTGACAGCTGCAGCTTGTAAATGTGTTTGAACTTACTGGTTTGTGTTATAGCTTAAAGGTAACGTATTGCATTTGATTTTTGAAAGGTGCTACAAGAAATGATTTGATAAATAATTGTTCATAGCAGGGTAATTAACAGAAGATATTTTTACGTTCTACTAAATAGTGCTATTGATATTCCAATTTAAAGATACTGACTTTGTTTCTACACTATGTGTATGCCCTTCAGTGTCTGTTTTAGTAGGAGGATATGTCAAATATTAAACCTCCATCAGTAGACTGGTGTGCATTATTTACAAGCTGTAAGGAACATAATTGACCAGTCCAATCCGTACAATATTTTGAAATGTGTTCTTCTAAAATGTATACATTACTTTATATATTAAATAATCTTTTTTTTTTTCCAATTCCACGTTTTACACTTAGGCCACCATGATTAGACTGTTGTGCCAGGAAGTAGTTGAACCTGTGAAAACTTGTTTTGATACTTGCAGAGCACAAAGTGGTGACAGTAACTATAGTTCAGATTCCATTATATGTGGATTTTCAGTTACTCATAACAGAAATATTCACAAGCCTGGGTGATTTTTTTACTTACGCTTTCGCCAAAGGGAAGCATTTTTTTAAAAATACAAATTTTAAAGAAAGTTCAGTGACATGGAGATGTAAAGAATTTGAGGTATAAAAAGAGAAGGAATGCAGGGTACAGAATGAAAATCCTTTTTCTTAAGGGAAACACCTTTGGAAGTTCCCATGTTGTTTTGGTTTTGATTTACTACACACTGAAAATTATCATTCAAGTCTCAGATCTTTGTGTTGGATTTCAAAAAGCATTTCTATGAAATTTTATGTCATGGAGGACTTAACATAGGCATGTAACCTCAGGTTATTTCATGAGCTTGCTAGAAATTTGTGCTCTGCCACCAACTGTATGTCAGTTTGCGCCCTTCTTTGGATGCAGGGTGAGCCAGCTGGGTCTCTAAAGAGAGGAATTCTGGTAAAAGGAATTAGCTTGAAGTTGAACCTCATCTTGATGGGGGTCAGGATGGAACACGGTTGCCTTAAATCATATGGGACCACACACACAAGCCTGCTCTTGGATTCAATAAAAGGAGTGGATATAGCTTAATCTTTAGGACTATTTACATTTCTGAAAATGAACTTGCAGTTAAAGCTATATTCAGGAGAAGACTGGAATTATTATTATCACTTTAAAATTACATTTGTGTGAAAACTTCCCTTTGGATTCCCAAACTCAATAGTCATCTGTGCAAACAGACACTAACCACTCAATTCTCATGAATTTCAACCAAGGACAGGTTTTGTAGCAGTCAGTTATGGATGTTTCAACTGCATTTTTCAGAATTTCTTTAAGTGAATAACCCTTACAATAAGGATGTTAGCTGCATGTGCATACTTAACTACCTGGTAAAAAATATCCAAGAGATATTATAAGTTGAGGCAAGAGCCTTCTTCCTATAATCCTCGCTCTTTGCAACACAGTAAACGTCTGTATTCTATCTAATCTAATGTGTTGGGCCCAGCATTCCTTTGACTTCTAGCCAAATATTTCAAAAGCAAGGTGTTGTAAAGTGAGCTTTTCTTATGAACCAGAAGAGCTTCAAAGTCTTGGAGAGTGCAATTTATGTTTTCGTTTTTTAAATATAAACAGAATAAGGAGTTCCCTATCAAAATTATTTTAATGTTTCACTTTTTATCTAAAAAAGGCTCTATCATTTAATTGTGCAAGTAAGAAAAGCTATGTTAAAAGTAATATTTATTCTTAATTTTCTGCTTTTGCGTATACTAAATTATAATTTTTCAAGTGAAACTTTTTGCCCGTAACTTCATTTAGTCATAAAAGATCTCAGAACGTTCTACAATAGTTAGATTCAAGGTAAAGTTATTTACTAAGTAACTTGGAAAGCATTGTAAAAAATACAGTGAAGTCCTTTCACTTAAAATTACACTCATATCTAACTCTTCTCGACTTGAAGGGCCTCCTGCACATAGACCCTGTTCTGACATGTGCTTATAATTTTTATTATATTTTTTCAGAAATTCAAAACAAACTATAGTGTTTTTTTAGACTGACTAGTGATGAGATTTTATCATATCTGTATTTGTTACTTTCAAGGAATGAATTCTTGGTTTAACACCATGATCTACATGGACACTAGTAACAGAGCTTAGTAGTTATTCACCTTCTTCTCTACACAGCGTGTAAAAAGATCACTGTTACCTGTCAGTAAGAAAAAAATATAACTACTAGCAAATGCAAGCAGCAAATATTTACTTGATATATTATTATTAAGGATACTTAAATAAATACTTATTTAAATGCTAGTATTAAATACTATTTAAAATGTTAATCAAATAAAGAAAAATTTATGTGAAGCAGCTGGAAAGTAACTTAGTATTCAGGTATTATCAGAGAAATAGTGTGGTATCATCTGACCAAGATGTATGAAATCAGTTGGCCTGAGCACACAGGTATTAAAATTTCAGGCAGGGAGCATTAAATTGTATATATATCTTTAATTTGTTCTTTTCCTCTTTTAATATTTTCAGTGTCTTCGTTATTTTTGTGAACTATCCACACATTGAGTGAAGTGCAGCACTCCAGAAGTCCTCACTGAGAGCTGACTTCAGTTTTCTTTGCATTCCAACAGCTTTGTACTTTTTAGCCAGAAATAGAGAAAATGACAGTATCTGCATGTAACTCTCAATTCCATAGACTTTCCTGATATTTTTAAGATTTTAAGGTGTGCAATTGCTAGTTATAAATCTGCAACTTGGATTAAGTCATTATTCATATGAAGGTGAGGGACACAGATCTTGATGGGCTGAACTAATTTAAGCAGCTTGAAGTTTTTATATCTGAAAGTAATTTTAAGTGTCTAAAAGTTCTAACAATGGTCGAGTTTCTGGTGAATATTGTGTACTTTAGTAGTTCTCATACTAAATATATGTACCTCTGTCTCAAGCTTTATGCTGTTTTCCCATATCATCAATAGGTAGGGCATAAAAGAACATGGATCAAATTAGCGTTTTTGTCTGTTTAAGCAAGTTTTTCATATAGCTTCACTATCAGGCTTCTGCTTGTTTCATTTCGATAGTAAACTGCCTTTTTGATCACAGCTAGTTTTATTTAGCTTCTTCCCATGAATCCCCCTCCTTATTTTATGTTTTATTTTAAATAGTGAGATTTCTCCTTATTATTTATATAATGTTGCCATGATTATGATGTAATTTTCTATAGTATTCATTATACACAGTTTTGAATACTTGCTTTGATTACTTCCAAAACTGCTGATTTTAATGCTCTATTTTCTGGTATCCACTGGAGATGCTTTCAGCTGTTGCCTTCAGGATCTTGCTGTCTCAGCTATTCAGCAAAGCTAAGAATACATCACCTTTAATACTAATTCTCTGCTCGTCAGTCCATTGTAGAACTGAGTCAAAAGTGTTATTATTTCTACTTATTCCAGTGAGTCCTTTGCATCTTCTTATTTAGCTGAGTTTTTGGCTCCGCGTTCCCACCCAGCTCTACAGTTTTTGTTCCTTGTTCTCCTCTAGGTATCTGAAACTGGTCAAAGTTTCGTCGCACCAAGAAGGTGATTTTTAAAATCTGAGTGAACATTACTATTTTGATACTTTTATGTATATTTTAGCTTTCTTTTTTATACAATGTTGATTTGGTGTCTAAAGAGTGTATGTAGGCTTGGATCTTGAAAACTAACAGGAACTTGTACAGTTGATTGTACGAATAACACTGCACAATTCATATACTTCTGGTGAAGTACAGATGCAAGGGCTGATAAGATTCATTTTAATATGCTCACTAATAACTAAAAGCTGTATTCATGCAGCTGAGGGCTGATATGGACCCTGGTAATTAATCTGCTACATATTCTTACTGAGTGTCTGTATCTTATTGCTAATACCACCTTTTACGGTAGTTTTTTCATTCTTTCGGTTAGCTAGCACACTTCTGGCTGATGGAGGTGGGTTTTGAACTGTAGGAATAAGATCTAACCTGTGTGTTGTCACTTCAGCATCAGTCACACTATAGTCATTAGTGTCCTGAACAGCAGCCACGATGGTTTTTTTGCCATTGAACCTGGGGCATGAAAAGAGCAGAGCCAGTTTTGGGTGGGGAGGTGTTTTAATAAAAAGGTCTTGCAGATAACTTTCTATGACTGTTGTTTCTAACCCATCGGTCTTGCAGCTCAAGACTCCTTTCCTGTGAGGAATCCAAACAAGCCCGGCACTTCAGTATTTACCGTTTCTGTCGGTATTGGTAAAGACATAAGTCCCCTTGTTCTGGACAGTACAATATCCCATGTGCTTGATAGCTGAGTTAGAAACAGCAGAAATACTTATGTATAATTAGCTTTATACATAATGTGCATAAGGGGGAGAGAATAGTTGCCTTAGTTAGATACTGATCTTTCATGCCTGGTCCTTAAAGCTTCCCCACAGTGTTACTGTTACAATAGCACTTTGCTTTTTTCCCCTTTCTTGCCGTTAGAGTTATGGGATGCTGTATCAAGGAAATGCTTTTTCCCCTTTCTCTGTCAGGTCATCTTCATCTACTGTGGTCATGTTAGAAAGCCTTTGCTGTCTCAAAGGACAATTACTTCTTTTCTCTTTATTTCAAGGCCTTTATCCAGCTCAGACTGGTAAATTAGTACAAAGTGCTTGCTCAGAACAAAACTGGAATGATGTGATTTTATTAAATGAGGTTTGCAAAGGCTACCATAAAAGTGAGGAATGATTTTCAGTCACTTCTTCTGGATCATGTTCAAATTCATGTCCCTAAGAGAGCTTAAAAGACCTGCAAGCACTAATTGTTTGTTTAACGATTTGGCCACCTTTATAAAAACTGCAAAACTAAGTTTTTTCATTACTGCTTTGGGTCATTGCTCTAAAACCTCTGTGTTATACACTTAATCGTAAATCTTAAGTCTTTATTTTTGATAGTACTTTTTGATATTTCTTAGTACTTTCAGAGTCATCCACAACAGTCGTTAAAATAATGGTTACACTGGTGGAGGTGCAAGCCAAGAAGAAAACATAACTGATGGGTGATCGCAATGATTAATTTCACAGCCTTGCTTTTGATTAAAAGCATAGCGTTTCACATAATGCTAGCGAATATTCAAACTATTACCTACTGTAAATTGCAGGTTTTTTAACCTGTATCCTCAGGATTTCAAGAGTGGAACATCTGTTTTATTTTGAGAAAAATATGATAAGCATCTGTTTGCATGGAAGATGTGAATGAAACCAGACCACGTTTGTTTGCAGTGTTATGGATTATCTGGTTTTACACTGTTTATGAATAAATCATGCAGCATGGATAGTGCTGGTAACCACCACAGTATGTTTTATACTTGGTTTAAAACATAAATTTTTGTATTTGTGATTTTTCCTGTAGACACTCAAAAAATTTGTGTTTTAAATAAAGCAGCAGCCTGTTGCACTTCCAGGCCAGTATTTAAGCTCATGGATGCCAGGAATCCTTTTAGGCCAAGACATGCCCACTGTTGTTAGTATGTATGAGAATATAGGGTGAGACTTAAAAACAAGGCAAAAAAAAGTTACCGTGATTTGGGAAAGAATGCTATAATATATTTTATTATTTGAGAAATAGTGTGCTCTCTGTAACTGGATTGGGGCCTAACGTACATGTGGATAGAGTTAAGTTTGCATGTGTAGCCTGGAAGACACATCTTGCAAACCCTCATGACTAGTTGTGGTACTTACTGTTCATGAATCCTTTGTATAGATTCCAAAGTATTTCGTATTCAAGGGAGTGGGTGGATGTACAAACATTTTTGTGTTCAAAACAACGGGGAGATGCTCAGGTTTGAACAGACCAGTAGTTTGTGCAAATGTGTGTGAGTTTTGTCCACATGTCCAACAGTATCTGTACTAACATGTTTAAAGAGTTCAGGCTGCCTTTGGTCACAGCTGTCAAACTAACAGGATCTGTTGGTTCTACAACATGAGAAGATGTGTTCTGCAGGAGAGTTTACGGGCTCATTTTATGCTTAGTAGCGTGCCACTCCCATATAGATGCTTTGATATTGTTGCTGGTATTCCTTGGAGCCAGCACTGCTGGGCTCAGTGCTTTCAGGATACCTTTGCAAAGGCAACTCCAGGAAGCCTTAAAGTACCGTGTAAGAATACGTAGACCTTTTGGTGCATATGTAGGCTGAAGTCCAGCACGCATGAAAGATTGCAGTGGCAAAAGTAGATCAGGACTCTAGACCTAATACTAACCAGAGGCTTTATGAAACGTGGACATCAAGTTCAGTGCTTAACTGCTTCACGAGGCCTCTCAGCAGTTAGTTACTGTCTCTCCTTTGATGTCTCGCATGTGACACTGTGCGGATGACATGGTACTTATTAAGATGTCAAATGTTAGTACAAATTTAGTGTGTTAGCGTGAACGCTGGAATGAGTTTGGGATTGAGTGAAATCTCCTAACCATGTATGCACACCCTTAATCTCAGCCACGGATTTATCTCTTTAGCTGCTTGGCTAGAACTGGAGATGGAGCACATATTTCAATTAGGCAATATTATGTATTAGTTAATTGAGTGTCTATATTATGTATTAGTTAATTGAGTTTCTCTACCCAGCAGGAGTCATTTTTCCTGGCAAGTTGAATCTTTCATCTTTCCCCTTGTTTTGGGGTACTTTGGGTTATGGTTCTGGCTTTAGGGCTTTTCCTCCCACTTCTCATAGTTCATCTCCTCAGTCAATTCACCTTCAAAACAGACTGGGCAAAATCCGGTGCAATATTCCTCTAGCCTTGTAAGTTGGTTGCCTTCCTTTCCCAGTAATTCCAGCTGTCAAAAAAAGCTGAGTCCTTGCTGTAAAGGGCCAGCATAGAATTCCTTTTATGGGAACGCTGGCTGATGTAAAGTGGCTGGGGTCAATGTTCAGGGCAGCAGGATCTTTCCCTTTTCTGCCATGGCTTTCTAATAGCAGCAGGAAGGGGGTGTAAGGTAGAATTTTACTGTGTTCTGTCAGTTCACAGTTGATTTAAGGTTCCTAGATGAACATGTGCTAGAGAAACGATGTCGAAAATACTCACTTTCTGACGGCTTCTGCAGGAGCACAGTAAAAGCTCTCCAGGCTGCATCTTCCCTGTGCAGCAGCACAGCTCAGCTGCTCAGAGGGTTGAGCCAGCAATTTTGAGATTCTTTCTTCAAAGCTGCTGTTTAGATATAAACTAGTGCTTAAATTATATCAGTTTAGGTAACACACAATAATTGCTATGAAGTGTAAGTCTTTAGAAAGGTATCAGGCATCTGTGATTTAAACTATGTTTTCTGAAATGTTCCTACATATTTGTTGTTTTGAATACAGATAAGAGCAAATAAAGTAATCTAAGAAAACATTCCAGACTTTTTTGTTTACTTGTGTATACCAGTTAATTTAGCTGGATATTTAAAACTTTAGTATGACTTTATTACTGTTCTGGGCTTACCATTTTGACAATACTGTTGCTTTTTGGCTAACTACAGACTATGAGGGGGTAGGTTATATCAGGGTTGACAGAAGAGTTCGTGGTCAGTGATCTTCACAACGTTTTAGTCAGACTCTTGAAAATCGTGGCTTTAAATTCCTAGAGTTAAAACCAGTGCGCTTGGAGTTTCTTTTATTTGGTTACTGGCTCTTGAACTTTTGGGTTCACAGTCCTAAAAAGCCTAGTCCTAAAGCACTTCTAGTGAAAGCAAATAACTCCCTGTTACCACAGGGCTCAAGAAGTCGAGGTTTAATGAGGAGCACTAAACTCAACACAAATTGACAATATCAGAACTTTTTTCTTAAAGGAACTTTGATGGGACGAAGTGCAGAGACTGTAGCAGAGAGGAAAGATTGTTGCCCATGGATGAGTAGTGAACGGGACGGACTAATCATCAGCAAGTGCCACTTTGCTAGGAAGGTCACAACTTGTTTCTCTGCCATGTTTTTTCATTGGTATTCCAAGTGCTTCCCCCCCCCCCCAATCCTTAGGAAAAAAAAAATAGATGTGTGGGGAAATTACATTTCCAGTATTTTAATTTAGGCCAAAAATCAAGTCCTGGAACAGAAAACTTCCCAGCACATACATCTACTCTTGGAAAAGTTATTTCATGAAAATCAAAGCTTTCAGTCAGCAGATCAAGTTTTTGACTCATGATGTTTTGAAGTAGCAGAGGTGATGCCTTAAGCTCTTAAAGTGTAACTGCTAAAGCAATTATAGAGCAGTGTTAACATGATGAGAAAAAAGTTCTACTCTCACTCAGGCCAATGTGGATGAATTGATAAGAATAAGAAAAATTCCAAGATCAGTTTAATAATAAAAATTGTTGTTGAAGTAGTGATCAGTGTTTGTGGTTTAACCACCTGTAATTTTATATTATAAATATATTATTATAATATTCATAATATAATGGCTTATAATATGTAATCTTACTATAATTTATAAAATTTAATATATAATTTAATATATTTTTATAAAAATAACCCTGATTTAAAAAGGCCTTGTATTAATGGAATGACTTTTCAATGAGGCTCATGTTACAGATGGAAATGCATGGTGAGATACGATTTGAGATTGAGTAAAACACACACACAGAGATGAGCTACTCTTTTCCGTTCCTGTAACAGTTCTTTTCAGTAACGATGGTTTGTATTTTCAAGAGCTTCTTTTGTTGTTGTGATCAATGATATTTTTCTCTCCTCTTGGATCTGTTGCTGCAGCTGAGATGTTCAGCTGAAGATGTTTGCTTAGCGCCTTGTGGGATGGCAGAATTCTGAGGTGTGTTTTTTGTGTTTTTTTTTTTTTTTTACTCTTTTCAGAGTTTGTCTGTCTTCATTCTTGCCATTTTTATGGTAGTTTTGTGATGGGACCAGTTCACTTCTCCCTCTTGTGTAACCATAACTCTCCTGCTTGGTATGCATGTAGAGAGGGAATGGAGAGATGACAAGGAGTTGTGTGTTATTACAGTGCTGCTTGGCCCAATTTCTTATTCTAGTTCTTCCTTCTGGGAGTCTCTGGGAAATGTGCTGGAGTAGGACGGTCCAGGCAGAAAGTCTCCAGACTGAGGTTGAGGTTGCAAATGCTTGAAAGTGTTTATTCACATGTTGGACAGAGAGTCTGATAGCTCATGATTATGTCTTTGATGACCTAATTGCATGTGTAGAAGCCCTTATCCATAAAGTCAGTTAGCACCATTTTAATCATAGACTTGCAAGTGTGGAGGTGCTTAAGGAGATGGTTATGGTAATATCACCTGTGGTGGCACTTACCTGCACCATGAGGGAGGCACCGATGAGGGCTTTTACCTCAGAGAGGGTACAGAACCCCATCATTGCTTCCGCCTCTCCAGGCTGTTGTACTGTGCCCCGGAGCATCTGGAATAGGAACTCGGAGGGTGCCAGGATCCCTGCTTCCAGCCCAGGGCAGAGTACAGGAGGCCAAGGAGGTGCTGACAGCTACATGCTGTAGGCGACTGGGGGGATCGGTGTCCCAATTTGGGGATGTATTGCAGTAAAGGCATGGGGGCAAGCTAGGTGGAGGTACGTGACACAGTTTTCATAGTGGGGATGAACCTGGAAAAGTGAGAAATGCAGGACTGTAGGAGTGGGCATGATTTTGGTGGCAACCCAAAGACTGGAGAGGGAAGAATATTATTTGTTTAGGATGCATCAGCAGAGCACAGCGGGGTTGGGATCCCGTTTTGAATGGTACACAGTAAGGTGCTGGGAAATGAAAGTCGAAGCCTAACACTTCCAGTAATTGCCTGGCCAAGAACCAGCAGCTGTCACTGCTCCAGCTTGTTACCCTACTGCCGGCGGTGCCAGGATGAGTCTGGTGAGTGGTCTTCACTACGATTTCACTTGCTTTCTAAGTCACTTACATATCTTATTCTTAACCCAATGTTCTTCTCTCATCATGGATAGTTACGTGTTTCTCAGCCAGGCTTTGGCGGACTTTTAGCAAGCAACGTGTGGGTTTAGCCTTTTCTTCCTTTTCTGGGGGCAAGCTAGCGCTTACTAAAGGTGAGTGGGCTTTGTGTAGGTCTTGGCAGTCCCTTGCAAAACAGGAGGGAAATGGGCATTTCCTATAAAAATACATATCAGAATGAGAGAGAATTTCGTATGATCAACCCTCCTACCCCCTTTTTTAGCTTATTGTGTTGCTTCCAGAAAGGATTATTCTTCATGTCCAACACCTAAACCATGTTCAGGACATATTTTAAACCTGAATGCCAGGAAAGAGTTATAAGGTTCTTAATGAGTTCTAGGTTAAAGTTTGGACTGCTAAAATAAATCTTAAGAGCCAAACCCATATTATCTAATATTCAGTACTGTTTGTATTTCCAATACTATCAGTCTTGAGACTCCACTGTGTTTTTTACTTGCGCATAAACATGTAGATGAACATTAAGGAGCTTATTGATTTTCTATATACTGAATGATTTATTGATATTTTTCTCAGATTTCATAATATTCATTTGCTAATAGCTCCATTGATTTGTTTTCCACAAAGAAACCCCCAAACAACAAAAAAACCAAACCAAACCATCCAAATCCTGAGGAAACTGAAGATGTTCTTTTTCCATGTAGTACAGGTGTGTGCAGAAACATGTACTTAGGGATAACAGGAACACAGGTACTTGTAAACCAACGTAGTCAGTTCTGAGTATGAAGCCACGGTCTCTGTCAGGTGCATTTCTGCAAAGAGTTGCCAGGAGCATGTGTCACCTCATAACGTTGCCATGGGCTGCTCTGGTGGCTTTGCAAGTTGATTTTTCCTATTTGAAGGAACATTTAATCTCCTTTGGGACTAAATGCTTAAAGGCGACTGATCTGATTTTGGGGATTGTTTTTGTGTGTATAGTCAGGCTCACCTGCCTGTGCAGAACTCTGGGATTTTGGGCAAGTTCTGCTCCCCCCCACCCTTTCTGTATCAGCTTGCAGCAGCTTGTAGTATGTGTTCCCCCACTGCAAGGCAGCTACCTCAGCTTCACGAAGTATGTGAAAGTTGCAGCTTCCCAACTGTGTTTCATCTTTACTTGAAGACTCAGTTTCAAAACTTTTTAATTCTGCATTTGATCTTTAGTGTATTGAACAAAGAACGCAACTGGCTTGTTACCTAAATCAGCACAGCAATGGCCCATTGTTTGTTACAGTGTCTGAGGATGACTTATTTATTTAAATAACATATGTTAAATTCAGCATTTCTAAAATTACCTTTTTGTATTTACTTGGCAGACAAAATAATAAAAACATTTAAACACGCTTTGAATTTCCTTTTGTTGCTATCTCAAAACTTCATAAAGGAGACAGTGGAACCACAAGCTTCAAAACGTTATGAAACTTTTTAACCTCGGGTGCCTGAGTTAACTCATCTGCACTCACGGAATGCAATGAGTTCAAGGGGATGTAAAATTGAGCATGTACTTCACAGTTTTCAGAATTAAGGCTAAATTGTGTGCTGAAGTGGTTAGTGTTTGTCCTATAAAGGTAACACAGGGGAGAAGAGAGGTTCTACTGACTGTTAAGTTCCTGAAAGTCAATATTTTGTTCCTAATATTAAAAAGAGTATATATGTTTTAATCTTGGGACCAAAATAGTAGTAAAAAGCTCATTACTGTCTCTCACAGAATGTACTGACTTCTCTTATATTGTGTTGTGTAAGCAGGAGTAGCATGGAACTTAACTAAGTGGAGCATTTTGCCCTTAGTACTGTATCACTCTGTCCCACAATACGAAACCTAATTAGCGCGTCCAAAGAAGCGTTAAATAGATTTCATGCTGTTTAATAAAGGCATTACGTGTTTTTGTCTATTGCAAAACATTAGAGGGAACATTCATAGTGCGTGTTTCTGCTGCCTCTTTCACAATTAAGGGGCAGTTTTACGTTGTATCTGCCTCAGGAAGGCTCAGTAACTTTTTTTGCTCATCAAATCTTTCCTCTCATTGTTATGCTCTATTTGTTTTGGTGTTATTGCATAATGGTATTGAAATAGACTCTTAATGAACATCTTTGCTAGTCATTTCAAATTGGGGGGGACAGCTCTTAGCACCCGAATATATGAGCCTGTCGTGACTTGAGGTTCAGGAATTCTTTTTTGGTGCTGATCTTAAACTTTTCCTTCTCAGTTAACAGTTAACTTCGTGACATCTGTAGCCTGAACCTTTTCATTCTTGTGAGCTCTCATTAAAATGTGAGATTTCTTCCCGAGGGTCACCATTACTGTCAGGTTTGCACAGCCCTAATGGTGACGTTTTGTTTCTGATTTCATCCCTTAGCTGGCCTTGTCTGGCCTAAAGTGTCTGAAGTGCAGACCTTCTAGACTATATATGCTGAAGTTCAAAAGGAGAAAAATACCACCTTAGGGAAGGGTAGAAAGGCTTCTCGAATTCTGCCAAATCTTGCCTTGTTGTTCACGAACCTATAAAACCATCTAAGCAACTCATTAAAGAATATCTCATGGTGTCTAGCTAATCTGTTGCCAGCCTGTTGGCAAGGTCTCCATTTGATTTTTTTGGTTTTGTGGGTTTCTCTTTAGCTTTAGCTCAGTTTCTTCAGATGTGTGAGAGTGATCTAAGTTTTGGGGTTTTTATTGCTAGGTTTATATGAAATGTTATGCATTACTCATCTAACATGTTTTGCAAAACATTTCTCAGACTTTGCAAATTGTACTGAATTAATCTTCATAACCTGTATTTTATCTAGGTTCATGGCAGTGTGAATTGGTGTAAAGAGCATCAGTGATAGAGCTGTGAACTGGATAGATCTTTGGTTTCCCCTAGCCCACTGTAAACATTTGATTAGGTCTCAGTGATACGTGAACAAAAATATCATAGCGTAACTTCTGCTTAGAGAGTATTTTGAGAATAGGTACCTGCCAGCTCAATACTTATCTGCAAAGCAGCTAAAGCTGTACCATAACACTTCAAGATCAAAACATTGTGGGAACTGTTCCATCACTATGCTCTCAGTTGCCGATGTAATATATAAATTTGTTCAGGCAGCGTTTTTCTGCATCTTGTAGTTGTTCAACCAATTGGCATAAAATAGGTCTGAATTTTGCAACAGTCTTTGTTCGTAGCTGGCACAACTTCTCACCTTGGAATCACTAGCTCCTTCGCTGTATGTTGTTTCAGGAATACTGAAACAGCTAGCCACACCCAGAAACACTGAAAACATAATAAAGGGAAACATAAGAAAACACTTAATCAAGTCCAGAGACAACCTGTGTCCTTATGTTGTTACTTTACATGAGCCTACAAAACCACACAAGTAGGAGTGTGATCTGAAGGTCATTGAGTGCAGTGAATTTTCCAAATGTTATATAATTAAAGAAACACCTGTGCCCCAGCCAAATAACTTCATGCTGATCTGCTGTGAAAATGTTGCGCTTAATAACCCTAAAAATGTCTAATTTCTTATGGCGGTGGAGTTTGCAAACAGAGCAGCAGTATATAAAACATGAGAGACATTAGTTCAAGATGTCTTAAAGGGTCTCTTAAGATTGATTTATTAGTGTCCCAGTGTGTGTTTCTTAATTTCTGCAATTATGTTTAGCACGCTTCAGATGGGACAAAATGGGATTTAAGACTGCTGATGATTTATGAAGACTTAAATTCTACTCCTGAACTCCTGATGTTCTTAAGCCAACACAGTTTTTTAAATGGGATCACAGGTCACATATCCTTTCCTAAGGAGAAAGCAAAAAATCCATATTGCTTGACGTTGGTCATGATATTAGTGTCCTCGTTTTGCTCTAAAGAGAGTGCTGTTGATACGATATCAGAACGTTTTAGGTTCATATTAGCAGGGAAGAAAGTTGGTGCCAAAACTCAGTTTCTCAGGGGCATGTAAACTTTTCTATGTAGAAGGAAAGAAAGAAGAGTAAAGAGGGGTGACATTGTTAAAAATTCAGGGCTACGAAGAATCTGTAGAAAGCTGAAGGGAAATTCTGCATAAGTGAAATAAGATTTCAGTGGGAGTGGAATACATTGAAAAAACAGGGAAAACAAAATAAATGAAAAGACAGAACTGGTAAACCGGATGGATATTTTTCTGTCTCTAAATTTTCCATACACGTTTCTTTGAAATATTCCTCACTGAGTGCTAAACTACTGACTCCTAGGTTGTGCCACCAAGCATGTGAAGGCAGAGCAGTAAAAGGGGTGGTGACAGTTCTTTATGCACAGTCATTTCATCTGAAGGTGCACATCTCTGCGTGTTATAGGCAGAGAGACTTATTTTGCTATTACTGACCACAATCCAAATTGTAAAGCAGACTCATAAGGATAAATTGGCAAAGGATACTTCTGATTTCACAACTGAGAGGTTTTGCCCATTACTGGTAACAGCACTAGTTGGAAGAGAAAAGCAGATCTACCTGCTTCCCTCTCCCAGTCTGGAGCATCTCCTTTCTGTTAAGTTCAGAAAACAGTTAACTATCTTCATAATTGTAAATGGCTAAATTATACAGACAAGGTAGTTCATGGGAAGTCACTGAATGACTGATCTGGGCTAATTAAGTGTTTTCATTTAGTCTCTGGTTGCTCTAGACACTAACTGAAAACCACAGTGATTAAATGCTTGCTAACTGGATTTTATTAAATGAGTGAAGGCCATAAGCCTGTGAGCAGTAGTGATATCCAGGTATTCTTATCTCTGAACCTGCACGTAACCTGCTTAAGACAAAAAATAACATCATCTTATGTTTGAATAGTCAGAGGTTCAAATAGCTACAAAAGATGGTTTTATAGTCATTACTAGTCCCTAAAACATATGTTGTGGGACAAAGGCCCATTGGAAGGTAGGTGGTGGTGGCGGTATTGAATTGGGCATGCAGAAACAAACAAAAAACCCCAGGTGGTCCTTTTTAATGTTGAAACTCTTCGGCATAGCTTGTTTGACCGTCATCTTTATTTAAGTATGGAAATCCCCCTTCAACCCTCTACTGCTGTCATCATGTCCTTCCTCCTTTCCTTTCCTTTCCTCTCTTTTTTTTTTTTTTTTTTTTTTTCTCCTGGCAACATACTTCAATATAAATACCAAAGGTGTGAGGTCATCGGGGATATCCATAACATGGATGTGTTACATCAATTTAGTACACATCTCATACGGCTTCCTTCTGTGGTCTTATCCTGAAATGAGGCCTCTTCTAGCCTGCTTTTCCTAATCAAGACATGAGATCTTTGTCCAAACCAGAGGATAGTTTAAAACAGTTTGATACTTTCTTTTTTTATTTCCTCCTCCGGCAGTTGATAGGTGACCGTGTCTTGCCCTGCATCTGGGTGATGCCACACCCGCTTCTTTCAATTTTGTTGTAATTTCTACGTACAAAACCTCAGGGTCTGACTGTGCAAGGTGCTCTGTGACCACCATGAAAGATTGCCACTTTTCCAGAGAAGGTGGAACCTAAACTGGCAAGGTGTAGGAAGGATGCAGTAAAGAAAGTGATTACCACATCAACAGAGCAACAATATTTAAAAAGGGACATTTTGGAAACCTGAATGGAGTTTGGATATTCAACCACCATTGTATCTATCCTTGGTCTGTCTGAAAACTCTTTTACCAGTGACTTCTTAGGCAATAGAGAAAAAAATGACTCACTGGGAGTCTGTTCTCAATTTTATCTAGAAGATAGTTATGTTTACCTCTCCAGGACGGGTTTTTTACTACCTTATCCCTTGTGCTTATCAGTCTACATACAGATCAACTGGGGAGAAACATCTTCTTTCCACACAGGAGTGAATAAAACCAGCCACACTGAGCATCTTTGCAATGCTACATGATGAAATCTGACAAATTAATTAAGTTGGATCGTATGTGTACAGTCAAGATTGTCTTCAAGCTATATAACCGGATATACACATGCCACAGGTTGAAACTGGCTCATTAAAAACAGATGCCTTAGAGGCTCACTGAATCAGGCCCTAAAAGGTGAAGCATCAGCATTTACAAATAAAGGAGGTGATTACATTTTGAAGGATTGTTGCATGTTAGTTTAAGAAATCTTCATAAGTGATTTTACTCCAGAGAATTAAGTTCTTCCGGAGTTATGGTGCTTCAGAAGTTGGTTGATTTACCTAGATTTATTTGCAGAGCAAAATGTTGAAATCTCCTATTTTGGCATACTTTGAAAACCAACTTTTTTTTTAAGTGAAACTTTGACTTCTTTAACTGGATTACAATGCTAATTTAAGAAAGATGAAATTTAGAGAAGACAACCTAGTTGAACGTGAATGGATTTATTTTGGAATTTTCTCTCATATCAATATTATAGATTGTGTTCTCAGGTGGACTGAACACAGATCTTAGGATATTTAAATCCTTTCTAAAACACAGTTTTCATTCTATACAGCCATAGTAAATTGTTAATAGAGAAAGGGCCAATAAATGGTGTTCAGGAACAGAAAATATATTTCTGGGTTTTGTAGGGTGAATAAAATGGCTTCTGTACTTTAATAATAATAATAACAATAATAAACAATAAAATGCTTTCCTCCAGAAACAATTTACATCAGTTGTTAGCAGCTCCTAAATCTTTTGGTTTTATTTCGTTGTGGTTTCTTTTTCCCCTTTTAGACACCTAAACAAGCAGGCTGATTTTCAAATATGCGATACTCAGAAGCTCCTAAGCAGTTTGTCTAAGTCACTGAAAGTTGATGGACACCAAAACAAGGATTTAACAGCTTAGTTTTAAGCACTCGGTTTTGCAGCATTGCCTAACAGAGAATAGAGGAAATATTTGTAACTGAATACTTGTTCAAAAACCACGCAAACTTGGAGCACATCAGTAATAACAGAAAGCTGGACACTTCAGCAAAATGAATATGGTGACTAGTTTTAGTGTTTGAGAGCACTTAGGTCAAAGCAGTATCTGCAAAAACATTGTTTCTGCTGCAGTTGGAAGAGGAAGTGATTTTGTGATGTGTTATACACCTTTATGTGATAACTCTTTGTGCATGTTGACTTTTTAATGGAAATCAATGTAATCTACTCCATCAGTCCTGTTTAATAAAAAGCAGCATAACCCCAGTACTGGTTCTTTTGTACCCATTAAAGGAGTAGTTCTGGTTTTTGCATAGTGAATTCATGCATTTGACTTGTGTTCTACGATGTTCTGAAATGGACCTTGGACCTTGAGGTCTTGAAAGTTTTATTCAAAGTGTATTTCTCAGATGATGTATTTGCTGCTTGGAGGACAGATATGATTTATGGCACCCAGAGATTTTGGTCTATTGTAACATTCATGTAGGAAGTAAAAGGCACTGGTGATAGTAGCAAAAGTAAAAAATGTACTGGGGGGGGGGAAATATTAGAAAATGATAAAGTTTTCAAAGTTCTGAGAAAGAAACATTTTAAAGAAAATGATAAAGTTTTCAAGTTCTGAGTCTGCATTTTATTATTTCAGCATTAGATATTAGTAAGTATGTTTTCAAAATGATGCCGAGATGTCTGTTTAAACAGTGGTTATTAAAAAATGATGGATAATCAAACGTTGGTGTTGCTTCATGCTTTTGGCTAAGCTACTGTGTGCTGATGCATGAAAGCAAATCTTAAATGCTGCCATGTTTTTGAACCAAGCACAGGAAATGTGGTTTGCCCTGCAAAAAAACTTGATTTTCCAATGTACACAGTTATAGGCAGGACTGGTATGTGCACATACATATCACTTATAGAAACCAGCATGTTGAAGCCCTAAGGAAGAACATTTTTAATGCCCTGTAAATTTGAAAAGATTGCTGTGTTTTCAATTCTATTATTAGTTTCTAAAACATAGGATAGATAATTAAAAATAATATGCCATACTCTTTTATTGAGGCATACCGTGTATTTTTGACACACATTCGGTAATTTCTGTTTTAAGAATAACATGTTTATAAAAATTTGCTTTTCATCTAGAGTAATTGAGATTAGTACTTAAAAAATTTTGATAGATGCTAATATGGTCTACATTTCTTGTAAGGCAGAGTTTCCTACTGTTTCTTTGTTTTCATTTATTAATTTAGAAAAATACTTCAGTAATCTTGCACATTTTGTATTCTGTTTCAGATGATAGTGATAAACTAGGTTTTTTTAATCCAACCAAATAAATTGATAAATACAGCTGATTCAGAGCGTTTACATAATCTTTCTAATGTCAACAGTCATTTAAATTATCCTAACTTTATACTGAATCTCCAAAATCCAATTACCAGCTAATAATAATTGTCAGTTTTACTCTAAACCTTTAATGATAGGTCACAAGGGATGTTGTACCAGAAGGATTAAATCGTTGTAGACTGTAGCTATGCCCAGCCTTAAATTACTAACCTCTTATCTCATGGTAACAGAGCTACTATATGTTTTGTCACCGTTTTTGCTAAATAGTATAAATGTCACCAAAATTAATTTCATCTTTCTTAAATTAGCTTCTTAGTGTGATTTCTCACTTCAGTCAAAATTTATTTCTTGAAGAATTTAATTTCCTTCTTAATATATTTTATTTGAGAAAGAGGAGGAAGAACATTCAGGAACAAATGCCTTTTAAATCATTCTGTGGCTAATTTTGAAATTTACCCTTCATTAATAATTGCTGACCCCTGCAGGACTGAGTTTTTTAAGTCACTGTATACTTAAAATCAAACTGGTTCTGCCTAGTTCATCCTAGCTACGTTCAAGGCATTGAAAGGTAAAAGGGGGTAAATCCTGCTTGCAAGGAAAGGTAGCACTTAATCATGTGAATACAAGGTTTCGCATGTGATGGATGATCCAGGGGAATGTTGTAATTAGATGGTTTACTTTAGTTGCATTTATTAATCATATTAAGGACACATACAAGTGAAGGAAAACATACTTAATGTAAGGAATAGTATAGCTGGAAGAATTGCTGCCTTGAAAAGAAGATGTTGAGAGCTGGCATTGTCATACGATATAGTGACAGCAATTTCTATCTGAATTGCTGGCATCCTTACAAATATTTCCAATGAAATGTACATTTTAAAATAATTTTTAAATGCAGCTATTGTATTTCTGTTACATTTCCTGTTCTTTTAGTTTTGATGAGCTCAGTCAAAAACTTTCTATAAGTTACAATGTAATAGTTCTTTTAAAGAAAAGAAATTGAAAGGATGGGGCAATTGAAAAGGGGAGGATTCAAAAGATAAACCTTAAGTGACAGGCTCTGTCTGAAATTATCACTCAGCGGGTGTTAAGAACACAGTATAAGGCGAAATGGAGGGAGGGGAGGGGTGGGTTTTTAATGCTCCTAAATAAAATCTGCTTGAAAATATTGAAATCTAAAGGGAGTATATTGGCTGGAATAGCAAAATCTATTAAATGCCTATGATTTCCTTTTGGAAACATATTCCTGTTTAAGAATCTGTAGCATAAAGAATAGAGAAGACTAGAAAAAAAAGAAATCATTTCTTCTGTCAGCTGCATATGATTATCAAGGTTTTGTAAACTCAATTAGTAGCAAAGAATATATCCAAAATCTGATTAAATATTAGTGCCAGCAGGGCAGAAAATTGAACAGAGCATACACATTAATAATCTATTAAATGTTCTATCAACTTTGAACAGCTGTTGCAGTTGTAATCAGGCATTTCTTTGTGGCATCCTACAGATTTGTATAGGACTAGGAGGTCACTACTAGATTATTGCAGTGGGTAGAAAGTCAGAATTGTCTGTCACTCTTCTGTCTGTGGAGGGGATCTGTGTATAGGAAACTATTGCTTTTGTGTTTAGCAGAGCTGACATCTATGCTTTTATTTGAGGTGGTGTTATCTTTATCATGACACTGTATCTGTATCATGACATTTGTCTGTAAGATGGCTGAGAAGAGCACTGGAAAACCATAGTAGAACTATGTCTACTGTTACTACCTTGCTATTTCTGAAAAAGCATACCAGTCAGGTTGGTGAAATGGTAGGTCGCTTTACAAGCAGAATGAAATTCTGAGGAATTGAGCTTTTAATTCTTTCATAGAAGTTGTATGACATTCCCTAGCCAAAATAAGTGAAAACAGAAATATGGATAGTCTCCAAAAGAATAGAATTAATTGTAACTTCTTGAGTGCTGTGGTTTAGCCCCAGCTGGCAACTAAGCACCACACAGCTGCTCACTTGTCTCTGTACCCCAGGTGGGATGAGGAGAGAATAGGAAGAAAAAAACCCTCGTGGGCTGAGATAAAGACAGTTTAATAGGTAAAGCAAAAACCATGTATGCAAGTAAAGCAAAACCAGTAGTTCTTTCACCACTTCCCATTGGCAGGCAGGTGTTCAGCCAGCTCCAGGAAAGCAGGGCTCCATCACGTGTAACGGTTTCTTGGGAAGATAAAAGCCACCACTCCAAATGTCCCCCCTCTTCCTTCTTCTACCCCATCTTTATATGCTGAGCATGATGTCACATGGTATGGAATATCCCTTTGGTCAGCTGTCCCAGCTGTGTTCTCTCCCAGCTTCTTGTGGACCCCCAGCCTCCTTGCTGGTCTAGTGGTGTGAGAAGCAGAAAAGGCTTTGACTCTGTCTAAACACTGCTCAACAGTAATGAAAACATCCCTGTATTGTCAACACAGTTTTTGGCGCAAATCCAAAACACAGTTCCATACTAGCTACTATGAAGAAAATTAACTCTATCCCAGGCAAAACCAGCACATTCACGTCATGCTCAGGTACCACACTAGCCAGTACATCCTCATTAACCACCACTTCTCTTCCTATCCTTTGGTATAACACACAGATATCATTCCCCTAGTCTATGGACTACCCCTGTAAAATGTCCAGAAATGTTCACAAACTGTCCACTGACTTCAGTTAGTCCATGATTTTGGGCTCCATCTGTTATGGTGGTCGCTCAGGACAGGAGAGGTGGTGTGTTGCATGGAGTTACTGGGCACCAAAGCCAGCTCAGGTTGGGTCACTGCTGCACTTGAACTGCTTCTTGTAAGGCTTGTCTTCCATTGGTTCAGGTGGTTCCTGCTATAGTAATCCTAGAACATGCAACTCAAATCATGGGTTACAACAATGTAAGGTATTTCCATTACAGTCTCCACCCCTGGTCCCTTTGGACCACATCATCGGGCTTAACATTGCAACGAACTCCTCCACTTGCCCCTGCTCCAGTTTGAACTTATCCACAGACTGCAGTCCCTTAGGGGAGTACCTGCTCCAAGTGGAGCTTTATCCATGCACCAATATTCTCTCTTTAAGCGTAGCCAGAAGCAGATGTCTGGAGAGGAACTGAACAAGTATGATACTTCCCCTTAGTACTCTTCCAGCATTTGACTTTTTTTCAGCTAAGTTTTTTAACTAACCTGTAACAGATCTCCGGTTTTGCTTGGAGCTCATATAAGCTTCTATGCCCAGCAGCCTCTGACAAGGAATTTCACAGGTTTACTACTTCTTGTGTAAAGAGCCATATCTTATTGTTTGTTTTGAACGTGCTTCCCACTGCTTTCTCTTGATGAGTCCCAGCTCTTGAACTGGAAAAGACAGTTGAAACTTAATCTCTCCTAACCTTTTTTAAATCATCTGCAATTCTGTAGGCCTTCAGTAATTCTAATCCTAAATCTAGTATGGCAAGTTTTCCACATGTTAATCATTAAACAAAACTGAACATGTGTATGTCTAAGTTTCTGGCAAATTTAATATATGTGTCCTTGAACAATTTTTATATGACACAACCCTATATGTACACTTCAGAAAAAAAAATTAATTTTTTACATCTTTTTTTTGTTGCTTGTTCTATTCCAGACTATATTTACATAAAGAGGGCTGTGGTCCTAGAGTACTGTCTCCAGAATAAGTAATTGATCTGAATCAATCTCTATAATTGCTGGTATTGCATGTGATAGAAAGGAGGGCTTTTTTGTTAGTCAGTTGCTATTTGCTCTCAAGTCCTTCTTTCCCTGCCTTTATATAAAAACAAAAATACAACAATTACCACCAACAGATTCTGAAAATGCAAAAAAGTTTCTCCCTTGTAAATGCCCTTTCTTTGCTTTTTTTCTCTTGAGGATATTGCTTTAGTGCTCCCTTGGAGTTTGTTTGTTTGTGTGTGGGGTTTTTGTTGTTGTTTGTTTGTTTGCTTGCTTTAATTTAAGATTTGCTTGCTTTGTTTCCACTTAATAGAAATGGAAGGAGACAGTATAACTTTGGAAAAACTCAAGTCTTTTACTATTTATGAAACCACAGAAGTCTGTGTTGGAGTGAGAACCTAGAAAGGCTACAAAAATAAATTTTGGGAATGGAACAGCAGGTTCAAGTTCTGAGTTTAATTTACACCTGAGAGCCAAGGTATAGGAAAGTTTTGCAAACAGTTCATGATAACTAACAATATGTTTCTTGCATGTTCTAAAACATATTCAAAAGAGCAATTTTCCAAAACATATTTCTGGTCTATCTTAGTGGTTTATTTTGATTTGTTAGAAAGTGTTTACTGTGCTCTCATCATTGTAAATAATCATACTAATTTGGGTAATGCTAAATGTTTTCTCCCGAATTCTAATTGCAACTGGGTTTAGTTATAGTCACATCCAGTTAAAAATCATTTTTGTAAGATTCAAGTGCATATTTCTAACCTAGGAAATGGTCTGGATTGAGTTATGTGGCATCATTTCTAAGAATAGCTTTTACAGTGACCGTAAGTAATCCTTATTACATTAGTCATCTATCCTTTGTTCCTTTTTAGTCTTTGAGTTGTTTTTCTGTTCATCCTTATACAGGCTAGATTATAAAGGAAAAAGGTTGTTCTGTTTTGGCCTTAAAAATCCAAGTGTAAGTATTTTTTTCTCTCATCTTTTCACTTAGCAGGAGTACAATTTACTGCACAATGGCACAATCCCAAATGTCTGTGCTGTGCAATGAACTCAAATTAGGATTAAAGATTGTCAATTTTAGTCTGAAAAGCAATGCTAGGATAATGTTGGCCATCTACCAAAGCTGTACAGGCTTGAAAAGTTTTGCTGAATGTGCACAGAACTGCATTCAAGCATGGGCAGTTCACACTGGCAAAGGTCAGCTCTCTTTCTTATTCTGTGAGGCCTCTAATTTTTCATCATTAGCATCTTCAAAGATTGCTATGGGGGTTTCACAGGAGATAAGGGGTGGACACTGGTTTGTCGTATGGCGGCACAAGGGCTGTTAAATATTTAGAGCTAGGTGTCAGGGAATGTCTGCAGATTGAGGGGGGTGTGGCAAATGCTGAAAAATTGGAGCATTACTTTCTTGCCTGTAGATAACTGGGCTTTTCACGGAATACCGTATGTAAAGTCTATGCTGGTATCATCGTATAAGTATATTTCTCTTTGGTTTGCTATGTGAATATATGCAACAAACCTGGGAGTTATTCAGCTAGGGGATGGGATAGAAGGGAAATTAATTGTACTGTAATAAGGAAAGAAAATATGTGGTAGAACTAAGCAAACAGGACCAAAACCAAGTACTCAAGAGTGAACGTTGCATTGCATAATGTTACGTAATACGTGTGTTGTAGCCGATAGCAGTAGCTGACTACTTGCTGCAAGTTTGCTCGTTCCCCTGCTCCCAAGCTTAAAGTAGCGTTGCACTGTGGTGAGATGCTTTTTTACTTTCAGGTGGGAATTATTTCACGTTACGCTGAGTTACGTTCTATTCGAGTTCTTGAGCTTTTCGTGGCAAGGCTGTAACAGAAACCTTTCCTGAATTATCTTTTATAGTGAAATGGCTATGCAAACATGGACATAGCTCTGTAGTGAAGAGACAACCTATGACAACAGACAGGATTTTTCTAAATCTAAGCACAGCATCCCCTTGAACAATTTGAGCTAAATCTGTGGTGTGATGGTCACCACAGAAACATCTGCACTGGTTTGCAATGTTACAAATTACGGGCGAAGTCAGAAGGTTAAGCTGGGTCACAGCTAAACTGGAAGAGGTTAGCTTAGCTCACCATTGAAGATTTTGCAAATTGACTCAGCTGACTTTGTAGTGGAGCAGACGCTGGGTCTTGCACAGGCTATTCCCCTAGTTCAGATGTAATGGTAGTGACCCTCGGCAAAGGATGTCAAAAGCAGTTAGAAACTGAAATGGGGATTAGCATCCTGAATAGGCACAGGCTTTTCTCTAGTGGCCATTTGTCATGGCTTGCAGGACTGACAGATTCAGCAACAACATTACATTGTAACGTTCAATATTGTCCTGTACGTGGAACATCATCGAATGGTCTGCTTCTGCACTGATTCTTATCCGTGCCAGGTGTGCAGGGATAGCTATGAGCATTTTTTTGACAATAGGTAAAATCTGAAAGGGCTTGTAGGGAATGTCTCAGCTGAGCCACTTGCCAATGTTCACTGACAAGAGCTAGCTCAAATCTTGATATTCCAAGCCCATTGCCTTTATGCATGGTGCTATTCTAAGTATGTCAAAATTTGCTCAACTTCTGAAAGTTGAGGTTTAGCTACATTCAGGTTTAGCTAAATTCAAATGAAACAGCACCAAAGCTAAAAGCTTTTCTTCATTGACAAACTGACTAGTTTAGGTGCATGTCAAAACTGCTGCTGTTTCTGTAATAGCATAATGACCTGGATCTCCTTGTCTGTTGCAAGATGTAGCTATGCTTTCCCTTCACTTAGTCAGGTATCGTGTCTATAGTTGCTTTCTTTTATATGGTGCTTATGGCTTACTCAGGAAAAGGAAATGTGAGAAGAGATAGTCACATTTTTTGAGTCTGCATTTGTGCCATTAGTCAGAATATTTTCCCTTCTGACCCTGAGAACATTCAGGGTTATTCTGGGGCTTGGTAGCTGCAGGTGATTCCTCGCTCTCAAAGTGCCTCCACATATCTCATTTCCAGCCATAATGAAGGAAACATGATATTCATGGTACATTCCCTTTCTTCCTTCGAACGTGGGTGAGTAGGCTATGGACAAATCTTTGCTTCCTTCTCTGCTTGCTACTTCCAGCAAAGTAATCTGCTAACCTGAAAGCAGAGGACATGGTGCGTCCCCACCCTAGCAAGCACTAAAGGGAAAGCTTCTCTGTGCACCAGCCGTTCCCTGCATGTGCTAATAAAATAGTTTCTACTGCTGTAAAATCATCCCAAGAGGAATCAGAGGAGTAGAATTGTACACTTACTCTTTGTAAGGCCCCATACCTCATGTAAATGGTTCCCCAGCCTTTAGTCACTTCCAGTGTGGTTTCAGTCCACCTGTAGTTCTGACCAGAGCCAGCTCAGTTATGCTCAGTGACAATGCGGGTGTCTATTGTGTGCAAAAATGAGAAACCGTGTGTCAGAAGACATCTCTTTCTTGTAGTGCTGAAAATTTTTATTTCACTTACAGAGTTTTGAATAGAAGTTTAACAGGCTTGGGTTGGGTAGGATGTGTGTATATCTTCAGTGGATACAATAATTAAACGCAATATTGGCTGGCTGCTGAATTTGAAGAGGCTTAGATAATGTGACAGTGTCTTTTCAGTTCTTACATTGAAGAGATTTACTATGCATGTATTATAAACCTGTGATTTATAAACCTCATTGACTTCATTAGTCCCCATGGGCTTCATTCTTGTTAGCCTGGAAATGCCTGTTAATTTTTTTTTTTTTTTTTTTTTTAAATTATGACCTCATTAGAGTGAAAACATGGCTCCAGATCCTTGCCTTGTGTAAATCAGCCAAGTCTTGTGACTAACCCCAGCTGAAGATCCAGGCTGTAAATTGGAAGCCAGTCCTTTCCAGTTCCTTCTTCCAATCCCAAAGACTGGCCCTAGTGTTAGAAACATACTAACATAAAAGGGCATTTGGGTAACTTGTTTTGTGTGTCTTCCCCACTTAAGGCAGTAGTCTCTCAATGTGCCTAAGACTGCGGCAGTATGTATGAGACGTAATGCAGTAAATTTCTTCAAAGGAGTCATTAGAAGTAGGATGTTTAAAAATAATATGCAAAAGTGCTGGAGGCTGGGATTGCAAAAACTGTGAATGCCAAGTGAGATTAGGTTTCAGCCTGTCCCGTTTTTTTGAGTGTTAAAGAGAAGCTTGATTTTCAAAGTTTTCTAAAGTACTGCAGTTAGCCTGAAGAACATCTCATAAAAGTTGCTGAAGGTAAAACAGAAAAAAGGCTTTGCTAAAGTTGTCAAATTCCACTTAATGAGTGTCTTTTTCTTTTTAATGTGCCGTTATTCAAATTCAAAATCATCTTGAGATTATTGCTGCATTGTGGCAGTTCCACAAGTTGTTGGGGGTTTGCTTTTCATAACAGGTTTCTTTTTCTTTCTCTATATTTTAAGATATTGAAAAACTCTTCTACCTAATCTTTTACACTAAATCCCAAACAGTTTTGTTTATAGTTGCCAGAAGTAAGTTCCTAATGTCATCTTAATTAGAAACATGTGGTGAAAAAAGAGGCAACTTTTAAGCTGACACTATTTTTGAGTTAAAATCTGGCATCCCCTTTCTACTGACAAGCCTGACAACTGCAGCAGCAATCACCTCATCAAATCTCTCCGTTGTGTCTCTCCTGGTTTTTGGCATCCTTCCTGTCTAAATTTTTATCAGATGAGTGCTTTTTTCTTGGCAAGTATTTTGAATACCTTCTTGTTGCTTTATCTCTGCACCGTCACCCTTTGCCCTTAATGTCATTTCTCACATGTAAGACTGTGGCAGAATTCGAAACAAATTAGTTAGGAACGTAGATTCAAAGACCAGTTTTTCCTCTTGGCTCACCAGCCTCTTTTCCCCCCACTTTTTAAACACCAGCATGTCACAGATACCACAGGAACACTCAGGTTTTAAGATGCATTTTTGATGCTTTAAATCCTCGATGCTGCGTTCTCTCTCCTGTGGTGTGCCCCGTGTTGCTTTTCTTTATCTTGCTTCTTCACACCATTGAAAGGTTTTCAGCTAGTGATATCTGGATCTTTAATCCTGAGTTTTGGAAATACTCAGTAGGCTATGTCAGAGTAAGAATCTTAAGGTATAGATGCTTTAGACCACAGGCAAACTAGATACGCTTTCTGCAGCTTTTCTCAAAGCTGGGCTGGAACAGACTTTCTTGCAAGAATTCTGGTATTTCCTCTTCTAGTTGCTGTTGATTGCAAAGTTGATTCTGAACCTTGAAATTCAGATGAAACCAAGAAAAATGCTTTTTGGGAAAGTTATCCAAATAATTTGTTTCTTCAAATAAATACATAAATATTGGATAACATTTGCAAGCTGAATTCATATGAATAAGGATAATTTTAGCATGTGTCCAGAGAAAATTCTTGTTTATCCTACAAGACTTATATGCCTTTGCTGAAGATCAGAAAAGTGCTGAATCTCAGCTGACATTTGTACATAAGTAAAGGAATAGAAAAGTAGAATTCTGTCTTCCCCTTTGAATATTGTTTAAAAATGAAAAAAATAAGTTTTATAGAAGCAGAATCCTATTGACCTTTTATTTCTCAGTTGAGGTGTATGGTTTGTCAGGCTCTTAGAATTCATGGTTCAACACTCAGCCTGAGTTGAGGCTGCATTTTGTAACTTAGCTGGAAAAAAGAAAAGAAAGGAAAAAAAAAAGAAAAGCAAGAAAAAAATTAACACAGTTTTTGAGCCTTAAACAAATCTGTGATTCCCAAAGTAGTGTTACAGAGTCACCCTTATTTTGCGGTAACCTGGTTTAAGAAATTTTACAGGGTTGACGTATCAGCAAAATAGACTTTGACTACAAGGAAATTGGCGAGTAATGTGGGCTTTTGTAGCCCGAGCCTTCGATTCCAACATGCGGTCTGCAATGTAGATAAAATGTCCTGTCTGAAACACGTAATGCATGGACACAACTAGCAGGTTATTACCCACATATACTGCGGACAGGACTCTACACAAAAAAGCATTTTCACTAGGACTTTATGTAGTACTAGACAGATGTTAAAACCTTTTGATACCTTTTTCTCATTTAACTTCTGTGACCAAAGGACAAAGCTTCTTAAACAACATGACTGTGTAAGTCTTCCTTAAGTTCCAGTTGCTGCCCCGCCATTTTTTTTGTGAGACTGTTGTATTAATATAAAAACGCGAGATACAACTGCCTTGAAATGAGTTTTAACCTCGAATAAGTAGAACAAAATTAGTGACAGTATAGACAGCTCTAATTGCTGATGGACAGCCTCTGTGAGCAAGGGTCCGTGTACCAACGGTTGTTGATGTGTCTGCAAAACTGAATCCATTTCTCATAGAAAACATATCAACATTGCAGAATCCTATTTAGAAGCTGCTGGATTGCCATTAGGTTTTAATGTAGTTATTTTTACATTACTAAACAGGCTGTATTTAAGCAATTGAATTCAGTGATGAAAGGTGCTGGCTCCAATTCCCAGCTATTTCTGTATTGTTAAATTGCTCCTTATGTACAGTTGTTTAGGAAAAAATATTTCCCCTCTTTCAAAGGCTGCATTGAAATTAAAATTTTGATTGAAAAGAAATTTTTTTACCAAATTCTATTTTGTTTGATACTGGCATCTTAATTCTGTAGGAATACAGGAAATAATCATTGTTTGTTGTGTGGGGTTGGGTTTTGTTTTGGGTTGCGCTCTGTTTGGTAATTACATTTTTAAAGATGTTGTGCTGCAATGGAGATTAAGCTTCTTTGCTTGCAAAAGTAAAATGAGGTGTTTAAGCTGGAAAAAAACAATATTCAATCTATTCAGCCACTTTTCAAAAGGACTTTCAAAGCATAAATCTGTAAAATATAAATTGTGCTGTTCTAACTCTATTTTCAGAGGGCACAGCATGTTGTAACACCTCTTTGTAGTTTGGGAATCTGTACTGCAATGCTGTCATTTTATGGATCTTCTTGAAGTGTGCAAAATGCTGTCGAAGAATGTGTCTTTTGTCGACCCCAGGCTGTCAGTTTGTCCCCTTCACCGCATGGGAAAGGAGTGGAGGAGAGGCTAACTGTGCTTTAAGATGTAATCCATTCTATTGAAGTAAAGTATTCCTTTGGTGTATTACGTTTGTGACCTGTGTCATACTTGAAGGTTAAGTTTATCAAAATGTGAGCCTAAAATGAATTTTGCACAATTGTATTTTCAAAAATAAATTAATATAGTAGCTCTCACTGAGAACACTGTAAGCTGCCGAGTGCTCATCAAATGAAACCCCTCTTCAGGGTGCCATGAACAGGCAATAAACTTCAAATGGTTTTGAATTTGAGTAATGAAGCATTAAGGAAACATACTAATTAAGGTAAATTTGGCAATTTTATTGGTGCCAGTTTTCTGATTTCTTTAGTCAATGAAGAACAGTGTAAGCTGCTGGACACAGAGCATTTTGAGATGCTGGCTGCTTCTTTTCATTGCCTAATGGGAGTTAAGCTCTTCTGAATATCCAGCCACAGTTGTAGTGCTAAGTTCTTTTGAAAACTCCAGCTGTAAATCCAAACTTAGGCAACTAATGAAGTGGGCTCATTTTCCAATGCTAGCACCAACCTCCTGTGAAGGCATAGAAGCGGCTCAGTATGCAAGGCTCGTTTATATAGATACCCTTCCAAACTCTAGGGGCAGGGGCTTTGAAAGAGGATAAGAAAGTGCTAGGCTCTAAGGGCAAGGTCGATGTGGTCGATGTGTTTTTAAGAGCAAGAGAATAATGCATAAAATGCTGATCAGGTGCATAAGCGACTGTAAGTCTCTAGCTGTCTATGTTTTCATTAGTGAAGTTGCCTAAGCATTTAATGCTCTGCTGCTGTGCACGTTGGCAGAGGCTGCCATTTTGGCTATGCTGGGGCTTCGACGGCCGAGTCCTTCCCCAGCCCCTTGTGATTTGCAAATTCTGAGCCCCTTGGCAGTAACAGTGCATGTCTGAGCGGGCAGCACACGATTCAGTGCAGACCACGGCAGTCCCAGACACATTCCCTCCAAAACACCAGGCAGAAGGGTAGCGGCATGCCAGTCACAGCGTTGCAGCGTATTCTGAATGGCCAGGAGAGAAAGGGGATTTTTCTCTACCTTCCCAGTGTTATCTGGCAATTTATTTTTACCTTCCTCTCTCACGCTATGGCCTCTGTTGAGAATCCTCTCCTGAGCTCTCCCCTAGGCTGTGGGTCACAGTGCCCAGTGATGTGCCCAGTCGTCCTGATTTCAGCAAGGCCACATCTCAGCTGAGGGAATACGTTTCCCGTGGAGCACCGTGGGACTCAAGCTTGTCCCACCAGAGGCTGTGCAGCAGCTTCTTGCCCAGGTGGTTAGGGAAACGGAGGAGAGACTTGTTTCTTCCCAGTGTAGAGATGTGCCTGAGGACCAGGATCCTATTACAATTAGTTAAAAGATTTAGAGACTCTTGTGAATTTAATCATAAAATACTTGAAATTAATTTGAAAATATCATACGAACATTCATAAGATTTTCTTTGATGCTCGTGGTATAATAGACAGTTGTTTTAGTAAATCGTGTTGCAGAGGAGTAATCGACCATTAAAATGCAGACAATCCTGCTTCATAGCGTAGCGCCTTCCTATGACTGCATCCCCAAAGGCTGGTTCAGTCACCACGTAGCATCACAGTGCCATGTTGTGACTTAACAAGCAAAAGTATTTTTGGATGCTTTGTATACGACAGCCAAGGCTTTAACTGACCTGTCCCATGGAAATGAAGATGAATGGTAACTCTCCAGTCTGCTACCAAATGTTATTCATAGTTATTTTCCACTCCTACATCGAACATGTGCTGCAAGGCAAAGGCCATGGCACAAATGGACAACCAGCCTTCTTTTGAATTTCCAACTCTGTCATTTTGAGGCTCCATTTTGGCATTACATAAAATAGCATGTAACTATGTGGAGAAGAGAAAGTTACAATCCTATGTGTTAATGGAAGAAAGTATTAGGATTGAGATGCTGATTTATTAAAAGATCTTGTGGAATAGCAAACCAAAGCTCTTAAAGCCTTTGTTCAAAGGGAACGCTTAATACAAGGATTTAAGACCAAATACGCTTTTTTTCAGTATAATGTAATGCCGATTTGTACAATCAGTGCACAGAAAAAATCGTATAACAATAACGTTGTTGGAAGAAGGTTAAGCACATCTTTATGAAAAACCAACATCGGACGCGCAGCCTTATTGCCGGTATTGTTCCCTTATTGCACTGTAGCATGTGCAACATCCAGGTCACTGCCAGTGCAAACCAGACAAGCTTAAGCTGCGATGAGTGATACTGAAGGGGGGGCAGCGTGAGGGGGGCTGTGTGCGTGGGTCTGGATTGTCTCAAACTCAGACCCCAAGCAGAGATCCAGTGCTGGCAAATGCAGCGAGAGTCTGTGGGGAAACTCTGCAACTGCAGTCTGCAGGGAATGGGAAAGAGTAGTTCCAGATAGGCCACCTTGACAAAGGTATTAGGTGTAGCAGGACATGCTGGTGTTCTGAACACATTGACAGTTATGAGCTTTTTAAGCAAATGTTTCTCATTTCTTTTTTCTCTTTGTTAGTTAAGTTGGATTGGGTGGCTGGTGCTGAAACAATTTAATCCTTGTCTACAAAGCAATTTATTGCAAGTTATTGCATCCTATTGCAATTGATTGTTTTATTGTTGTTGGCGTGTTCTGTGCTTTTTCTCTTAGAAATTTCATTTTGCAAATGTAGTAATAATATTTTACATGTGTAGAGTGCCTTTCATCACAAAATGCTTCACAAACTAGATAGAGTTTTTGCAGTCAGTTGTTTGAAAGGGATTTATGCTGGTATCGGGACACAGAGCCATCTTTGCCCATGTAGTCTGGCCAGGCTGAAGCTTTATCATGCTGTCTACTTTCTCGTAACCTATATTGTCACCTGAGTAATAAATAGCCAACTCCCATTCCTGGCTCAGGCGCATTTACTGCGGTGACTCAAAAACTGAAGTACTTGCTGGGTAGGAAAACAGTTTCAATTATACTGGCTGCCACCCCGTTTGCCTGATTGGCCACAAAACCAAGAAGAAAAAAAGTGTAAGAAAGGAACTTGAGACCAAAACAAATATATTTTTAAGTCCTGTTATTTTCTTTTTGTGCATTGTTTTAGGTGGGTTTGATTTTAAAAAGTGTTACTGATCCGGATCCTGCGTTTATTTGATCAACTTCTGTCGGTTTTAAAACTTGCATTTGTCTTATATTTATTTTATTGTGTGCTATGGCCTAAAGCTAAGACACTGCATTAATAAAGCTGACCAGCAAACGTAAGGGCACAAGACTCTGTGCTCTGTGGTAAGCTGGCCTTAAATTGGAGCAAATCCTTGGAAATTCTATGGCATTCAGTGAAAGAACTGAATTAATTTAAACTGAACTGCACACAACCTTTTAAAAATTAAATCCGCTACATATATGGATAATATTATTCTTAAATATTCAGCCTCTGTTACTTACTTTAATTCAGTGGATTTTTCACTGTCTCCACATAACTTCCATGTGAAAGGAAAGGCTAATCTACTGGTTCAGACAAAAGGCTTAAGCTCAGTTGATCTGTGTTCTGTTTCCTTTTTATCGTGTTCTTGCATTTTTTTTTTCTCCTTCTGTAAAAAGGAGATGACAGCACTTCACTGCCTCATGACTGCGTAAGGATAAATACATTGATTGTGAGATGTGCTAAATGATTGAGCCAAGTATGTAGCTAGGCCAATTTATATATAGAGATGCTTTCAAATTAGAAGTTGGGATGTTTTTTCTTGCACAAGTGTGGAGGAACAGATTAGCTATCTTGCTCAAAGTATATGGTAGTGAAATGGTTAACAAAATATATATACAGGCAATGTTTAGGTTTCAGAGTTAACACCCTATTGAGATGATTGAAAATAGTTCACATCTTGCTGAACTGTCATTTTGAGCTGTCTGCCAATTTAAGAACATATTGCTGCCTCAGTTAACATATGGTTCGAGTTGATACAGTTTTCTGTGCAACCATGAGAGCTAGACACATCATTATATGAAAATGAAAACAAATGGCTGAGTCCTTAGCTCGCTGCTTTAGGCCCCCCTGGTGTAAGCATGAGTTCAAAGCCACCTACTCTTCCCATTTGGAGATTCCTGCAGCATGAGAGAGTCCGGGTGAGACGGTGAGCTGCAATAGCCGGCTCCCGGGCCACAGAGCCGTGGCATGCAGCCTGTAAGGGATGTTCCCAGGACAGAAGGTTTACAGGCTGGGCACAACGGCAAAATGATGCCCTGGGTCGCTGTGCCTAATTTGTCAAGATTTAATTAGATCCTGGGATTGGTGAGCTTCCCTTTGGGATTTCTACTCCTTTATCGCTGGTGTTGCAGATCTGTTACAAGGGGTACATTGAAGAACTGAACCCCAAGCTCTCGTTGCACCTTCACTGTGTTTACTGTAAGTTAATACTAGCAAATAGAAAAATAAAGGTGAAAGTTTCTTGGGAAACCACCTCTTTAGTGAGCACCATGAGGTAGCTTTTGATATCTGCAGAAATAAGGTTGAAGAAATCTTCCACTGAGTTTATAATGGCTCCATTCTAGGATACCTCCAATTGTTTTGCATACTAAGTTGGTGGTTTTTTCCTGATGTGATAGAAACTCCATGGTTGTGCTACAATTTGCTTTGCTTTTCTTAATTTAAGTTACAGTGTTGGCACTGCATCTTTTTTCTACTTAGGCTAGGTAAATTTTGCTATATTTACAACTCATTATCAGGGTATTTTCATTGCTGAAGTTCCTGCTATGTCTCATGTCATAGTAGAAAATTAATTCACTACAAACAAATTATATTTTAATTATTTGGAAGGTCTAACTAAAGCTGACAAAACCAAAACAAAATAAAAAATTGAAGCTGAGATTTCATCTTTTCGTCGTGCAGTGGGGCAAGATGCAGAGCAGAGTGACTCAGGTTATGTGTACAGCATAAAACTATCTAGATTTGGATAAATGGACTTTTTTCCTTGTACATATGGCTTTGTAACTGGCTCATTTCCCAACATTCTTTTTGACTCAACTTTCAGATTCAAAGGAATCCAAATATCTGACCAAAACTCATTTAATTTTCTCCTGCCTATTAGAAGTAAGTATTTGTGCAAAATGAAACCACAAATCAACTCGGGTTTGCTTCTGAGATTGATGAACCGTAATGAATCTTTCGATGAACTCAGTGTAAATTTCAAGCATGTAGTAAAACACAAAAGCATATCCAAAATTCACTTTGAGTGTATCCCTGTGTATCTGGTAATTTATTTTTAGGTCACTTATTTTTGGGCACTTACCAGCCGGTCAACTGACAGAGAAATACCACTTAGCAATCCCACCTGCAGATTGCCTGTATACGTACTGGTATACAAGTTGCAGAGGCATGCACCAAATGGCAGATTTTTGGCTGATAAGGTAATGGCAAGGCAGCATTTATTTCCTTGGAGCTATGCTGCCGGAGGATATAGGCCAAAACCTCTTGCTGCTTCACAGATCAGGTTGTTCAGATACACCATCGCCTCCTGTGCATTCCTTGGACTTGGTTAGAGCCTGCTGCTCCCCACTGTGCCTGCGCAGAGAACGTCACGCAAAGGGATCACGACTCTCTACGGGTGTGAAGAGGCCAGGCTAGCTGGTGCAGGCAGCTGAGCGCGGCATCAGCCTCGCCGTTGTGGGGATTACAACAAACAAGACAACACTTTCACGACAGACGCTTCATCATTCACACATATAATGTTTGCCTTTTCTAAGTCTTTGTAGAAAGTGCTTATTTGGCCAAGTTGGCAAATCATCTCCTGGAGTACCAGGGCTGTGGTTTTGCTTGTCTTCTTCAGTCCCACAAACTTTCTGAAACATCCTTGCGTAGCTTATTGTATTGGTTCCTTTGCACCCGTGCTGCGATTGGGAGTACACCAGGTTTGTGTGCTCTCTCCAGGGCTCTCTTCACTCAGGTTGATATTTAACAGTAAGCTGATCACTGATATTAGAAGCAAATTGTCTCATTCTTCCTTGTTTTCAAATGTATGCATAAATCCACATTTTAAAATGGCAGCACAGTGACAGTTGCTGTAGGTAGAGATCATTATGTTCTAAAAGATGTATTAGGCCTTTGTGGAGATTTCTCAGTTCGTTACTGGGTGCTATTATGCTTATGTTCCTGTCTGCAACAAGGAACCTGTTGGTTTTGTCTTACATGAGATCTTCATTTTTGAAATCTAGATTACTGCCGTTAGGCTTAGTGCCTACCACCATGCGTTTACCTAGCACAACGACACTGCTTTATTTATAGGTAGAGAAGAGGAAAGAAACCAGAATGCATTTCATTGATCTTTCTACGTTGTAAATGTAAAATTCATGTGCATTTTTGTTTGCTTTATAGCTGTTCTCTTTCCTTTTCCTTATTTAATATGCACTTCATACTGTGCCAAGGGGTCAGCAGGGCAAATCAAGGAGCCAGATGGCTTACCTCTACCCTAAGGAAACATACCAGTATTTAGCTGGGCATTTTACCAAATAAAGGCAGGACTGGAATCCACAATAAATGGGAGAGTTGGTTAAAACTGCATCCTTTTCTTAGATTCACAGCTACGACCTCCTTGAGGCATGAGCTTTTTATACTTCACTGGCGCTTTCTAGCTTTCTCCAAGTAACTGCATCTTAGAAGGTATTAAAGGGGGGGTGCAACTCATTTTATTTATGGTCTTTGCACAGAAACAAGTTTCAGTTATTTTAATCTGACTGAAATAAGAAACCATAATCCATGGATGAAAAGACAGTGGACAAACTCAGTTAAATCCCTCGTACCCTGAGGACGTATATTTTGTCCATTTCTGGTTTTTTATGTTCCCTTTTTTCTGCTGTTATTCCCAACTTTAACTTTTGAAAAGCCAAGCAGTTTAAGTGGCCGGGCCTGGGGAGCTTATTTGTATGCAGCACAAATTTCAGGATCTGTTCCCAAGCCTGTGCAGAGTGAAAAATGGCCTGCATTTTCTTGATAGCCCATGTGGTTGTAAAGAATAAATGGCTAATGAATTACAGATGAACATTGACGCAAATTAATCTTCCTGATGTCCCTGGGTTATATGGCAGCCATTTAAAAGTTTAATCAATACACTAAAGTTGAAAACATGCAGGCACTGCAGTTGTTTGGATGTAATAAACATCAGAGGGAAACGGGAGGCTTGTACCCAGTCCATGTATCATAATGACAGGTATTTATGTTTAATGGACTAAATATTTTTTATTGGAAGAGAGCAAATGTCAGCTTAACTTTGTAAGCCCCGCATTCAACTTTCCTTTGAGGTTGGTGAGAGACGGCTGACATGTCATTGAAAATGAAATGTAAAAAAACCAATTGAGACAAAGCGAGGATAAGGAGCTGTTTTGCCGACGAGATGTTGCTTTAATGCTCTGCAACTATTCATTAAATAAAATGTAAACTCTGCCATTTCAAACGTTGCAGTAAAATGGTTTACTAGGGCAGACTTTTAATGGTTATTAGGGAAAACAAGAGCCAACTGCTGCCAAATATTCTTTTCTGGGAAACATTTTATTTGAGAAGTCTTTTCCTGAGTTACAATTTCAGAAGATTTATAATTACGAAGCAGTCATTCCCACCTCCCCCCTTCCTTTTTGAGACAAAGGAAAACAGAAAAATAACTTTCAGAATAACCGTTTGATGGTCCTTTTTTTTCCCTTTGAACAGAGTAATAGCTTTATATAAGCTTCCCAGAGGTTTCGATATTAATTGCACTTGAAGTCAATAAATTTTAGAGCCGTGTGTGTCCAGGAATTACCCATCATTGCTATAAATGGGGAAGGAGGTTATACAGGACTGCCAGATTCACCAGCCTGCGCAGTTGCTTGGCTATGTGAAAGACCGCATGAATTTATTTTCTTTAGATAAAGAAAAATGTTGTTGTCCTATCATTTGGTCTTATAAGAAGACAAACCTCTTCCATGTTAAACAAAAAGTCTCTAAGAAATGGAAGGAAAAGGGAAGATCATGTTTTACTAAAGCAGATTACAGAAAGATGGTACCCTGTTTGTCGTCTGATCTTACCTGAATGGACTCATGATGGTCTAGAGTGGTCTCACGAAACTTCTGCTCATGTATCCTGTGGAACCACTTCAGAAAGGGAGGATGGGGTCAAGCCTATGGGTCACTGTTTGCTTCTTTTGTGATTGGTTGAACTGGTTCTCTCTTGACTTCACCATTTTTCTAAAATATTCCATTCAGTTAAATAGTTGCTCTTAATAACAGTGCAGTGAGTCATCTGCTAGAGGTTTGATGCCTGACCTCCTACTTCATGATCTCCAAGCATATTGTGTTGGCTTTAGCAAAGACTGTTTAAGGCAGACAAGTGCATTTGGGGGAGTGGCAGAAATCTCATATTACTACAGAGGCACCCAATATATCTAACTTCTGTTTGGCTGTTTTAACAGCAATATCTATCTCAACAACTCCTTATTATGTAGCATCAAGTTCTACTTCAAATAAGGTGTCTGCTAATATTGTGAATAAAGCCAGATTTGGCAAAGAATGTTGTAGATTGATAGCGTCATGTTTGTAAGATATCATAAATGGCTCCCTGATAACAAAATAATTGTTGAAGAAGCATCTGAAAACATTACTCTTATCTACTGCCTGGATGATAAACTATTTACATTTTTGAGCAAGCCCATAAATAAATATGTGTTTACACCATGAAAAGTAAAAAAAAAATGAAAAGCGAAGGCTGAAGAACTCATAGTGCAGCGCAAGATTGAAATCCCGCAGAAACGGCCTTTTTTCCCCCCTCTTCTGCTGACCCTGTGTCATTTGTCTCAAATCCAGTAGCTTCCTAGTCTCAAGGACCCAGTATGGCCTAATCTGATGATGCTTCCAGACATGCTACTTTCTCCTGATCTTACCTCCTGCAGTAGGGAGTGGGTTGCTCCTTCCGTTGTATGGCCACACTGCACTATGGCTAAGATTTACGTGGAATGCAGGTGCAAGGCAACCGAGCCGTGACATACTTTTTGGCCATTAGAAATGGTCTATTGAGTAGTTCTGAGCTGACTTCAATGTGACTGGTGAAGGGGAAGGTTGGATTCTTATTATTGTCATAAGGAAGCATCAAAGCCTTAGAAGCAGGGTTGCAGCGTCCTGCTGAATTAAGTTACAGTTTGGTTCAGTTTCAAAAATTGTCGTCTGTTCATAAAGCTCAAAAGCAGTTTTCCAAAACTGCTGAAAAGCAGTAAGCTTTAGTGGCATGTGAAGTAAACCAGCAGGTATCTACAGCAAAACATTAGCAAGATTGCACCAGACAGAGGTGGTGCTAGTAGAAAATGAGAGGTAGAGAGTGGGTGACATTAGATTGATTCTCTCTGTCAGGAAAACTCTCTTTTCAGTAACTATCCACAACAAAATATGAAGTCCTCCGTAAAATGGTACGTTGGGGAGTGCAAGCTGGCACTATCCAGCACACTACTCCCACAGCAGAAGACATAATAAGTTATGTTCTTGGTCAACCCATTCTACCATTTGACTGAATTACTCCGAGTTAGTTTTTTACAAGAAGAAGCTTGAATTTCAGACAAAGAAATCCCTTTTACCGTGGTTTCTGAATATTTAAATTCTGTAGAGAGGCTGCTGCTATGTATTATAAGCTTAATGGATAAAATACAGAAATTAAAAAAAAACCCAACCTCTCCTGTAAAAGATCTCTTTTAAAGCAAAAAGCAGAAAATTTGAGAACTCCAGGACTTCACATTTGAAGGGAGGTTCAATTTCATTGTGAAAAAGTATCTAAGGAGGTATGAAAAAATATTGTCAAATGACAGCATTCTTAGTGATTAAACATGGCTTTTTGAGAACGTTTCTTTCAGTTCAAAGTGGGTGTATATATGTACTTAAGTACAGCAGTTTCACACAACTGTCTTGAAGATTTACCTGCCTAGACTCACAAATCTACCTGCTCACCTTTTGCCTTAATAAGTGATGATGAAACAATTTAATGGTGTTTTATCAGTCCATCAAAAAAATTGCCTCTGACAACTGGCTGGGTAATGGTTTGCAAGGCTGGTATGTACCGTGCGTTTAAGTACGTATTTGTGTTTCCGTTTTTTCCTACATCGTACCGGTATAACAAAAATACATGGTATGTCTGTCATATAGTCAAAATTTTTAAATAGTGATAAAAAACTATTAATCTAAAAATAATTTTAATCTAAGTGAAAAAGAAGATAGGGAACCGTGATTTGGCAAAGTACCTTTTTTTTTACCATGTTCATTCTGAATTCCTCAGGAATACAAATGTGAAGTTAGAGGGTGAAAGCAGTTTGAGAATTAGGCCAGTCTCAGCCTTCTTGAACTGGGACCCACAGCCCCGACAGCTATTTAAAAAAATGAAGTAACTTTTGGTTCTGATTTTGCATAATGAGCGTCTGACAAAAAAGGGGTTTACTTCTACGTTCTCCTGCAGGTGTAACTCCGCTGTCTGTCAGTTTATCCAGTATTTTATTTTGATGAAGAGAGAACATTAGGGAGAAAAAAAACCTCTTCATCAAAAAGCTTAACAGGAAAGAAAAAAGTCTCAAGACAATGTCATGTATTGCTGGTTATTTGTGATGGTTAAAAGAATTATCTGAAAACAAAGAAGTCTTTCACAATGAATCTAAAACACAAAAGCCTTAATAACATTTACATCTGTGTATCATCCATGTCTCCAAATGCAAGTCATGAATAACGCATAAACTAGAGTATATAGGGAACAGAAGTGCTAGCACATCATTTAAAATCCAACACACCCCATCGTCAGTGGAATCAAATACACAGCAGGAATGGTTCCAGCTGATAGACACACAATGAAGTCATTGAAAATGAAAACATATTAATTATGTTCCTAAAGGTTAAGATAGTAATGGCTGAATTCTCTAATCCTGGAATAATATTAATGCCCCAAATCCATGCAGGAAAATTGTGTACCATTTAAAAAGTTGTGGAAGATTTAGTTCTGAATTCACTTATTTGTGTCTCACCCATGACTGACTCCACAGCATGGGGGGTGGCAGAGGGAAGAGCAGGAAGTGCAAGACAAAGGCAAAACCAGGGAGAATTATCAACAAAAAAAGATGTTCTTGGTCCAAACAAGCCACTTGCACTACATGAGCTAATTGTAAGAATAGACCATTTCTAAACTGCAGCTGTTATGTGCTTAAGCAAACCCTGCTGGGAGAACGGCTTTGTAGAACACCTCTGCTAACACAGACACACAGAGAGTCCTTAAATAGAGGAATTCAAAGAGCAGTGTTTGAGGGAAACCTTTTCTGCTTCCAAGTTTTCTTAAGCTTATTACAGGATGTGATCCTAGCTTGACACTCTGTCATAGGTTTCCCTTAAATGTTTTCTATTTTCATTATCTTTTTGCCTGTGTTAAATCAATGGAGGCTGAAGGCTCTGTGTGCGTGCGTGTGTTGGGGAATGAGTAAGGGGGGCTGAGGGGGAATTCTCAGGTTGTGTGATAGAAAATGATAGGTGTCAAAAAAAACCACAAATCACCTACTTTGGTCATGGTCGTTTTCTTTGTATAACAAATTTTTTTGGTTTGTCCCAGGGGACTAGTAAGATCACTCATATGGTAGTTAATTTTAGTTGTATCTTTCTCTACTCTTCTCTCTTCTTCTCCCTCTCCCAAATCCTCATCCGTGTGTCTCTGACACAAGACTGTTGCACCTGGGTTCCTAACTATATTAACTCCATTGTGTTGATGTGCTGAGTGCCCCTGATCCTGAACGTCTTTATGCTAAAACCCAAATCCTCCCAACAGCAAGGGGTTAATTGTCTGCTTTCAATGCACTTTAAAACTCTCGGCTCTTGGGAATGATGTTTCCATGAGGGTTGAATGTAATTACAAAATAATATAGGCACTCTGTCTTATTTTCAGTGAGTGATACTTAAGTCCTTGCTGTTGCTGCGGCATGTGGTTATATTTGGGCTCTTCCTTCAGCGTACTTGATGCAAGGTATTTGCAAATTTGAGCCTTTGGACTTTAAATGTTGTGCTGCTGCTTCTGTTCCTTATTCACTACAGATTATGTATAATTGATGACCTGCATTTACAGACATGGGTGGTATACAGATGTAAATGTTATTATAGCTTTTATATTTTATGTTCTCTCTGAAAGATCATTTTGTCTTTGAATAATACTCCTGTTCAGATTTTGGGGGGTTTATCTCTAAAAGAGAATATGAAATGGATATTGCACATCGTATATTTCTTAAAAGTAATTTGGAATTTTAGGGTATGGGATTGGTGGTGACTGATACACTGCCTGGATGAGATATATCCCTTTGAAAATAACAGCGCCAGTACATGCCTGCATCTGTCTAACCTCATAATTCACTTTCACATTGGGTTATGGATGTCTGCATTCAGTGAGTCTATCTTCCCTTTAGGTATTATTTCAGCCCTTTGAGATAATAAGGAAAGTTTAATTGCGTTGTTAATTGATTTTTTGCACAACATTATTACCTTGATTGATTGCAGAGTTGATGAAAATGTTAGACACAGGCAGTGTAAAGTATCAGCCCAGTAAGGAGTGGGAGCCTTGTGGAGAATAGATAACCTTGATGTTAAGAGCTATATCCTTCAGATATGTCTTCCCTTGACATATTGATGGCCCTTGAAAAGGGAAAAGCTGATTGTATGCAGAATGCAATCATTAAACCCACTTCAGTTGGCTGTTGATTAATTTGTTTTTTCCTGAAGGATCTAGTTAAAGAGAAGGCCTCACTAGTATCAACAGCAGCCATTTTCCAAGCTTCAGATTATTCTTAACCCTCTCCTAGAAGAAAGAAAAATGATACTGTCTTGGTTTAGACGGGCAAATTGTCTGAAAACATCCAGTCCAACTGCAATTTGGGGATTATAGCACTCACTTTACCCCGTTAACTACTGTTTCCTCTATGACCTCTCCTCCCTCCGTCTTCAGAATTCAGCTTCACCACAGCCACAGCTAGCAGAAAGTCACATTTGATGTTTTCTGAGCAAGGCCAGTGTCTGTTCTCAGCGGAGATGCCAACAGGGATGTCAAGCCTGTTTTGCCCAAAGATTGAAATACTTCAGTAGCACATAGCTGCTTCCCAGGAGCCTCTCTGAAAGGACCAGAGGGCTCACTGCACACACGTAAGTGGTTAAGCTTTCCTTATCCCTGAGAAGATCTTTCTTTATAATTTTTTGTTATTGCTTTTGAGATCTTTGAGGTCTTCAGTAGGGCAGTTATGCTGTGCATTGCTTCTGTCAGAGAGCACAAAGGAAGCTGTGGAAGTCAATGTGCCCAGTACTTACTCCTTTAGGACGGAGACTGCTCAGTGCAGCCCCAGGCTTAACAGCAGCAGCCATGTACCCTGCCGTTGGCCTTCCTGTGACAGGCGGAGCTTCCTTGGCCAAAAAATATTCTCTGGATTAAGGGACGGCTTCTGTCTTAAGCATTTTTTCCATTTGTATCAGCAAATGACTGAAGATACCAAAAATATTTATGCAGCTTTAACCAAGCAATTAAACGTCACAGAAACACAATGTGGTGGAGGCTTTACCCTTCAGTTAACCATTTAAAGGATATTTGGTAAAGTAGGAGGTAGCAGGTTATTGCTTCCTGTTTAGCTTGGTAGTCTCAAAGACAGTTGCTGTTAATTTGTGCTTGTGAGTGATACAGTGATCAGTGTTGTTTGATTGTTTGGCCAGATGTGTTTTATTAGGTCCAATGTGCACATTTGCCAGTTGGCTCCTTTTTAATATGGGGACACGTTAACTTACGACATAGTCAAGTCTGACAAATTTGAACCAGCCAAATAAGCGAGTAATATTTCAAGCTGTCAAAGCGGGTGAATACTGATTAACTGACACACTCCAAAAGCTCTCACCAATATCCGTGCTCCAGTGGAAAACGTTTACTAAGCATAATACCTGTTAGAAAGTCTTGGGTGCTTTGAGTAAACTTTAATGACTCTGACCCTAATGGAGGGGGTTTAATGCTCCTCTCTCGAGCTATTTCTTAGCCCCCTATCTTTTATCTTTAGCAAAAGCTTCCATAGATGCTAAAAGCGCACTTGTAAACTATGTTCTGCTGTCCACTGTGATTTAACCTTCAGCCTCCCTCTCATTAGCATGTTTTTAAAAGGAGGCTGAGGAAAGGGGAAAAGAGTTGAGGATAGGAAACAATGACAATGTTTTGGCACGCAGTACGGGAGACACTCAGTGTTTGGGAACTAGACTATGGCCAGTAAGTATTTAGCAATAGCGGATGGTGTTATATGCGATATAACATAGAACAAACTTCTGCTAAGATCCAAGCCCAGACTTAGTCCAGAGAATAAGTTATTTGCTGAACACTTCGGATGTTTGGATCCAGATGCATTTCTGATTTCATTTGGTGCTACATAGCAACAGCTATAGAAGAGAGAAAGGAGTTCACCAGTTGTGTGGGGTCCGGATGTGTCTTACAAAGTGCCAAATGCCTTCAGCTTCCACTGGAAATCAAGGGAATCCAGGGTCTTGTGGTATCAGCTTCTTAAAAAATGCTTTTTTTTTGTATTAGGAAGAATCACAGCAATCCTATCATTAACAATTAGTCAAATGTTTCCTTTGTTTCTGAGGAAGAGCTTATGGAAAGGAGCTAGTAATGGCAGGCAAAGAAGGTTCCCTTAACTGTATCATAATGTGACAGCAGCACTATTTCATTATGCTCTTTAATTTTATTTGAGAGACTTTCTTTCCCAGCTTTAAAAATAAAAAGCAACTTGTCTTTATTTCAGATGACTCTCTTGAGAAATTTCAAACCAGTTGAGCCAGACTGAATTTTGTACGGCCTTTTTTTTTTTCCTAATGTGAACTCCTCCAGCAGGAAAACATTTGAGATCCAAGAGCAAGTTTTACTCATGAGATGAGCCAAATTTATGTCTAAACTCTCCAGAAGGGCCCTGCTGCTCAAATTTTCTTCACATAAGAATTTGTAATTTTATTGGAATGCTTGCAGGCTTTCCGAACAATTATTCCAAAAGTTTGCTTTCTGCCCCATAAATCATGGTACATTTGCTTAATTCTATCACAGTTACTAAAAAAGCTTTAACTTCCCTCCTTTTCCCCCCTCGCATTTTACTGCTAATGCAGTCTGTGCATGGTTAAAGTTTGTGAAATACAATATAATTATACTCACGTTCTGTTTTCTTAATGACTCTGTCATTCTTTATGGTTTAACTCCGTTGCTGATTAATGTAAGTATTGTTATTAGAATGTAGCACAAAGTATACAGCAGCCTACAGAAATGCCATTTTTGCATATGTTAGCCAAATTAACTGAAAATCTTCTAATACGGTGACTGTACACTGAACAGCTGAACTTTAATATATGGTAGGGAAGGGATTTTACAACCTCCTTTTCCTCCACCACTCTGAATATATTAAAAGCGTCTCTTACATCACTTCAGTGATCGTACTGTTGCATTATCAAAAGTAATAGAAGGATCATTCAAAACAGCGCTAGTTTTTATTTTGTGAATGTGAAAGAATAACAAGTGCCACCCCAGCTGCACTGGGAGCCGATAGTGTAGATGGACAGTCACCTCCTCCCCACCATGCAACGTTCTGAGCCTTTTGTTCGGAGCACTACCCGGTGACATCCCTTTGTAGCCATCTGTACGCACAAACTGATGCTCGCTGAGATTAGCCCCCCAGAAGTCAGGCTTCTGGGCGAAAGGCTGAAAGCAGAGGTTGTATAAATACAGGCTTTGATCACGACAGAACAAGAAATCGGCTGCAAAACTAACAAACAGTATTGCTTTAATTGTCATATCGGAATATTTCGTTTGCTGGTGTGGTCCGATTTTTAGACAAATGCCTGCTGCCCTCTAGTGCTGATGCTCTCGGCTTGAAGCTGCCTGCCGGGCGGGAGGCCGGCGAGATGGGTCTCTCTTGGCCGGGAGTGGCTTCTTGCCTGCTTACCAAAATTGCTAGTCCAGTTGGGGGTATTTGGTCGTTAATAGAAAGCAGTTAAGCTCTTGTGATATTGCTTTAGAGATGAAGGGTATTCAACAGATGTAATCTGACTTGCATTGGATATTTACAGTAATTTGTTCTGCCTTTAGTCTACTACTTTTAGTTAGACCGTATACGACCAAATGAGATATATGAAGAAGTGTTTAAAAGACTAAAAGAACTGTGAACCCACACTCCCTTTCCTCCATCTCCCTCAAGGGTGTTCAATATATTCGAATTTAAGCATCGGTTCACCCATAATATCTGGCATGCTGATGCTTTCTCTGCACTTGGGTTTCTTTGACTGCAGTACCTAGCTGACTATACAATTTATGTTTCTGAGTATTTTAAAAAAAATCTGCTTGAGAATTTCAACACTTTCGACACGAAGTATTTCATCGTAAAGTCACCATTAATTCCATCCATGATGTTATTTGAGAGTACAGAAATGGTGAAGATGCAGTGAAGAGACAAAAGCATTTGTTTTGGGTTTTGGTGGGTTTTTTTGTTCGGTGCTCTTTGCTTCATTTTCACTAGAGACAGACAGCCCCCCAACATATTTTTCTGATGATGGTTACAAAAAGCATGGAAAGATTCCAAATAAATCCCAAGGGTGGGACTTTAAATTGTAACAATGATACCCAGAGGAGAATGGAACTGGTTAATGATTTAAAGTATTATGCCCTAAATGCTCCTATTTTAGCCAACAGTAGAGAATCTGTAGACAGCACATGCCCAGATCAAAGCTGATCATGTCAATGTCATTCAAGGAGGGAGATACCCTCCTTTCCCCCTTCTCTCCCCCCTACTCTTTTTTTAAACAAAGTATGACATCTGAGGAACAGTGTGTTGATTGTTCCACTGCCAGAATACGCATAATGGAAACATTAACTCCGAGATAACTTTTAATCTGTCAGCCTAATGGCTCCTTAATGTGTAGAGGGCTTTAAATGTATGTCAGCCAGGGCTGTATAAAGTAATATAGTTTGTGGCCTGAATGGATCTAGATGACTCCACACCATGACACAATACGGTTTATTATTAAGTATCAGCTCATCAGCTTATTCCCACGGACTTGGACAAGCTTCTCAATTTTCCAGTAACAGATTATGTGAGAAAAAGCTTGCAGTGCATTTTTTTTCTTTCTTTCTCCTTTTTTTTTCTTTTACTATTTCTTTTTTCCTTCCTGCCGCCTCCCCCCCCCCGCCCCCCAAATTACAAGTTTCATCCCCAGCTGCATTGGGAGCCCTGAAGTGTATTTACAGCAGGCTGCACTTTATCACACATCAGCTTGACTGCTAGTTTACACTGAACATTTATGCAGCTCCCTTGGCCCGGGATGCAAACTTCACATCTTTGTATTCCTATCACCTTCACTGCAAATTTTTTCAACATCCTCTCCCTGTTGACTGCTTTCCTTCCCCTCCCCTACTCTCGCTTCCCCACGTACTCCCCCTTTTCTTCCCCCCTTCCTACAAACAGGCCAGCGAGACTTGACATGTCACAGTACTTGTCTGTGCAGGATACTTGCAATAGTTCAGTGTCTTAGTTTGCCTGCTCTGATTCCTCTCAGCTCTAGCTTAGGTGTATAATTCCAACACCATTGCTGTAGACTGGATACAGATTTGATTTTGTGCCTTTCTGGTAATTTCTTTCAGACCGAAAGACCACCTTGTGCCCCCTACTGTAGGGTGTCCAGAGGAAAATATTACCACTTTTTGGCTTCCCTGTGCAGGCAGCAGAGCAAAGGGGTAATTAATCTGCCCTGAATGTGAAGGTTACCTTCCTTTAGTGTTGTTACCCACAGAGGGAGGGGAGAATCAGGATCAGCAGTTTGCTACTGGATGAATGTCCTCCTTCTCCAGGAAACCTGCAGGGGACCGCATTCCCTAATCTATGGGGACTTCTTTGGGAGTATTTGGGGACTACTCTGTGAGTATTGTGGCCACGGTGTGGGAATTCTGCTTTAGCCACAGTGAGCTCTGTCCTCAGCCTTCTCAGGCACAACCTGATCCCTTTATGCACTAAAGGGAGGAATTATGCATTATTTTTGCTGATATTTACTGTTCTCTTAAAAATAATTAGTTTATAACATAAGGGAAGTTAACATTTGTGCATTTGTTATTTAGCACTTGTGATTATTTTATGATGCTATTTCAGGGATTTTTTTGTTTGGTTTTGGTTTATTGCTACGATATTTCAGGTCTTTATAAGATAACTCTTCTACAGCCTTCAGCTGTAGCACAAACAAAGGCATTCACGTCCTTATCTGTTGTATGCTTCTCTTTCTGTTCCTCCCTCTGCTCTGATTGAAGGAGCCAAGGTCCTGTGTCTTGACTCCAACCTGGAGCATTCTGGAAGCTGTGGTTGCAAGAGATTTAATTGCAGTAGTCAGAGATCCCGTTGTTAGCAAGGACAACTGCAACTCTGCTGTTCTTTTCCTGTGTCACGTTGCAGTTTTTGAGCTCGAACTTCCCGATACTGACAGTGGTTTGTTTGCTGGGGCAGCGTGAAAGTGGTCCTCTCTGAATTCCATACTTGGCTGCTTTTGTGAGAGCTTAGTGACCCAGGTGATTCTTTACACCTTTTCTTATCTTCTAAGTGATCTTCTCAGATTTCTGTGTCAGAGGGTTCATAGGCTGGATCATATTCAATCAAAACAATTGTTCTGTTCTACCAGAAGTCAACGCGAAGTACAGAAAGTCTGTCTGTAATTCCTTCCCTTCTTGTCCTATAAGTTTATAGTTTTAAATTTTTGGTTAAATTTGGTCTATTTTACAGAACATGGACCAACAACATAACTCAACAAGCATTCTCTTCCACTTTTGGCTCTAACAGATTCTCAAAAGTAACGGCTTTCTTGTTTCTATTGTTCTTGTTTATAAATGTATTTCTACATAAACAACTGTGAAGGCCCAACTGTAAATAAATAGACTGAAAGTTAAAGCAGATGAAAGAACCTTAGAAAACTGACTTGGACAAACCCTCAAAATTTTTTGGAAAAAAAAAATCCTTTTTTTTTTTTTTTTTTTTTCATTTGTAAAGTATCTCCCTGATGCTACAGCCACAAGACTCAGGAGAACTAAAAGTACACTACCTGGGTCCAAGTAAATGCTCTGGTTTGGTTTTTTTTTCCTATTGCTGTTAGATACTCAGGATCTCTCCTCTGTCTCTCCCCCTCCTCTTCTCTCACCCTGTCCCAGGTCCCCACCCTTGCCTGCTGTGAAGCTTTGCTTGGATCTGTGCTCCCCAAATTGCAAGCTGATTTGGCTGAATGTCAGGCTAATGTTTTTTTGGTTTTGGTTTGGTTTTTGGGGTTGGTTTTTAGTGTTTTGTTTCAGTGTGGTGTTTTTTTTTTTTTTTAATGATTCATTGAGGATTACAAAGCAAATATTTCAAAGGAGCATGTCTGGAAATATTCTGATACTTTTTACAGCATTCAGTTGCTTGAACGTTCTTAATGGTGAATATAAAATAGATACCTCAGGTACAATTAGATGGAGTGATTATTTAAAAAAACAAACAACCAACTAAAATGATTGTGAGAGTGTCTATATAATTTAATTCTCCTGATTTAACAGAAAAAAATAACCTGCGTGCTACTGAAGGTGAGAGAATTAGACTCCTAATTTCTTGAAAATTTCTAGTATTTGATTTCTCATAGAAAGTCAAAGTGAAATTGAAAATAAGTTGTCAACTAGACAACCAGAAAAAGTTGTTAGAATTTCAATGCAGATAAATATAAAAAGTTACTAAACTCCTGTACAAAAGGATTTTTAGTTTCAAATTAGCTTTACTTATCCTTTAGATTAGAAGGTTTTTAAGAGTTTTAAATTAATTCAATTGATGGAGGTGTGTTGCCTAACTCAGTAGCATTGTAGACTTGAAAGTGTTTGAAGATAGGTATTTATTCTCTTCTAAATGTTGTAGGTAGGGAATTATTTTCCTTTAAAGGAAATTTATATTAATATTTAAGGGAATTTTGCAACTTCTGTTCATTAATTGTAGAAAACACCCAAGTGCCGATGCAAAAAATGATAATGGTATTGATATTTCATCCTGAAGGGTCTCGAAACAATTTACAGATTGGTAGTATAACCACACTGAAATGCACCCATCTTCTTGGTGGAACATGGCAGCTGTTTAATAGCCCATAGCAAAACTATACAACAGCAGGTTGTGGAAAAAGAGATGAATATGGATCAAATACAAATTGGCAGTGAAGTGTTTAGGTACTGTACTCAAAGTTACACCAAGTGGAATTCCTCTAGAATATTGAGTCTGTGTATGAAGTGTTACACTTTATCTGACCACAGCTCGTAGTACGAGGACCGGTGGTTAGCCCACATGTGAAAGACAGGCAGAGGACTGTATGCGGAAATGTAATCCCTGATGTGTACTGTAGACCAATGTGTTTGACAAACAAATTTAATTGTGAATACTTTGCTGTTTGCACTTGCAGAGGGGTTTATTAAAAACATTTGATGTTATAATGAATGCCTCAGGGGGATCTCGGGCAGATGTGGCAATAGATTTTGATGGGCGTAGCAAAAGTTTTGGCTTGACTACTTAGTTTTAGTAATTAGTTCTTAAAGAAAACTGAGTGCTACTGGAAAAGGCTGTGTTGCTAACAGCTGCCCCAGCTGTGATGGCCGAGAGGTCCTTTTTTATGGATGTAGAGCATTCAATTTCTAGGAAAAAGAGCAAACCAAAAAGGCAACAAGATGCTACCAGACAACAATTGCCTTAGGCCGCTGTTGGCCCGAGATGAATTTTGACTTGTGACTGAGGCTGTAGGATCTATAGGTCTAGCACATCCCATTGCAACTTCTTTTTACAATTTTCTGTATAATACATCAAGATCTGCTAACTTTTTTTTACTCTAGGAAAGTGTGTGGAGGTCTGACTGCACCATTGCTCTCTGCAACACATGCCCAATTTAAAGGGAGCAAACATGACTTTAACAATTTTTCATGTGCTTTAGTATGCATGTATGTATTTATTTATTTATTTGGATAATTGGGTTTTCCCTCAGCTAAGGAAAAGCTGGTGTTGCTGACATTACAATGTGTTTGTGAAGAAAGACTGATACCACAACACATGCAAGCAACTGCAAGGTCATTAGTTACCCAGCATAATTAGAACATCCATTCCTAAGGGGCAAAACATTTAAAAGATAAAGAGTGAATTTAAAAATTATTCTTCCCAATGCATTTTTTTCATAATTATATTTTTAACAGCTTGTGGTGATGGTAGAAGCAGCTACTTAAGAAAAATTAGAAGCCTCATTCGGGGAAGATGATCCCTCAAGAGACCTTGTGTTGTCATTTCTTAAGAACCGCAAGCAGAAACCTCATTCAGGTTGCTGTGTGTTGTTTTGATGTATAGGGGGTATAGCGAGCTTATTATGGCCAATGCTGGATATTTTAATTAAAAAGTAACACAACAGCCACAGACATATTGTTTCCCACTTACTCCTCCCCTTGTCTGTGTGCAAAAACGCAAGCAAGCTCCTGCCCCTGAACGGCAAGGAGTGAGTATCGTAGCAGGTAGGCAGGAGAGAAGCAGTAGGTTTCCTAAATTCACGTGTGACATATCTTAGCATCAAAATTCTCGTCGCAGCACGCAAGCCTTTCGTAGTTTTCCGAGTTTCCCGTGGTTGCCAAAGGGAGGTGGGAAATGGAGAGGGAAAACAAAACAAAAGAACAACCAGTCACCGCATTTAATTTATGAGCGAGATTATTGTTTTACAAATAACCTTCATGATAAACAAAGTCTCATGGCAACATTTTCAGCTGTGCGTTTACCAAGGCTCTCCGAGCGGCTTGTGTAATACGCCTGGCAATCGAATCACAGCTGTGCGCCGGGGTAGGGAGTCTCTGCGGAGACAACACTTCCTTAATTTAAACAATTGTAGGCTGCAGGAGTTCAAAAATTTCAGCTGACTTTAACTGTCACTAGCCCAAGCACCTTTATCCCCAGGCGAGCAGCAGCAGCTGGATTTCATTTCCTGCTGCCAGGCTGTCCGACATCTTTGCTGAACATCCCGGGAACTGAGCGTCTTTACTTTAAGGATTTTATTCAAGGTGACAGCTCCTCACACTTTAGCGTTCAGATCACCTCAAGTAGCTGAGATATCAGTGAAAATGAGAGCACTTCTCCAGCAAACTCCAAATTTAGATTGACTGAGGTTATCCTTAGGCCTCTAGGCCCAGCCTCCATGACGGCACAGGCCTGCCAGTAACTTTAAAACTATGCCGGAGTTTGTAATGATGTCTGGGGAGAAATATTCTGCCGGAGCACTGGAGGATACTATAAGCGATAGGAAATGATGTCAGATTTAGTTAGGGCTGGAGTCAGTGTTAGAATATACTTGGCATAATATGGCACCGGTATCTCTGTCAGCATCTCTGTTTTCTGTCACCGCACACAATCCCGGGCCTGTCTGTAGCCCTGACAGTGTCTTTTCAGATCAGGTTATTGCCGGCTCGGAGCCTGGCTCCGCGCAGCGCCACACAGCCCCCTTTGTTTGAAGTCTGCCCTTTTGTCATTAATGCACTTGATGTCTATTTAAATCTGACGGTGAACGCAGTATCTGTTTTCCTGTCAAGAGATCATTGACAATATTAATACCTCATGTCCGTGCCTCATTTTCTAAGCGCTGACACCTAGCTACAGTCTCCAGCATTCATCAAACAGCACTCTCTCACCAGCGTCTCTATAAACAGTCTTGCTTCCAGTCCTTAAGAAACGCGGCAGACCTCAAACAGGGCTTTTATCAACGCCAGGGAAAAAGGAGTCTGAAGAACGCCATTAATAAGTTGTTCGTATCCTTTACATTTATAGCTCTAAACGGCCTTGTTACCAGCCTAATGCCTGCTGCGGTTTGACTCGGAATATCATCTGGTTAGTGGGAAAAAAAACTTGCTTTTCGTTAGACACTTGTTTAGGAATGATAATATCATCCCTTGAACGTGGAAACTGCTCCACCAGTGAAATTGTTGACATGGAAATTATTGAAGAACGCTCCGAGGAGGAGGGGAAAGGGATCAGGCACTGCACCATATAGTCCCCATTTGTGTTATCCTGAGGAGGAATGTGTTTTTCACAAGAAGTGACGGGCCTATCATTTCCCCCCCCCACCCCCCCGTAGGAATGTGTTACTATCCTGATGTCTTAGAAGAAAAGGAGACCGTGGGTTAACATTAGTCCTGCACAGCCCATGCCTTCCAAGGCTTTAGTTGCTTGTCTGACACACAGCATACTGGAAAAAGAGATGCAGGGTATAAAAGCTTGCATACTGAATGCACACTGCAGCTGCGCGCAGTATTGCCAGGACTGTGTGAGTCCTGGAAAGCTTAATACACCAATGAATTGAGGATCTGCTCCTCCCCCATCTCTACCCTTTATGTAAGGCAGTGTTTGTCTCCTCTGGGCTAGGTTATGCTTGCCCTTTCGGGGCTGAGCTAGGTACTCCGGTGATTGCTATGTTAAGAGACTCCCAATGCAGAGGAGACCCTCTCACCTTCCTCCTGTGCATGGGAGATGACTTTAATTTGACTATACATGCTTGGGGGCACAAAGAACAACTCTGCTAGTAAAATTTAGCATCTTTGAGGATGTTCACAGGTGGGATGTGACTGTGAACTTACGCTTTCACATACCACTTAGTACCACCAGAGGGGATGCTTTTGAATGAGGTAGTGAGATCTGCAGGTATGTATGTCTCACCCACAGCAGCTAAGGCTTCCTCGGGCATCTTGCACTCCCTGAGAATAATGTGCCCTGTCTCCCAAAAGCAGTGTTCTGGCTAATTTTTGAAAGCATCCCCTATGTACCAATATTTAGCATAATTCATAATTGCATCTTGCTTATGGGATGTTGTTTGGAGAGCTACTTTGGAAATGTTTTTACTACGTGTTTATTTCTCTTGTCTGGGAAAAATGCTGGGGTCTGGAGGACTAACTGTTAGGAAGCCCCAAGTTCTAGCCCGTGTCTGTTGATGACTTCCCATGTGGATTTCAGCAGGTCACTTCAGTTCTCTGCCACTGCAAAGCAGAGACGGCTTTAGGAGCTTGCAGGATGATTTTGTGAAGGTTTGAGAGGTTTTTTCCTAGATCCGCATTAAACTGTAACTATTTGCTGCTTTTTTCTTTTTGGTTCTAATCATTAGGGAAACCCTGTAAACATGTAGTAGGGAGAGTACAAAATGTGGCTTCAGCACAGTCTTTCTGTTTTTCAAAAGTGGAAGAGAGGAGCTGTGATTTAAAATGCAGTGTATGATGTTTCAGTGTGATGTCACTCCATTTTTTAAGACACTAGTGAATGTGTGTTTAACAGGAGAGGTCAGGCAGGTATTTGAACGTATGTTCTCCTGGTGGATTAAAAACTACCGATTGAAACGTTAATAATGAGTATTTCAAATGCACAAACTTTCTCTTGCAGGACGAGAGAAAACTGTTCCCTTCCCTCCTTCAAATTTCCCTAGTTATGTGCTTTGTTTACGTGTTATGCCACTGCTGTCCTAATTGTAACTAATTTCCTTTTTATTGTAGGCATTTTGGGAAAATGCCGCTACATTTACTATGGAAAACATTCCGAGGGCAACAGATTCATCCGGGACGACCAGCTATGAAACACAGTGTTGATTTGTACCTCTTCAATCCCTCCACATAAGAAGCACAAATTGCATCTAAATTTTAAGCGTGTAACTAAAGTCCTCTAGTGCCTTCTGCTGACTTTGCCAAGCCTGTCAAGATCATCCTTCTATCCTAGTCTGAGTAGTCACATAGAGATTGACGCGGTTGCCTTTAAGCAGGTCCCATCCACCAGCGTGACAGACAGCTGCCGCCGAGCACCCAGCCTGACAGGAGGAGCACGGTGATGGATTGCCTGGTCCGATTGCTGCTCGCAGAAGAGCAGGGGTCACACCTGGGGCTTCAGTGAGCATGCTCCATCAGTCAGCGCCTTAGCAAAAGCAGCGCGTTTATCTCCAGCTTGCCTGTAGAGCGAAAGTGGCTGGTGATATCAAAGTGTTTATAAAAGAGAGAGGCTATAATTTCAGATGAAAAAGCCCTTATCTGTTCTTATTTTTTTCTCTGTGAATTAAGTGCTTGTGTTTCTATCATCTCATACATGCTTACAAGAATCCTTTCACAGTGGCTTTTTTGGTTTGGTGTCTCCCCCCCACCTCCCACATGAGGGTAGACAGATTATTTTTTTTCTTTCTGCTGGGAAAAAAAAAATATATCCTGAAAATATTTCAGCCATGCAAAGTACTATCAATTTGTATATTTGTTTATATGCAAGGCAAAACGATTTAAGCAATTTTGCAGACAAACAAAATTTGCTAAATCTTAAATTACATCTCAACCTTTACTGACTCTGACCTTCAGAAATGCGATCATTTTTTAATACTGTAGAGTACTTGCAGAGCTTAACTGTATATACTTGGAAGAAGCCTTCAGTTGTGATATCGACAGTGCATATTATTCCCGGTTTATTGCACAAAACATTTTTAACTTGTACAGAGATTACATCTAGAATTAAATGCTTAAATTTGGAAAGAAAAAAGTGCTTAAAAAGGGTGATATAAAATAAAATTGGCACCAGATGGGTGTGATTATTCAGAGGGGAAAAAAGTCAATAGAAGTAACTGGTGGAATTAACATAATTAACAGCTTTACTAATTTGTTATAGAGACAAGTTCTGATTAATTCCTTTTGATGGCTATGTAAGAAAGGCTATTGTCATATTTTCAGTGGAAAAAATAAGAATGCATGGCATATCTCCTGCTTTTCTGATAAACAGGTTGGACGTATTTAGAGTCATGAACTTATTACTGTGAAAAAAAATCCCAATACTTCGTGCATATATTGTGTTAAATGCTACTAGGTACAGTGAGATTGGCCAAGGACTATGCAAAAATTCTGACCTCTGGGCTCTTCCAAACCCATGCTTATTGGTCCCAGTTGAGAGGCATCACTCTCTGGCTGTTCTTGGCTTGTTTGAAATTAATTAGTGGTCTTTATTCACTTTCCTGGTTGAAAAAATGTCAGTTTTTAGAAGTTGCCTATTTTCGGGGACTGTTGTCAGCTAGTCTTGCAGGCGGACGTGAACTGGATATTGAAGCCAATTGTGAAATGAGGTTTGACTGATCAAAAAGAATGAGACACTGGCGGAGTGACAAAGGAAAGCTTGCTGCTGTTGAACGCTTTAGGCCTTACGCAGTAAGTGGAAGTCTTCACTCACTCTAAAAGTCGATAATAAATCTTTAACAGATACTTAAAATCGGTGATGAACATAGAACAATCCAGTTCACACCACCTCTGGTTCAAATTGAGATCTGAGCTGTTTACCATGCAAATTGGTGTCTGGAAAGCAGGTTTCGGCCACTTGTAACGCCTCTACTAATGTCATACGTGGCTACAAATGAAATGCCAACTCACGTTAGGAGTCCTAGGAGATATTGGATAAAGGAAAACTACCCGCCTCTCTCTTTTAATAAAAAATATCATTAGAAATATTTAGGGCGCTTGTAATCTCTCTTGGCTACCAAAAAACCAGCAATCCTCGTTTGTTCATATCATATTGTCTGTTTTGAAGCCTCCACACGTTTTGGCCACAGCGTATTACAGGCAGGAGGGTTTTGAATAGGGGTGTTTAGAATAACCTAATGTCACTTTCAGTCTGGTTGCATATATGTTCTTGTCTTTATAAAAAGCTTTAACCCTGCCTCAAACAATAAACAGCACTTGCAATCTGACCGCATGGTTTTTCCATCTTTATTTTGCTTGTTTACTTTTCCTAATGTCAAAACCATTTGTATCATTTTCAGGAGTGTTTCTTCCCAGCAAAGCTTTGGAGGCAAAAATATTTTTGGAATGAGATGTGATCAAAGTCTCTTCCATTTTGGTTTTTGTTTTCACTTGGGGGGATTACATACCTATAGTTAAATATGGTAAAGCCCTAATTAAAATTTGCTCAAAGGGAATTCACGCTAAATGTCACTGATTCTGGAAAATCAAAAGGATAATCTATGAATAATTATTTTATATTATTAACATGTATTAGGATATTATTTAGAAACAAGCATGGATGTTTACTACTGTTTATGCTAACATAATTCCTTTTTAGTATGTGGAACATTTTATTTTCAGATGCCTTTTCCTGAAGTTCTGTTTGAAGACATGGCAAACTTTTCAAACCTGGGGCTGCTATCTACACTTCATTCTTTCCTCAGTGGGAACTGTGCCTGAATTTCTCAACCTGAGTATCATTTAGGATGAAAGTTGCAGTAAAGTAATCTAAGAAGAGATTCTACCCTCTCTCCTTTACTCCCCCTTCTCCACACATGGCACATCTTTCCCTCTCAAGATTAACTAGGCTATTAAAAATAAAAGATTTGCCTACAAAGCTATAGGGATTTAAAAAACTCTATCCTTCCAAGGAACCACTGCATTCTTAGCTCTTTGTGTTGTCACAAGAAAAATTTTGGCCAGCCATGTTTCTTACCGTTAAAAAGGTTTGAGGTTAACAAGGTTTTCAACCGTTAACAAGGTTTCAGGTCTGAGTTGTGCTTGAATAAATAATCTTCAAATATCACAAATTAAAAAAAAAAAAAAAAATCCAAACTTCAATCTTAGGTTCAGTCTTGTGATGACCAGAACTTTGGCTTTTGGCAGACATCACATGTTTTCACAAATGAGGACTGGGATGTGAATGGTTTTACTAGGAGCTGCCTGTAGTAGTTGTGCTTAGTGCATTCCTAACTTTATGTATTGAAAATGTTAATTCCTAACCTTTTAATAAAAAATAAAAACCCCCTCCAAACTACAATATTGAAGTGAAATTTGACCTTCAGTGAAAATTCTACTGTTACAGATACACAGACCTAACTTTACAGCGAACTGGCTCTAATTGCATGTGTTGCGTGCATAAATGATTTATAGGATTGCTGAAAGTATGTTACTACTGAAACCACTTTTTTCCCCTTTTATTAAGGCTGACATACTTACAATACTTATTCTAGTATTTTCTTTACTCAAACCCTTTTAAGCCAATGTTATTATCCATGAAAGTTAGGGTTACTAATATTGGCAGGCTGGCATGCAGCTCCCTTTTTAATATATTTGGTTCTTTGAGCAGAGCATTACATGATTGCCGAATGTTGAATTCTCACATTTTCTTTGCCGATGAAAAATCACTGTATATTGGCCTTATGTTGCTCCTATTTAAGTCAGAAGAAAGAAACCAACCTGCCTGTGCTTTTGAAAATTCTTTCTGTAAATTACAGGGTTCACTTGCTGCCAGTGTATGTATTAATATTTTTTATTCCTGCCAACAATATGAGTATGTTGGGAAATGTTTACCTCCGGCAGAACTTTGCTAGATGGAGCCTGTGTGGTGAGGTTCTGAATCAGCCCATTTTTTACTGACTGAGACCAAATCTTACCACATATTTCTTCTTTATGTGGTGTGACAGTTGGCACATGAGTCTCTGCTTGCCCAGTTTGGGGAAGATTATTCTCTTTACTCTGTGTACAAGTGTCTGTCTGTTTTGTTAAATGGTTGGCATATGTGAAAGGAAGAGATAAAATTCAGGTTTCCAGAGGTGTAACCAGATAGCCAAGACCGAGGCTATGTATTTGGCGCTTAGACTTTTAAGTATCCATTTGCAGGTTCAGTCTGGGGAATCTGACAGTGAATCAGGTGATATGAAGTCGGGGTCTTGCATGGCTTGCTAGCTGTTGTCCTCTGTTCCTGAAGATCTCTAGCTGTGTCCTTGTCTGCTTCAATTGCCATGTTATTGCTCTGCAGGCAAGTGATGGCATGAAATAGGTGAGTGCTCCCCTTTTGTTTTTAAAGTGAAATTTCTGCTTCATTGCTTGTAGTATAACAATTGAAATGCATAGTTTGCTTTTTCAGTGTTTTTATATGTACACCTGGTAACTGTTAAATCTCACTGGCTGGTCTTTTTCTGCTATTTAGATAAAATCTGTTCTCTGCATTCCTTTCTACTCCTAGTAATGGGAATAAAACAAAACAAACAAGATATAATTGTGAAAAAACAATCATTTAAAGATGCTATTGTGGGACCATGCCTATGCTAACAACTCTGTGTGACAGGTGAGCGTTGTTATACACAAGCACCTCTAATTGGCTTGAAGGAGCGAGATGTCTTAAGCCTTCTGCTTTGGAGCCTTCTTGGAGTTGGCCTGTGATTGTGAACAACTGATATAGCCTTTGATTTCCTTACGCCACTCCAGCAGTTTTAGGTTCTTAGAGAATGTTGTCTTACCTACAGTTAATATTATAAGTAAAATGAGCATTATCCGACTAACCTACCAAGATCTTGGATTATATGAGTTTTAGACCCAAGAAAAATGGCTTCTTCCAATCATTTATAATCTGTTCTTAAGAAGTCTTAAGAGTATTTTCTTTGGCGTTTCTTATGTGAGAGTGTGCAGGATATACCAGCACTCCTCCTTCATCAAAGCTGGTTGAATTAATATATTTTCCATATGTGGTATTAAAGCAGCTGAATCTTTCTAAAAGTTACCTTTTAGGTTAGGTGACTCTGATGGACTTGCCTCTGGTGGTGTTGTCAACCTGAAGCTGACCCTTTCTTAGAGTTGCTGACAATTAGATTAAGGTTTGAGATCAGGATTTTCACAAGCCTTCAAGGAGCAGATATTTTTAAGGACAAGCTAAGTCGTGGTCATGGCACATTCACAAAATATCATCATCATCTCAGCATCCTCAGCATTTTAAGGGAGCAGCATCTTGGAAAATATGTTTACTTCTAGGTTGGTTGTGTTCATAGGCTTTAATGTAAAATATATTCTACGTTATCACATTATGTGCAATGTTTAGGCTGTGAGAACAAGTTCCTAAAAGCATTCAAAACATCCTCCCAGCACAAGTTTAAAATTTCTTGCAAAGATTTTGCATTCTTATTGAAAGTTTTGCTGCCAATTGAAAAACAAAACTGTAAAGTCAGGGGTTTTGTAAACCTAGTTATACCTTAATCCAGAAGTTTTTTAACAGATCGTCTCACCTCTCATCCACAATTCCATAGATCCTCTTAGAACAGAGGTTTTATATGGTATTATAGTTTTATAATAAAATATATAAAAAGGAATCCGTTTGGAAATGTCAGCGTTAAATTGAAATTTTATTTCAGTATTGTATTTGGAAGTAAAAGAGGAGCTTCACAGGATCTCTTCATATCATACTCTGGAGAAAACCAGTGGCAGAGGAGTGCAGCTGCAGAAATTCTACATTAATTTTAAATTTGAATGGGGAAAATCAAATAAAGAATACCAAGGTAACTTAAATTCGTATTGCTGGCATAAGTTTTATGTGTAATTGCCCACCTACTTTTAAATTAACACTATTTTAGCAATTAAAAATTTAAGATTCAATAGAGGGAAAACAAGGAAAGGAGATTTCTGTAGACAGTCTGCTTATTCATTTTATAGGCTTCTCTGATTTTTATAAGACCTTTGAAACAATGTGTGCACTCAATTATCTAGCATTCGGTGTATCTACCGAGTAAGCAGACAGTTGTGGACTTCAGGGAATTTTCAAACACACGTGCTGTTCAACCTTAGCAATTTTCTTTTACCTAGGAATTGTTTTCAGAAATTCCCATATAATGAAATTTCTGGTTAAGTTGATAGCTGTAAATGAGGGCACAGTTGCTTCATTTCCTTTTGACAATAAGCCAAATTCATCCCTGGTGGAACTCCATTGATTTAACTCTACTTGAGCTAAGCTACACTGGGGATGAATTTGGACCAGCTTGAGATTTTTTTATTCATCTTTTCTTTAATTTCCTTTAGCTTAGTAGTCGATTTAGGGCTGGTCAGAGGATTACAATGCAAGAGAGGGGAAAAGCAAAACTTCTCTGCTCAAGAGTCATTTCCTTTTTAATACTCTACTGATTTAACCATGACTTGTAATGTGTTTCAGGTAGCCAAATTTCAACATCAATTTTGGAAGAAAGTTCACTATACTTTGAGTCTCCTTCCTTGGCTACTTCCCAAACCACCAAATCACCACCTACTGTACAATGCACATATTATAAAAGGCAATGGAAATGTCAGTGCGCTGGGAAATTATTTGGATAAACTGCAGTTATCAACTGGTGCCTGATATGGTTAGCTTGAGCTCCACTGATTACGTACCTTTTGGCCGTTTACTTCAGCTGATGGTGGAGCTGCGAGATCTGAACACCTGTAATGCCCAGCATACCCCCCCCAGCTACTGCTTGCTGTGTTGGGTTTCTGAGTCTTGGGTGGTTTCTGTCCATGTGGTGCTCATGCCAGTCTTTTTTTTTTTTTTTTTCCTTTTTTGCAAGTTTTGGTTATTGTGGGTTCACACCCAATATGTTTCAAGTCTGAGTGAAAGCTGAAAGCATCATTCAGCCAAAATGACTACTGAGCTGTATGTGGTTTTCATCTGAAACTGTAAATCAGCTATGTTCACTGAGGGGTTAGCAAACCTGGCCTGAATGTCAAACCTCTGGCAGCTCTCCCAAATCAGGCTAGTTCTGAGTTTCATTATGAAAGGTTTGCACAGCTCTAGCTAAGCCCTCATTTTCCACTTTCAGATAAATGCTTTTTCAGCTGTATTTATGAGGCTTAAGAGTAAAAAACCCCTACCAGCTGTTAATGTTAATCACAAGTTTATATCATAAGCACATTCTGAGTCTTATCCTCTTTCCATTCATGTCAGTGGCAAAGCTTTTCAACATGGCAGTTGGAGCAAATATCATAAAATATGGGAATACACACGCAGTTTAAAAGTAGAAAATAGAGGTCTGCCTTAAACTAACAAAGCCAGGAATAGGATGCTGTACCTTCAAATGTTTTGCTCCATTTGCACATTCACTTTTACACCAAGCAGTAAATAGTGGCAATATAGAAGCAAACACAAGTTTCAGTTTCTTGCTGGAATGGTTTGTGTTTTCTTATGGGGCATCAACATACACATTAAAGTAGGGCCTTTGACATAAGGAATCAGAATATGCGATATAAAAACTGAGTGTCTATCACCCATGATAAGAAAGAAACCCTGATTCGTTAGTTCTGAAGCAGCTGCTGGCCGATAAATTTCTGGAGATTTACACAGTGGAAACATTCTGCTACCTGTCAAAATGGAAATTAATATTATTTTACAATATTTTAATTTATTTCCAAAGTAATTATATTTAAGCATTTAGTGGGGTATGATGGGTTGGGTTTGTGTTTTTTCTCAAATCACAACATGAAGGATTTAGTCTATAAGGCATTCTGCTACATTTGGGTTTTGAGGTTTAGCAGGTCACATTTAACCTAACTGGAAGGCCAGCTTCACTGAAATTTTTGAAATCTGAACAAACTCTCTAAACCTGCAAGACCGTTAATGAACGTTTTACAGGAAGGGAAAAAAATAAATTCCAGGAGGATCGGTGGTTTTAGTTTGTGCCTATTTCAGTGGTTTACTTTTAAAAATTACAAAAAAAAAAAAAAAAAAAAAAAAAAAGTATCTTAGTTTCACTATTGGAATAATACGGCTAATATAACCTTACCTGAGAGGATGCTGAGACATGGCTGACTAAAACATTCCCATCTCTATTTCAATAACATACCAAAAGAGTTGTGTTCTCTCTCTAATTTGTACAAAATGCTATGTTTAAACACTCTCCTTTTTTTTTTCTAATCCTAAATAAATGTTATTGTTAATGTTATTGTTAAAATTCATCCTTAAGGACATTCCAACATAAATAGCAGTGATAAGAGTTGTATCTTTTTGGAGCCATTTGAATTTGAAGCCACAGTATGCCATATTTTCTGAACGTTACTTTCATGCATCCCTCCGGCTCATGCATTTGAAAACATATCTGTAAGTACAACAGAAAGCTGTGGCTGTGTTTTCTTGTTTAATCATGGCTGTGTCATGCTTGTATGAATTGTAGTAGTTCATTGGCTAGAATGCAGAATGCTACCTTTTATGAGAAGTCTCATCTCCTGCTGGGAGGCCACCTCTCCTCACCCCACAGAGAAGAAAGGCAGTGTTGTGAAAGGTTTGGTGATCTTGTTTATCCTTACCTAACCATCGTTGTGTAATAGAGGTTAATAAATATATTCTGGCCCTGCCCGGTGTTCTGTTTGCTACTCACTCACTGATTCCCTAATTATACAGAATGCTGAAGTAAATTCTTGACTGCGTGCAGTAGTAGTCCTGGTTATTCATTAGGTATTAACTTTTTTCATTTAGCCTTCAGTGTAGTGAAGAAAAAGGTGACTGCAGAACCATTCACTTTTGAAGTAACTTACCTGGACTTTAATGGAAGTTAATGAGTTTTTATGTTTGGAATGATGGTCTTTTGTCTAGCAATGAAATAAATGGTGAAGCAGTGCGTCAGAGGAAAAGCAAAACAAAAAAACCGGGGACCCTGAATGTCGGGATTGAATGCACAAGGCGCTGAGTACGCAGCAAAGGCTGGGCACAGCACTGAGGGCTGGAATGCTCATCCACACAGAGGGAGAGAGGCTGCATCTTAATTGAAGGTTTGGCAATGCCCTCTGCAATGTCTCAGGTTACCCTCTGTTAAATGAGCGTCTTCAGTCTGAGTGCAGCTTTCTCCACAGTCAGATGTAAATAGGCAGAATGCTTCCCCTAAAAAATGATTGATCCCTCTAGGACTAGCAGGGAAATGGGCATATATGATATATTTAAAAAAAAAAAAATTAAATGGCATGTTTGCACACACGTGCAAGCTTATGTGCCTTTGTTGCGTATCTCTTCTTATGTTTTTAAAAATATGTTTAACCAGGACCTAAATAATTATTTTAAGAAAATAATTTTTTTTAATTCCAACTGTTAGTCAAATCCAGCTGAAACATGGCCAGTTGAAATGGGCAAAGAGAGCCCCAGAGTAAAATTACACAGTGTTTAACCGCGTGAAACATATCTAGCTGCCCATACACAGTCACAAATAACTCTAGGAGAATCTGAAGATCTCAGGCTGCCCAGGGAAAAGGAAAGAAAAATTACTATTTATTATATCAATTAAACCCAAAGGGAAAATGTCATAATCAAGGAGTCCAGAGTTTTAGGCTTTTTTTTTTAATTTTGAGAGACAAAGAAATCCCAGTCTGATCTTAAAAATGACATATATTTATTTTAAAATGAATGATAATGATACAAGACTGCTCTCTTCTTCTTCTGAATTGTGTTTCAAATCCTGGAGTCCCACCCTGAGACCCCTTAGTGTCCATTAGCTGATCAATTTTCTACCCTTAAACTATGTATTCTTATCAAAATGTTAATTCTTCCAAGCCTTGAAAAAAACACCCTGATACACTGTTTATTTTATATGCCAAATTATTCCACTTTAATGGAAAAAGAGGAGAAATGTTAAGGAATTCATGTGTATCTGAGTTGTGCACATCAATCTTCTAAGGCGGCACATAACAAAGGTCAGAAATAGCCTAGCGCTGTGTTTTGTGTAGCGCATCATTCTATGAGAAAATGTGCCCAAGTTCCTCCTAAAACATTGTTTTCAAGCATGGTTACTACCGAATATATTTCTAAATGACAAGGTTTATTTGTCTGTATTTTGATATGTTTAGGGGAAACTCAGGCTGACAGTTAGAGGAGGCAGGAAGAGGGAACCACAACAAGTTCCACCCAAACACAAAATGTCATCTCTTCCCTAGCTAGGATACAGAAGCATCCTGATGAAAAAAAGAGCAGACATTTAAAAGTTTCTGACATGTGTCACAGATGCAGCCATTGAGCCACTGTTCCTGATGTAGCTCGAAATGACAGCATCCAAGCCATTGGAACTGGCTGCGGGACATTCAAAGTTTGGTGTGTGTCGCGTTTAATCCTTGTCATGGCACATCTAGAGAATAAAAAAGACAAATGGACACAGGCAGTAGTGATAGTTCAAAGAACTTAAAATAAAGCTTCCCAGTCTAATTGATATTATCAAGCTGTGCTAACATTTACCAGCCACCAAGTAGACAGACAGGAGGTCAGCACCCTTTTTTTCTGCAATTTTCCCCCAAGTCAGAAGAATAAGTCTTTCAAGCTTTCTCTAAGGGTGACCCAAATATATGAACTGTTTACTCAGAAATAGCACTGACTTGCCAAAGATACTCTTTAATAATCAAAACATATAAAGACAAAAAGGCTTCAACCACTGATGAAGCAACTTGTCATGCATGGTCTACGTTATTTATTAATACTAGCTTAAGATCCAGCCAATAGTGTTGATTATTGTACCAGAGAGTTGATAATTTATTGATTGTACTACCTCTGGATATTTTACAACCTTCATTTCTGATTATATCCTTGTGAAGTTGAGGTGCAGGCAGCATAAAATAACATTCTTTTTGAGTTATTGTGTTGGCATCTTCTTTCAAGTAGTGCCTCTTTTAATGCTAGCCCAAAAAGTTTGTGTAAATAGAACTGATTGTCTGCAATGGCTTAAGGACTGCAGCACAGATCGCTCAAATCAAGAGCTTCATACCTAGGTTTCCAGAGAATTTATAGTCAGCAGCCCATTAGCTTGTCATTGATTGCAGGGGATGAGTGCCTGCTCCTCATCTAACTTCCAGTTTAACATAGGGGATATTTTTCCATTTAGCAGCCTGTGAGGTGAATACAGAGGATTCAATTTTAGTATGTTCCACATACAATCAGCCTCTGATTATGTGAATCCCCTGGCAAGTTGAAGTTAAAAAAACTTATCTTTTGTATTAAAGTCAGTGGTACCTACAGGCTATTGCACTGGTTTCTACTTAAATCTTGTGGCTACCTAGGCATAGTGGTAAATCAAGCATGAGTTTAACAGGACTTCCTTCAGTATGTTAAAACAGACTTGTACGACATCCACAACATTATAGACATTATAGTGGTGGAAGGGAAGGTTCAATGAAGGAATGTCTTTAATATGCAGATTTTTTGTACATTATCATTAGAGGATTGGCAAATATATTTGTTACCACTCATCTATCCATCACATTCCTTGTTGGGAAGGAACGTGGTATTGTTTTGTTGTCTGAAGTTCAAAAATATTTTTTAAACAGTCTTTTTTCTCTTCAACTTTGTGTCCAACAGCAGAGCCAAAAGATTGACAACACTGTAAATAACATATCCTAAGTCAGAAATATGAAAACAATATATGCCAAAAGACCTCTTTTTTTGTCTCTCATAAAACACAGCTTTAGAAGAACTCAAGTTAGTGTGCTAACTTAGACCCAAACTCTGAGTATTTTGAGGTTCTCCCTCTGACAACCTTAATACTAGCTACACTGACATTCAAACTTAGTTGACGTGGTTACCCTCTGGAAGAAAAAGATGCTCAGAATTGGATGTCTGCATTTCACATGATTTCTTATGCCTTGGAGGGTACATTCCTGAGGTATTTGCCTGGTGAACCTCTTCCTATGTCTAGATTAGAGAATGGTGAGCCTCATAGTTCAGTGGTGAGGTTGCAGCAGGCACCAGTGTTGCTGAGGGACAGAGCAGGTAACTGCTGGCTTGCCCACAGAGACTCTCTGTGTAGGGTGGATAGCCTCTATATTATATATATTTAAAATAAATAAAATAGTCCATATTTTTAAAAATCATGTCGATTTTTCAACAGTGAAAGGCAAAAAAGGTTAGCTTGAAGATCTGTCCTTTCTGCATGCGAAAGGTAAATTGGAGCTCCCATGGAACACGGCTTGCCTCCTAGATTTTCCTTCTGGAGGATCTGCAGTTGAGGCCTGCAGGCATGTAAGAGCCAAACTCGGGTCATATATCTTAACGGTACCTGACTAACTAACAGCATAAATGTAAATCAGTATTGTCAAGTTGCATCTTGAGAGGCAAACCAGATCCCTTTGTCCCCATTTACAGTGGCACAAGGTGGTTCTATTGCTGGCAGAGAATGACATTTGAAATTGCTTTGCCGAGGCTGTGGACCATTTCTGTCTTTTGGAGACTGATGCACAAAAGACTTGGAATGGGAGAGTGTGGTATAAGCTGAGAAGGTAGATTCTTTGCTCTTTTTGGTGACACCATAAAGTCCCCCTGTTAAGCTGCTTGGATTGTGGAAATGTAGCTGTACATCTACCTCCTGCAACAAAAGCTTTTGTACGTATTGTGTTCCTACACGCAGAGAAATCAGAAAATTAAAACTAGTAGTTTTAATTAATTAAATTAAACTAGTAATAAGAAAGGTGAAGAGAGGAAAAGGCATGGGCAATGCCACATTCTTTTACGGTAATGACAATGATGAACAGTACAAAAAGACATAGTGGGTAGAAAAATATTTTTTTAAAAATGTTTCTATAATATTGGTGGCTGTAGTTGGCAATCTTCATAAATCATGTATAAGTGTTTAAGGATCTTTGATAGTAACTGTGTTCCATGGGGCAGAGTTAAGACTGTGGCAGAAAGCCCAGTTTGTTTCTTCATTGTGCATCACCTCCCTGTTGAAACCGGGACGTTGTTATTCGTCTATCAGAAATGAGCTATCGTCTCAAAGAAACTAGACTAAAGTGCAGGAGACTCTTCATTCAAATTATCGTGTTGGATTCCATCCACTCATTTTTGTGTCATTGCAGAATGTGCCTGCATACTTGACAGCAATGTGAGTTCATTATTTCTCTCTACAACAGAAACTCAGTTTTCTATTCCGCCAGATAATTCCAGAGGATTTATGTAAGCTAGGGATTTCCCATTTGCCTTAATGGGAGTTACCCCGCGCTGTACAATAGATAGGCAGCACAGCAAAGGAAGATAAGTCAAAAGACCCCTAGAGAGCAATGTTGATTTTAAATATTTCTCTTCTGCTATAAAAACTTCAATAGCATCCTATGTATTATGAAATGCCTGATCTAGTTAATTTGCTGCATTGTAAAATAAAGTCGTAATTATCATTGTTAAGTGTAATTAACTGTACATCTGATCACTGTGAAGACTGGAAAAAGACAAATATAGCATGAAAACACTTTAATATCATAATTACTGGTCCATTCGTATTGTCCTTGTTAAATACACATATGTTAAATAATTTCATTTAATGTGTTGAGCTATGTTGCGCTTTGCTTATCTTATGCTGATTACGAAGACCCAATCCTTTTTAGGAACGATTTTGACTCAAGACCTTTTTTTATGGCAACCTGTGGGAAGGAATGAAAACAGGCAACCCTGTCACGTTTTCTGGGGCCACTACGTAACATCCACCATTTCTTAGCAGTGTACTTTCTCGTTACATTTTTTTAATGGCTTGCATATTTAATCTGTAGAGTCAAGACTTCCAATGGTAAATCTAGTTCAACAGAGGTTCAGTTGGAAAACAGTCTTTGCTAGGGAAGAGGAAGGAAGATAATCTTGTGCTATGCAGCAATAAGTCACAACATTGTCAACCAGATTCTGTAGGTTAATGGAGCAGCCTTAACTGCAGTTCCAGAGTGGAGTTACTGGTTTTACTGGTTTGTTGAGGACCCTTGATGCCACTGCTGGTTGTCTAGCTCGTGAAAAGAAAGAGAGTTCCAAAGTTTTTGTGGCCTTCAAAATGTCAGTCCTAGAAAAAGTTTTCCCCTTTAAGCCTCATAAATTAAGATGGGCCAAAGCTTGAAAGACTTCCTAAAACTAAACTAGATAAAAAGACCTGGATCTTTTCTTCTTTTGGGAATTCAGCATTTTTGTCTGCATTGATTAAAGAGTCTAAATTCAATGAGATTGTTTGGGAAATGAGCTAATTAATGAGAGAAAATTTCAGGATTTGGCACTTTTGTAGGAATGCCACGGACTTAATGGATTTATTGACCAGGGGAAGAGGTTGCAGGACCTCACCATAGGCAGTTTATGTGAAAGAATCCATTTAACTTGCCTCTGAAATGAAACCACTGTAACGATTTCTGAGATCTGCCTCTTGTTCTGGTCAGGTGTCATCTCTTTTTCTGCAGCACTATTACAGCAGCATTATTTGCAGTATTTTCTGCTTAACTCAGAGTATCACTCATTCCCAGAAGCATCAAATTTCCAGTTTCCCTTGAGATTTGGTAGTGATGCAGCTGAGGTTTGGGGTGCTTTTTTTTGGTTTATTTCTAATATTTTTGGTTACTTCAGCAAGGGAAAGTAGAAGTTACAAAAGGGTTTTAGTGGGGAATGTCTGAAGGAGCACTAGCGGGAAATTTGCCCACAGATGGGTAAGCAACTTACTGTCGTGCTGGACTTTCTCCTGTACTCTCTCACAGAGGTTGGTTACCTTTTTTAATATAATAAAGGATGAAATGGTTAAATACATCACAGTTTTGCCAATAATAGGTGTTGGTGTATAAGTCTAACTGGCAGTTAGACTGCCCAGGTTATTGATTTTACTGTCTAATGGCTGAAAGAGATGTTATCTTGATTAATTAGAAGTCAAAAACAAATGCATCTTGCTTCTATTAGGTCTCCTGGCATTTGCTTTCTTTTTTTCCTCCCTCGCCAATGTTGTTGTACATGTACCTTTAAAATGTTTTAAACTAAAAAGCTATCAAGGTCAGCAGTATACAAGCCCTAGTGACTTTATTTCAGTTGTCAATGAGTCCTTAAAGCATACACTGATTTTGGTGTTGGAGGTACTCTTTTAAAGCACAACACTATTCATTTAACCTCAACAAATGAAAATCCAGTAGGCTATTATTCTTAGTGCTCTTGAAGTAACTTATCACCTCATTATGCTATTGGGCAGAAATGTTGACATGCTATCTAACTATTACTTTATATATTTACTGATGGTTTTCCAGGAAAATATATTTTTCTCTTTTGGAGTATTTAGTGTTCTGCAAAGTTGTTTAGTGCTTAATGTGAACAAGCTTTATAAAGACCACTGCAACAGTGAAACATAAAAAAGTAGAAAATTTTCTATCAGCTACTCTTATTATGAACAGTAAGATGATAGAAAAAAAATGATAGATGATAGGGGAAAAAAAAAAATCTAGGGTTAGTAAGCAATAACAAAAACTCTTATATCATAATAATAATCACTTCCTGGGGGTTTACATGCTCTCAGAATGCCAAGCACTAAGGAAAAAAAAAAGGAATCTTGCTACATTTATAAACAATTTACATATCACAGAGTTTACTTCATGTACATAAGTAGTTGTTTGTTTTTACTGTATTTTTATTTGTGTTTAATATGAGCATGATCTAGAAGTAAAATTACCTTACAAAGTATACAGAAATATAATATATTGCACATGCTATTGTGAATCAAAGTGAAATCGCCACGTTTGCATTTCATAACTTTAGAAGAGATCCTTGTTGTCACAACTGGTCTGATTCTGAAAATTATATAAAAATACGAGGGACACATTTCGTATCTTTTCAGAGTCTTGGGAATCCCATAAATGCAATCACTTTCTTGCTCACAATAGTGTGTAACATGTAATAAAAAAACACAAAGCACTGACACAAACTTTGCTACATCATTAACTGAGCAGATGGTTTACGTGACTTCCTTTCTTCTTTCTTTCTTCACAATATTTTAGCATACAGTTAATCTGTTTATTGGGTTCTCAATTCTCTCCTCTAGGTCTTGTCATGAAAGATAGTGTCTGAAGAAAGATGGCTTACAGCACTGCACAATTTATAGGTGTGGAGTGTTTTAAGTAGACAATTTGTAAAGCTTCAGACTCAATTTATGTGCTGTTTTTCCCATGGACTTTACCTAGAAAAAGTGTAAAATGCACAAGACTTCTACCCAACTACAGCCCCCACTTTGCTTGGCAGCTTGGCGCTCACAAAAAAAACCCCAGGAGCCTGTTCAGTCCGAGCAAGGAACTACAAGTATTTTCTAAAATATGGACGTAAAAAGACAGGATGTAAATCAAAGCAGCCCTGTGGTCATTTTAATTGGCATTCTTACCATTTATGCAGGTCCATGCAACTTCTGACTGTGCTGTTGAATAAAATGAGAAGTTACCACAGCAACTGCAATGTCCATGGCCATTTTTGACTATAGGCCCGCTGAAATATTGACCTCAATTTTATTTAGTTGAAATTCACAGTACAATTTCAGTAAATTTAGTGCTGCTGATAGCTGTCAGACTGAGTGCATTGGATCGCGGGTTTAGGTAGTGGTAAGATTAGCTGTCGTGCGTTGCACTGCCACCAGCATCGTTTGTCTCTGATCTGAAAGAGCTTCATCTAGGCAGGGGTATAATTCAGTATCTGTTTTTTATTTGGAGACTACCTGTGAGGGAGTGCCTGCTAGTACCAATTGTAATGCTGAACCCTGTTCTGTAAAAACTGGACCGAAATTCACTCCATATTCGTTGTAGACAGTATATGCATGAGATGTATATGGTTGTTTCCATCCAGAGGGGACATTGACTCCTCACCCTGTTACCAGCCACCACATCCATTTTGAATTCTTTGACAGACAAGGAAGTGAACTGGAGGGCAAATTAATAGATACCGAAGAGTGCATACCTAGGTCGGTGTTATGATCATCATCATTTTTATTACTCTGGCCTCTGTGTGAATGGGACCCAAATCTGTTAAGAATTGACAGGTTCTGTCACAGTGTAGGTGTTCGAGGGTCTAATATTTAAATAATAATAAAAAACCCAACGAAAAACCCCCACCAAAGCCCAGAGATGGTTAAAACCCATATGGTTGCAAATAACATTGAATAAATGTGTAATATATATATTCTGATTTACGTATAAAACATTGAAAAATGTAAAGCAGCAACTGGCTTTGGGTTAGGTGGTGCATAAGAGTTTACACCAGCTCACATATGGCAGAACAACACAGGGGCCCTGAACAGGTACGTGTCCCGGGCACCAGGCTGCTTTGATACGATCCTGAGCTAGGATGGAGGTGAGACTGTCGTGTTGACCAGGTCCTTTCTTTACCTCCGACATTTCCCCTCGCTTCCAGGATGTCACCCCCCTCACAGCAGTACTCCTGATTTCCTTGCTCCAAAGGAACATTTTTTTTTTTGAGCAACGTCACCCTCCATTTGTGGAATAAAGGGAAATAAAAGCTGTAAAATACTGATCCTGGAAATTTACACGAGGGAAATGCAAGGGTTTTGTTCGGAGCCTTGGCATGGCTGCCAGAGGCCTGCCTCAGCAGTTAAGAAGGACCCAGCTGATGCGGTCAGGTTTGCTCCGACTGCCACGGCTTTGAGTGACAGCTACGGCCCAGTGCACATCCACTGAAAACTAGCATCAGGGAATGACGTACAGTTTGATAATATAAGATGCTTAGGTTTTTGGCTCAAGTGAGATGTTCAGAGCTAATAGCCCTGTGAGCAGAGTTTCAGCTGTGATCTGTACCTTGAGATATCGGTTGTGTCTGGCTCAGGAAAAAGGGGAAAGAATGAAAGCTTATTTCTAGAAAGGTTTCCGATGAGCAGCATTTGTCATTGAAGGGGAAGATGGGTATAATTAGCTTGTCAGTCTAGTTTGGGCTGAGCTGGCTTTCTGTGGTAAGAAAGATGGACTAACTGCCAGAAGAGCTGACAGGCAGTCGATAATGCAGCAATTAATGTCATAAATAATTCTGGAACCAATTATATCAAAATGGACTCCAAGCTTTAAAAAAGGAACAGAATTCCCTTATTCTTCCTGCTAACAGCAAGAAGCAGCTTTCATTTTTCTCTGTAATTACTTTTCATTGTATATAGCAATAAAGTAGGGCTTTTCTGTCCATATTTAAAACTTGTCTTTCTTGCATTCCCCCACCTCCTAAACCGTCTTTACCCCATAGGACAAGGTTGTTACAGCAGATCTTCACTGAGGGGAATGTATAATCTTTTCACATGGCTGTTACATGATAATTTCTGCTGCACCTAAATGACTGAGCACCAAGTTTTCTCAAATGTCATTGGCAACGACAGCAGAAAGCACAAAACAATGGCATTTGGAAATAAAGACATTTGTGAAATAAATTGATTTGTCTTATTATTTTAAAGGTTGCTCTGACTTGCTTACACTGAACTTATTGATTTTTTTTTTTTTGCCTCCCCTCTCCCTGTACGGTTACAGCTATGGAATCTCAGCCAAGCTATTCCCTTTATGCTGCAAACACAACTCAGAACAGCCCTGCGAGTTAATGGGCATTCCCTTACAAAAGACACCGAGTTGCAAACGCTCTCTAGAGTGATATTCTCCTTAGCCGTTTCTCCATGTGCTGTAATACATATGTAGATAACACAAAGCCTGTACTGGCACTGCCCCCCCCCCCCCCCCCCGCTACTGCTTTTGCTAATGGTCTTTTCTGTAGTCTCATCTGCTGTTTTTTTTTTTAAAATGGACTGTAGAAGTAGTAAATTACTGTAGCATTCGTTCACAGCTTTGTTCAGAGCCTGACAAACGTTTCCAACTTTTCGACTATGGTGGCATTTACTCCTGGGAGGTTGGGGAAAACAGTTCATGAAGTTCCCACTGTTTTAAAACCAGAAACATCTGTTGGTGTCACATGCAGTTTGTTGGCTGGGTCCAGGAGTACAGAAATCCTGCAGCTGATCAGCTCTCTCCTTAGCAGTAGGTGTCAGTGTGGTGAGTGGTAATTACAACAGAGAGTTTTAGAGGACACACGATAATTAGGCCAGCTAACAAAAGTGTAAACACTGACATTTACCATACTTAAAACCAGAAACAAGTCTGCTGTATCTGTACATTGTTTCAGGCCATGACAATAGAGCCATAACTAGTTTAATCAAGCTTTCAAGAAACAAAGGCTTTCAGAGTTTGGATATACAGCTCACTGTTTTAGCAAGAAGAATGGGAGAAGGAGTAAGAGCGATCTGTGGTGCGCAACGCCCAGGCATGCGGTGGTGGAGAGCTGGGTCCCCTTCCCAGCCCTGCTGCAGGGATGCTGCTGAGTGACTGCCGGGAATTCGGCACCTCTGTCATCACAGCTTCCCCACGCCACAGGGACAGAGGATGCTCACGTCTCAAAGATGGTGTGCATATTAACGCATTTAAGGCCTTTTTAAGCACTTGGAGATCCTCTATAGGAAAGGGCAATGGAAACTCAGTCTTATTGAGGGGAAAGACCATCTGTTTCACATCTCATTAAGAACTATATCCTGTTTCTACTCTGCAGCCCAGCAAGGCCTGAAAACAAGGAGCTGTGTTTAAACAATACTACCTCAGTTAAACTACAGTGTATATAAATTAAATGCAGTTTTGTTCCAAATGACCCACCTTTTACAGCTCACAGGAGTTTTTACAAAATGTAGCGGTAAGATTTTGGCAGAATCTTTGAGGGTCAGCTGTGTAGCCTTTCAGTGGTCTTGCTGTCATCATTTTCTTTACTATGCTTCTGCATTTCTAGTGAAAGTACTTTACTGTCCTCACGCCTCAGATCATTCAGTGCACCCTTTCTCTTCGACGGAAAGGAGGTTTCAATGCTGTCCTTGTATTCATAAGGATGATTTCAAACATAAAGGTAAAATCAGTTTGATCTAGTCTGGAAAGAGTGGTCTAGCAGGTAGTGTCGGTATTTTGTCTGAGACCTCCTATTGACCTCCATTCTGGGGCAATTCAGTTCCATGGTGAAATAGACTTTATAAAAAAACCAAGTGATTTAGCATGAAATGGCAAATTAAGTGAGCTTAATTTACCCACCATCATCTGCAATGTTACCCTGATAATTCAGCTTTTCTACTCTAACTACCAATATAGTGGATGATAACTTATGGCTAAGTGAGCAACTACTATGCTTGAAACAAATAACAAATTTCCAGTTCATCAGGAAGGTGAGTTGTTAAAGAGCAATTAATATTACCTAAGACTTCTAGTATCCTCGCTTGTACTTCCAACAAAAATACAGAAGGAGGGTTTTTTTTTTTCCCTTAAATAGTTTTAAATAATAATATTTATTAGGTATATTTTAATGATTCCTAAAGAAAGAAGTGAAAATCCTGTGAGATATTTTGTAGTCCTGAAAGGCAAATACAGGATAAATGGCACTACTTAGATATTGCTGCTCCTTACTCCTCTATATGCCTGAAAATAGCTCTTTGTAGAGGTGAAGTGCAGAATCCAATGACTTTAGCACCTTAGTTTAGCTCAAGATGGGAGATATTATCTAGTTTTATTCTGTATGTGTCAGGGTCTTATGTGTTTTTATCTTCTGCTTGAAGTTACATGCTAAAATTCCAAGCTCTTATGGCTCTTTACTACTGAGATCATTGAAATCGTATATACTCATTATAATTTAGTGAATTTGGGCTGATAATACAATAATGACCAGGTTTTTATCATGGACTAGTAAAACCAACCTTTTGGATTAACCTGTGAATATCTGAAATACAGTGCCTTATGTCTGAAGCACAAATGCAGCAGCAGCAGTTCTAGTGGAGTAACAGAACACAGAGAAACAGAAAGGTGGGGAAGAGGCGAGAATTCAGCTTCAGTAGGCAGATGAGAGAGGCTCACAGGCATCAGTATAATTGATGTAATTTTCAGTTACTTTTCTTTTAATGGCTGTCTGATTTACATAATCACGTAAATTTTTAAACATACTCCTCCTCTTTCCTTTGGGTCTAATTAGCTGCCGTTCACATCAGAGTTGTGTTTCCTCTGCCTTTTACCTCAGACCCTCTTTTGCTGCATCACTGTTTACATTTCTTAGATCTAGCTTGTCAGAAAGGCCCAACATGTCCAAACAATGACAGATTTTTCTGAAGCTCAGTTCTCGATCATGCAGCTAATTAACAAGCCAGACTGATGGTGGGCAGAGGATGAAAGTGAAGGGGTAGAGCGGGATGAAAAAAGTCGTCTTAGTTCAGCATATCTAGGTATTTGAAATCTGGTTGTACATATCAGAGACATTGATTCTTGGGGTTTGATAAACCTGGCCTTCATTAGGTACTTCGGTTGGAACTGAGGAACTTTGGAGCATGAGCTCGTAGGGCAGTGACTTTTCATGTGAGTTCGTACAGCACTGTTTCTGAAGGGATTTTTCTGAATTACTTTAATAGAAACAGTAAATAATACAGCATGAGGGCACGGGATATGAGTTTCTCCCTAGGACTTTTGTTATTGAGAAGAGTGTTTTATCTTCTACAGCGTCTCCAGCAGCCAGACTAACATACATTTAGTTTTAAAGCATCTATCATACTTTATGGCTTTGGTAGATAGGCGTGCTTAAAAATGATTTGCTTCTTGGTATATATTTTCTTTACTTTTCTGAACCTTTCTAGATCAGTTCTTGAAATTGCGGGAAACAGATCGAGGGAAAAAGGGAACACAGAACATGGTAGTTACTCATAGTGGCAAAACCTAGTTTGTACCATAATGTGAGCAGGTTGATGAACCTATCTTTGCCTAAAGAGGATGAAAATAAGTCTTTCTGAAGAAAAAACATACCTTCCAGAACTGAAAAAAAGACACAGTCAAAAGGTATACAAAGAAGTGCAAGAGAGTGATGCTAGGACTGTCTTTTCTCATTAAAAGTAGAATCTGTTGATAATATAGTGCTAGCTACTTTTCTCTCAGGAGGTGTGATGCTTGCACACTGTTCCTCTAAATGGAAGAATAGTAAAGTCACTGAAAGAATTAGGGCAGCCTGAGAACATAATGATGTTATGTCATCCAGTTCCTCTTCAAAGTGGAAGGTAGAAGAGTGTTAAGTTACTACCCAGATTATTTAAACATTTTCCTTTCAGGGACTTTTGCAGGATTAATGCAGATATTCAGTAATAAATTTGAATTTCACCCATGTTTTCTCCTGAGGTGCCCTTTTTTCTTGGCAGACTCCAGGTGAGGTTAATTGCTCCTGATTCAACATTAGCAGGATTAAGTTTTCTCTCCTCCTGCTGATGGGTTTCAGTTTCTTTCCTTCGGTTAATGTGTCAAACACCAATCCACCTCCCACTACTTCTTACCCTTTCCCAGTGTTGAAATACATAAGACAATAAGACGATACACTGTATAATCAAGAATGAAAAATAATATCATCTACTACAGTAAATCATAGCCAAACAACACAGTTATAATAGAAATACCTTTCCTGTGTCTGATCCACTAACACATACTTAGTCAGATAACAAATAACTTATTCTTGGAGAGAGTGCCCTGGGTTTGATTTATCTCTGAGTGTAAGTAAATATGAAAAGGCTGCCAAATCTGCCTATATAAATCTCAGCTATCTCAAAATGTCATGTATGGGGGAAGTGAAAAATTAAGAAGGTGTTTCTGTCCTAATAGGGTATGGAGGCAAAAGGTTCTGGTTTTAATTCTTCTTAGGGATGCTATTTCTCTGGTTGATACCTGGGAAGAATTAAAGTGGAGCTGGAAAAAATATATACACACACATATATATATATATATTGCCAAATTCTGGTCTTATTTTTGCTGATGTAAATCTGGAGTAGATCCACTAAAGACTCTGGAATTAGTCTGGCTTTGTCCCAGTGTAGCTGACAGCAAACTGAGAGCTCTTCAAATTAAATAGTGGTTAAATCTCAGTGTTGTTAAGGTTTTTCATTTTGGTTATAGTGGCTATTGTTTGTCTGAACAAATGGAACAAAAAGAAATCATCTGAAGATACTTATATACTGCTGTACAAGTGAGAACAGAAAGAAGACGGGGCCAATGTGAAAATCAAGGGTAAGAGAATAGTTTCCATAACCATTGTTTGCATACGTGAATTCCTGTTTGGCAGCACCACACCACACTTAAGGGTTCATTTAGACAGGAAAGAAAGAGGAGGAATGCAGGGCTAGCTATATCATGCCACTTTAAGTCAAGTATTAAGCAGTATCATAATCCAGGCATAAATCCAGCCAGTTTGTGAATTCTCACCCATGGGCTTTATATTTCTCTCATTTAATTCAGTGGACATCATTGGAGTTACTCCTGACTTGTACCAGGGTAGTGAATGTCAGAATTAGGTCCTCTGTCTCCTGCGTGGGCTGCTGAACCGGATGCTCTGCGTGACAGAGCGTGTCAATTAGCCTGAAGTACTCGCTGAGCCTCGGTCCATTTGGGATTCAGAGGTAGTTTGTTACCTCTGAGGTGGGGGTTTTAGTTGAACGTGTCATCCTACTCAAATTCATTAGATGAAAAGTGAGTATCATCTTACATTACATAAGTTCAGCTGGAATGTATACAATGTCAGCAGTATGGGAGAGGAAAACATGTGTTGAATACATCTAGTGTGTCTTGGGTCTCTGAAGGTCACTCCGCTAAAGTAATATATAGTGCTAGTGCTAGTGGCTCAAGGTCAAGTCAGCTTGCTTTTCATAATGCATAAACCTGAAGCTCACTCAGACACCAATCATCTGACCTAAACCTTGGAACAAATATTTTACTAAGTAAATCAGTGAGCATGCTGGCATTTCTATTAACCTTCAATGCACTGGTGACAGAAAATGAATAATGATAAATAATAACTCAGGCCTGTAAATCATGCTTAGCATCAGAGGGAAAAAAAAAGGGGGGGGGGAAGACAGAAAAAAAGAAAAAGGTCTGGTGTACTACCATCTGCTAAGCTGGATGAGCCTGTAGGGAGAAACCCACAAGAAAGGGAAACGTGCTTTCTCCCTCCCACAACAGTTCCCTGGGCTTGAAAGTTGGGGGTGGGATGGAGGGGGCTTTGAGCACAGACTGCTGAAGGAAACACTTGAAAGTGAAAAGCTGAATGTACACAAGCTGCAGGGAGTCAGAGTAAGAAGTGCTCGGTTACACAAGGTGGTAGGGTTGTTTGGCAAGCCTTGAAATGGATGAACTCTTTTCTTGTTCTCTTCTCCCACCGTCTGACTGTCAGCGGCTGTCTGGTGGTAAACGAAAGATAACAGACCTACAGCAATTTACCAGGGTTGAGCAGCTGCTTGATTTTCTTCTCCAGTACTCTCTCATTTCCTTTTCTTCTGTTTTTCCTTTCAGTTGTTTTTGTTAGGGTCACCATAGTCACACAATGGCCTTACAAAAATTAAGCCCATAAAGTAGGAAGAACTGAAACTCTTACATTTAGCTGTATCTCCTACCCTGCGATACCTTCAAATGTTTCAGCTTCATTCAGAAGTGCTCTGTTTCTTATGTCCTTTAGATTTTTAGTCAGTCTAATTTTAGACAACACAAATTTGAACATTAATTTATTATAGAGTTTGTTACAAGAAGGGTTTTTGCTAGCCGTGTTGTTGAAATCATTTGCACTTCACAGATTTGCTCAGAATCCATTTTTTCCCCTTTAGACTATTTTTGATAAAACAAGAAGTGCTGAGGAATCAGTGGTTCAAACTACATGTTGTGTTGAGTTCACCTCCCTGGCTGGGAATGCATTTGTAGTGGATTGTTAGGTTGGAGACCCTGAGCACACTTTGTGCCCCTACTACAAGAATACATCACATCAGGTTGCCGCTGCCAAAAACCACACTGGACTCTCATTGAGCAGTCTCGTCCTTTCACAAAAGCATGTGCTGTGACCCTGGAATGGGAACAGGGAGCAGAAGAGTGTGTGCTTTCTGCGGGATCACAGCAGGAGGTATACTCAGCACCTGTTACGGGTTGATAGGAAGGATGTAACAAATGGTTTGGCTAGGCACGGTTTGTTACTCTGCCTTAGTCTGTTGTGGAATCACAAAAAAACAAACCAAGCAAATCTAACCCAGATACGTGAGGAAGAGTGAAGCCTAACTCCTGAGGGGAGAGCATAAACAGAGTTAGGGGCTTGAGTTCATATCTGTAATTCATTTTTTGTTACAAGTGGATGTAGATCAGAGTTTGAACTTTTCAAATAGTAAAGGCATTCTTTGCCTTCACAGGACTCCAGTTTGAAATGCAGGCAAGAGAGAGCCATGATGTTCAGATTCGTATCTAAGTTCAGACTCCCAACCGGTCTTTGTCGGGAAAATCCCAGGTGCCTGAATCTAGCGTTCTTTTTGACTGTTTCTCTCTTTTGACCAAAATAAAAAGAAATGTATTGTTCAGCAACTGGACTTGTGTTACTTCTAATGGTTGCGTTTAAATGATATTCCCAACTGGATTACAGTAACATGATAACACTACTTACAATACAGTCACCATCTGACATTATAAACAAAAAAAGTAGTGAGTCTATACTACTCTAAAAGTATTTTGTACATATACGTAAAATTCTATCTTGGATGCAGCTCCTATTAATTTGGCTTCTTTTCCCTCCACGTATACTTGTTTGTGTGACTCTCAGCCCTGCATCTGACCTCCAGAAGGCTCCCTACTCAAAAAATTGATAGTAGACTAATAATTCTTGTTGCAATCCTGATGCAGGAACTCCTAATTAACTTATGTTGTACCAATTGTATTCTTCAAACTGAAAGGTACTTCTTGATTCAGTGGTCTCTGAGTAAACTAAAGGTACTTAGCAATACACACACTTCTACATGCTTCTTGACAAGTAGAGAGTATAAGGTTGAGTTCTTTGCAGACTTTGAAGTCTCTTCTCTCTCTTTAGTTACTAGCTAATTCTCATTTGAGGTCTGATGTTTAAAGAAATGTGTGAACTATTGACTTTGCATATGGAAATTGTTAACAAGTGAACAAAAGAAGGAAGAATGAACTGCCCTACCAACATCTACGACTAAATACAATCAAAGCCAAAATCTATACAAGATATTTAAATGGTGTATTTAGAAAGACTGAATTATTGTCTTGGCATATTAGACCACCAAGGGGAATTCAGCATTTTTACCATGTCAGATGATCACACATAGAAGTTTTTTTAACTGAGCCAGTAGAACTTCTCATCTCTCTTTCTTGTTACGGCTTAGGTATGGTACGATTCTGTGTCTGCCCTTTTGCCAATAATGCTGTAAAATATTCCTCATGTTGAGTGGTGAACTGCAATATCAGGCCCCTAAAATATGTATGTGATTTGCTGAACACGATCATCTGTATCAAAGGAAAAGAAAAACAGCCTAAACCTAATCTGGATAATTGATGAACCATTTTATTCTCCTGTTTGAGCATAACATGGACTGTCTATCTTGCTTCTGCACACCAGGTTTCATTTCGGATTGGCTGCCCCTTGATCTCCATTGGCAGCAGGTACCTGTTCCCTTCACTGTCTTTCGTAGCCTCCAAATATATTTCCTTATAACTTTGCCTATACTTTCTTGTTCATGCCTCCTACGATAGTAACCTTCATAACAGCATATCACTTTTCAGACTGAAGTCTAAAACGATACATACACAGATGTGAGTAAATCTGCCTTAGTGAAAATGTATTAAGTAGCTCTATTTACTATCTCTTTCTGGAAACCTACTTTCCTGTCAAATATTGCTAATCATATAGATATTAGTTGCCAGAGGTAACTCTTGCTATCAGCATTTAAAATGTTTTATTTCTACCACTTCTCTTTCATAACTGAGCTGCTGCTGAGTGAATGGCAAAACTTGCTATTTACAATGTTTGTTGCATCATCTGTTTGTTCCTGAAAAAAACTCTATTTACCTACACAGATGAGACAATGATGTAGCCTAATTTCACATATGAATAAAAAAATCGTTCAGTGGCCTATTTTTTTGTAGATCACTTTCTGCATGTCTGGAAATTTTGCATTGTAGCATTGAGACATGGTAGAAGACAGCACTGCCACCTCAGGTTATGGGTGGAAGGCAGGAAAGGTTGCAGCAAAGGAAAGAAGTCACGCAGTAAATGATGGTGTATTCACCAACGACAACGGACATCAGTAGTAGTGACTAGAAGATGTCTCCTGGCACAATGGAAAAGGTAAAACACCTTGTAGATAAGAATGTATTTTCTGCAGCTCCAGCTACCCACAGTGGGAAAGCAAGCTACATCAGGTTCACACTCAACATGTGAAAAGATACAACTTTAAAAACAACCTTTGTATAACTGACGTGGAATTGGTTTTGAAGCAGGTGCTGTAGGGGTCGTATTGCCTGTTTATAATACAGGTTGTCTCCATCAGCATGCCTAAACCCTTACTTGATTCTCATGACTCATACGCTATGGAATACAAGAGCAAGTATGGAAAGCCCTGTATTTCTGTCATTGCCAAAGCACCGGGTGTTTAAAACCAATTTGGAAAGGGGCCTTAACATAAGAAAATTAAGTGAAAAAGAATGCTATAAACCAGCCTCCCCATGCCAAACTGCAAGCAAGTAAAATGAGTAATAGTAAATTTCTAAACTTTGGCTGAAGTTTTTGTTTTGTTAAAGGTCTGTTTTGTAAAAAATGTCACAAATTCAGAAAAAAACATCAGCAGATTATTCCACTGAAATGGATGTGTGGACATTACTTCCAGGAGAAAACTTAGTAGCCTGAGAAATAACATAGAGTTAGCTGCTGCATTAATATACATGCATCTTGCAGATCTCTTTAAGAAAATTTTGCCTCATCCCAAAAATACCATCACTAAACATAATTTCTCCTGCCCTTTGCTACATCCTGACTTGCCCTTGAGAAGGCATTGCCCATTAAGCAAAAGTAAACTTGGCTTATATATGTTAGGTGTCTGATGTTGACCATTCCCAGTAAAAGACTGACAAATTAATTTTCAAGTCTCAACATTCTGTAACATGATTGGTAATGTAAAACTTAGCATCTCTCTCCTCATATTTTTTCTCAATAGAATAGAAACCAAGACTGAATAAGCTCTGAGAAAGGGTAATAAAACACACTGTGAATAAGAACTTATCTTTATGTCTCTTTCCTGTGGCTGTTCACTACTTTGGGGATTTATTTTATTTTATTTTTTGCCTGAAATGAACTAGGGCTGAAAATAATAATTCAAGTAATGCACCATCAACAATAAGTAGATTTATATTTGTCATAATAGTAATACCTAAAATCCACAGAGATTTTTTGCTTATTAGTTCAAGTGGTGAAAAGAAATTAATAGAAATCACCTGCTTTCTACAAATTAAGAAACTAAAATACAAATAGTTCAAGTGGTTTGCCCAAGGTTTCACAGCAAATCCATACCAGAACTATAATTTATTCTTCCTATTAGCTGCAAACTATAATGAAGAAATGAAGATGTTGAGTAAGGGGAAATTGCGTTTTCTTATCTGGGAAGTACTTAGCCTGGTATCTGTGGTACATTTTTCTTTCTGACCCAGTTGTTGTCATTACTATGCATTTACACCCACCCCCAATGAAAAAAAACCCACCTGAAACCATGTTGAAATAATCTTGCATAGATGAGCACTCTGACCTTCTTTTTAAACTTTTGAGGAAATTGCCCCTAACCAGCTGTAGGCAGACAAGGGGAAAAAAATCCTTAGTAATTAGTATTTATTAACTACTTTACAAGGGGACTCTATCAATTTTAAGATGATGGTCTGTAGTTAAGATCTGGTGTCTATCTTTAGCCATTCAGGTTTCTATTGAAAGGAAGGACAGCGTGCTGAGCAGAGTTTTTGGGCATGTGGTGGTTACTTAGCCACCATTATTGAAATCTTAATACAAAGCTTTGAAATATTGTTTAGCTGTAAGCATGCGCATAGCAGGGCTAGGGTGGCAGGCTGGAGCGCACATGGGTAAGCTTGCATGCATAAATGCGACAGCTACAAAGGTAGTTGTGATTTGGTAGTGGACCTATCCACAGTTATGTGTTCCTCATCATGTAACTGGGGACCTAAGTTTTATTGAGCATTGCTAATCGGAGAGACAAAAACTGGTCCTTTAAATCTAGCCATCCCTTTTCCCAGTAATTTTGCCCTATTGTTTGTACATCTGTATAATGAAAAGGAAAGTTCTATTTAAAGTAGGGTACAGCATCTGTTGTCTTCTCATGAAAATCATGTTATGTGTGGAAAACCTAATAACCATTTTCGTCTCTATAAGCAGATCTTCTTGCCAGTTCTGATGAGTTTATAGAATGAGCCTGAAGATTTTGCTGGAAATACATTTTGTGTTGGGAGAGGAGTGAAAAAACCCAGACATTTTTAGAATTAGACTCCTGATTATAAAGGACCAGCAGATTTTTTTCCTCTGGTGTCATCTTTTCAAAAAATTACTTTCTGAAAAGAATGTATATGTGAAGATAGTGCTACATAAAGGAGCTTCTGATTATTTTTTTTTCCAAATTGATCCTTCTCTCCAAATTTGGTTTTATAACTATAGCTGCTATTATTTTTAACATAGATCTTCAAGCCCCCATTGTAAGTTTATTTGTGCATCAAAACTGTTCAAGATACAAAACACTTAGAAGAAAATACAATATGCTTACAAGGAAGACAAATATGTGTTTCATAACTGAGACATGTTACAACTGGTTGAGAGTACATCTACCTCATGATTTAGATTTTGACAAAAAGCATTATTCTGTACATAATATCTGTGCATCTCTCTCTTTAAAGAACTCAGTAATGTCTAGGTTTGGATAATAATTGTTGCACATCATATCTGTCTCTGCACCCCCAAAAAAAAGGATTTTTCCAAATAGGAGAATCATGGACTGGGTTTAATATTAGACAGAAGGGAAAATAAGTGTCTTGTGACATTGTATTTACCTAGCTTACACGTTTGAATATTCCCGTGGTAATAATAGACGTTTTATCTTCTAGAACATCTATGTGCTCTCTGAACTCTCCAAATAATGTCAAGTACCCATGTCTCAATAGGTCCTGATCCACGTGAACATTAGCTGGAATTTTCTAAAAGTACTTTCATCAAAATTAAACAGTGATTTCATCTTTTGCATTGATGGGTCTATGACTGATAGCCTTTGATATTTGAATCACAAATAAATGGTTGACCCTTCAACTATTTCACACATGTCCTTACAGACAGGCAAACGTGATATATGGCATCCACAGACATCTCAATGAACATAATCATGATATCACAATAGATCATGTTACACTAGTATATGTTCAGGTCACACAATTTACCATCAGCAGTGTGAGCATTAACAGGGCTAAATTATACAAATGCTGCATGGAACAGTTTGGGTGCATTATGCTGATGCTTTGGACTTTAAAATGTTAATATTGCAAATGAAAGGTACACTTTGTGTATCATAAATCTAAGTGTCTGTTCTTCCTGTGTGCTCAATAAATACACTTCTCATCAACTTTTAATTATGCTGTTTGCATTATTCTGTCCTGAAGAGGATAACACTCTGTAAATCATCCACTTCTAACGTACACTACAACATAAGTTTAGTTAATTAAACCATATATTGTATTAGTACTTGCGCTTCCATCTTGTAAAACTGCTGGGAAAAAATAATATAGAGAGGTATTTATTTATTGCAGTTGGATTTAAGATGGCATTAGAAAAGTTTAACAGGGTTAGATGTTCATATTGCTGTTGCCTGGTAGCTTACTTATGAATATCCAGCCTCAAAAACCTATTGCTACAAGAACAACTTGAACAAGTTGACTTTCCCAGAGAACGACTTCAGTGTATTTAGTGGTTGGTATTATCAGAACTGAATCAGGTATATGCTAATTCTTTTACATAATTTGTTATGTTAATTCACCAAAGAGAGATTTCTCTTGTAATGAAACTCAGAGTTAGTGGAATTGGGAGATCCTTTCTATTCTTCTTAGCTTTGAGTTTCCACTTTTTTATTGGACACAGTGCTACCTCCTGTTTTTAAAAACACAGTTTTCAGAGCAGTGTCATTTTATGGTCCAATGTAGGTGCCAGCACTGTGGGGAGTCATTCCTGTTTGAGGATCTCAGGAGATGCCACAATACATATGAAAATTAGTAAAAAAAAATTATGTTACAGTAGCATAATTTTGTGAGAAGTGTAAACACTTGCCATAGCAGCTGTAACTCTCTGAGGATTAAAGCCAGCTTTGGGTAGAGTCCCTAGTATTTTCTGTTCAGATGTAAAAATAAAATAAAAATAAAAATAAAAAAATGTTTTGAACTTCTAAGTACAAGTGCCCAGAGAGAAGATTTTACTTCAAGAGACTGTTTCGGTTTGACATAAAGACACTATCTTACTGCCAAAGGTGATCCTGAACTAAATCCCCTGAATGACTTAACACTTACTGCCCCAGCTTGAATGTCTAAATAAAAATTTTTGAGAGGGACTTTATCTGCTGAATTGTTTGAAATTAAATGTATATTCAGGATTATCTTCCTTGAAGACAAGTAAATTTGCTCCACCTACAGAGTCTACAGTTATATAGTGTGCTCAGTTGGAAGGGCAACACTGTTGAATAAGAGGGAGAATGTTATATTTTGCTCTCTGGATGTTCTTTTCCTTATCTCAGAAGGGTATTAGAAAAAAAGTCTCAATAAAATGGCAACTTCCTAACATTAAATTACAATAGTTTTAATTGCAAGAAAAAAAAAGTATAAAAAAAGACCTCACAAAGCACAACAGACCCAAGAGTACAGTGTTCAGGAAACTAGTTAGTGTGGCATAGAAATCACATGACTAGGTTCGAAATTATGAACTATTTTCTCACTTGTTATTTGAGGCTGTACTTTTGCATGATTTCAAGATAGTTGATTGTAAAACAATAGAAGACAGAAGTTAAAATGTTATCTTTTTCTTACAAGTCAGAAGGAAAAGACTGGGCAATTTTCAGCCCTGTGTAATGAAGACTAAGGGATTAAGAGCATGCAATTGCTTAAAATATGCTCATTTTGAGTGTTCCTGTCCTGCAGATTGAGGCAGTAGAGAAGTTTCTATTGTATAACTATAAAACCACAGTCATGTTAATAGAGTCCTCTTACCTCTGGCTGAAATCACTAGGTCTTGGCTCACACGCAATGTAATTAAAAATTCAATTTACTTGCACTTGAATTTGATAAGGACTTTGGTATTAAGCTGTTTGTCTATGTTTCTTGACTACTGTCTGTATTGTCATGTAGGGTGATTCAAATTAAGAATTAAGCCGAACGGAAGAAGCTTCTTTTCCACTCATAATTCTACAGCATCTTGCCCTTAAAAAAAAAAGAAAAAAAAAAGAGCAACTTCTGCAAAATAAGTGGGAGTTGAGAAGGCTTATTCCTTGCCATTACTTCACAGTTGATATTGTCTTTTTAGGTCAGCCTCTGCTTTTTTCTTTATGTTTGACTGCCATACATAGAGAAGGGGCTAGGTATTAGTGTAAGGTATGCTGGGACAGGGAGCCATTTCTATGCATTTTGTTCTCTTTTGACACAACTGCCTCGACATGCTTTGTTACATGGTAAGTCATGGCCTGGCACCACTGGTTAAAACACAGTGACAGTACCTGGTTTCTTCCATGTTTGTTTGATTTTTGCACAAAAATGCATATTTTTAGTTCATACGGTGGCAGGAAAGCACAAGGATAGAAAAGGGAAGGCAAAGCTGTGGCTGTTAGCCAGCAAAAGCACTTAGAAAACCGGTGAGTTTTAGGGAGGCCTTTAAATGCTTATAAGGAACTGCAGCTCCCTAGGAATACTGGCAGGTTATATGTTTGGTTCAGCTGAAAACAGCATAGGAAGGTTCTTTAGGTAAGACCAGTAAAAGCTGCTTTTTCTCTTAGCTACCGCTGAGGCAGTTAAGAGGCCGGTATACATTTCACACCCCTCAGGGTGACTGTGTTTTACTGATGGAGGGGGCTCTCCCCTAACCCCGGCGTACGCTGTGCTGGGGCTACCATCAGCCTGGCCTGGAGCTCCGGATCTGCACTCCCGCCTTTAAACACAAACAGCAAGGCTGCATCTTGCTGCAGACATTGATATTTACTCATGTTATTCTCGCTGTCCGGAGAGGGTCACAGGAGGGAGAAACTGCTCTTTCTTTTGGGGGCGGGGAGGGGGGCACTGTGCCCCCCGCGGCAGACGCTGCCTCTGTAATGGACGCCGGCTGGCCAGGGCTGCCGGCTGGTGTTCTCCAGCCGCAGAGCGCCTACAGCTTTGATTTTCTGCACGTAGGGTCGGTGTTTTGGGGTCCATGATCCTGAAGTAGCAGTTGTGGGCTGAAGTAAGCTGATGTTTGGAAACGAGCCTCTGCAAAGGAGCTCCCCTTCCTCTCTCTCACCAATTTTTGCAAGCCTCCATTCCATCTACAGGGGTGTTTTAAATGTATTTTCCTTCCACAGACTGCAATTAATTGAAATGCTTCAAGAAAAGTGATTTATTTTCATAAAGTGACTGGGAAGTCTTCAAATGCCAGAGCTTTGCTCTGGGTGAGGACAGTTGGCAACATCTGCCGGGGCCGCGCTCGCACCATGTTGAGGGCTCGATACGCCCCACAGATCACCACATCCGGGGAGCATCAGGCGCCGCTCTGAAGGCAAGCGCTCAGGGTTACAACTTAAAACACATATAAACACATATAAACACATTCGCTATTCATGCCAGCAGAGCTGGGATTTGGGGAGCTAGGGAAAGTGAGACTGAGGAGTTAAATCCTAACGGGGATTGCAGGGCCTCAGCTGGAGAATCTCCACGAGCTTGGAGCAATCAAATGCAGCTGGGGCCAATTTAAAACAAAACAACAAAAGCAACAACAAAAATCTGCCCGTTGTCCTGGCAGGGTGGAGTGGGGATTTGCAGGGCTGTTCTCAGAGTGGCAGCTCTAGGGGTATAAAAGCCATGTTTGGACCTTACCCCCTTTAAAGCACATTAAGGTGTGTGGTGGGTAGGATGTCTGTGTGAGTAAGTAAATGCTGGGTATTTGTTTGACTAAGAAACTCAGAAATAAACAGGTAACATCAGAGGAGTTTTTCATGGTTTAATCAGAATGCCATCTGATATTTTTTACAGCAGTTATTTTCTGGTCCTGCCATAAAACCCAAGGGATGGAGGGAAAAGAACATCTGTCTTTTTTTCTTCAGAATATGTAGTTTCTCTGACCAGTGTAAACCTCCTTGTTTTATATTAGGTTTGTTCAGGATGTTGAAATTCAGATTTTTTTTTTAATTTGTTAATAAAATTTCCTCTGAAATTTTGTAAGTAATTCAGAAATGCATTTAGTAGCTTTCTTATGAACAGTTATTGTATGTAGGAGTTGAGCTTTAGTAGGTTGAAATCAGTTATGTAAATCAATGGATATGCACTTTTTTTTCCCCTATTAAGTATATCTACCAGAACTAGCATATTGATATCAATATTTATGGCTAAGTGCCTTTTAATCCTCAGTGCTATACTTATTTAAAGTTTGTCATTTCTGCTTGCATTAATGTCAATAGGCTGATTTGTTAGTTTTACGTAAAGTGTTTAGTAAATCTGAACACTAAATTTTAACTGTTCCTTTCAACAGTCTGAAAAAAGTTTCAACCTTTTTTTGAGGGGGAGGGACTCAGGGTTTTGACATTTACTTCATTTTTTTTTTCTCTGCTTCCATGTAGAAGACAAGTCTCTGGTAGTTTATATTACCAATTGTATCACATCATCTTACACTATCTTAAAATACACTGCATATATCTGGTGTCATAGAAGAAGAGAATTCAAATTTTAATAACATGGTAATTATACTGAACAGAAATCTACATTCCTGATAAAATTATAGTTCACATTCTATCTTTTTTGTTGTTTTTTTTTTTTAGGAAAACCTGATGCTATATTCATTCAAAGCTTTCCGAAGCTTTGTTTTTCCTTAGAAGATGTCCCAGGTTTTATTCTTTAATGTTGTTCCTGATTTATTGAATGTCCATGTTTCCCTGGATAGTACCATCTTTTGAGTTATACATCATCGGAGTGACTCATTCCGATGATGTATTGCATTAATACATCATCAAAGCGCCTTGCTCTGCTGTTGCACTAATGATATGTTAGTATAATACATCATCAGAGTGAACTGCACTGATGATGTATTACTTAGACGGTGATGGCATTCTGTGAAGAAAAGGTTGAGGAGCAGGTTCAATACAGTCACAGGAGAAAAATTAGTCAATACAGAGTATAACTGTTTCCCTGGTAGTGATGCTGATGCTAAATTAGCACCGTAGCCCCTGATCTGTACCCTCGCAGAAGCACTGAGACATGCATTATCCCCGAAAGAGGAATGAGTTCAGAACACTCAGCTAAAGGATTTTACAGAAGAGAGGAGAGGTGTAACTATACATATCACTGGAAAGCTAAAGGTTATACATATAGCTATAATTACTGGCTACTGAGAGATCAAATTAATCAAAGAGGGCCAAAATAGGACCAAAGTCTACATATGTTGAGAAGCTACCTCTCTGTTGGAGAGTGTGATGTACAGGAAGACAGAGCTATAAGGGCTATAAATATGTCATCTGAATTAAAATAACTGCTGTTTAGAATCATCTAACAGGAATATTCAAATATTCTGAGACATCTAGGAAGGCTATGCCGTAGTATTTTATTTTTAAAACTTTTAATTATGTACTTGTTTTAGTCATGCCGTGTCAGAATCACGGGCGGAACAGGTCACTGCCTCGGTGCTGTGTACCCTCTCATGAGCTCCATATGCACTCAGTATTGGACAAAATTTCCAAGTTAGGTGTGCAGAGCTGGTATGCGTAGAAATTAAAAGGTGTTAAAACTTTTGGTCTTAAAGTTGCTTAAAATTGTGTTTATCAGAGACTAGAAGGAGAAAATTCTGTATGTGTATGCATCGTGGGACGTTCTCCTGAAAAGTCAGATTTTGTTATGCTGATATCTTTCTAAAAGTGACATTTTATATGAATCACAGTTAATTTTTTTTTACATGTACATATCTATCTCTTCAGGGTTGGTTTTTTTAATACAAAATCACATACACTCCTTATTCTTTTTAATTAGGAATAATGACTTATTTGCATTCTCACCGCTGGGGTTGTCCGCTTCAGAGAGGGCAGTTCCTTTTTTTCTAATCCTGGTAGTGTTAGAGGCTTCCCAAAATCTTCTCTGGAAGAAGATGCTGGAGCAGGTACTCTCTGAGTTCACTTTCCAGACAGGTGAAAGCTGTCAGGGTTGTAGAGAACAGAGATGGTAGTATACCTGGACTGATTGATTTATTTAATACAAGGGGCAGGCTATGACATGCTTTTCTAGATGAGAACAAAATATAATATAGGTACAAAAAGAGTTGTGACATTGTGTTCACACCCCTGCAGACCTTGCTGTCCCATCTTCTCCCTCATTCTGCTAACTCGTAATTCCCTCTATTTTTTTTCAGCTGCTTTGCAGCTGGTGCCACTTGGGCTTCATGCCCCACCATTCCCTGTGCCCTGTTTCCCACCCTGGGCAGAGCCTGGGTGGTCATGTCTCTCTGATGCGAGGGCGCACGCAGGGCCCATGGGTAAGAGCACCCTTTGCGGGGGGCTCTGCGCACAGCGTGGTGCTGCTCTCCTTGCCCCAGAACCGTACTGGGGCTGGGCTGGCAGCATGTTCAGCTCTCAGACTGAGCAACTTCGGGTAACTTTCAGCTCTGAAACTGTGGGATAAATTTCCTTTGCAACCATGGATTCCCCTCTATCACCACACAGGTGGTTCCCACACTTGCCGTCGCCCTCATAGTCTCCTTGATGCCAGACCAAAAAGAAATGAAGTGGCTAGCACTTCTCTACCCAGGCAGGTTTGAAGAGCGGTAAGGCAGCGAAGGCAGACAAGCGTGCCGTTGAGGCGCACGGCAGCGTGTGGCCATGCCTCCCAGCAGCGTGAGGGTGAACGCTCTTGCCTGTCTCAGCAGTCTCCTTACAAAACTATTTGAGAACTCCTATTCTTGGCTGGTTCACACTGTGTAATATAAGCTTCCAAACCATCCCTTCTTTCTTCCATTTCTCTCCTGATCATCTGTCTTCTACAGCTTGAAGAAAGAGAGGACGAGAGTGGCTTAAGATACTCTTTTGTTCTCTCTTTTTTCCTTTTATTCTCCCCTTCCTTTTCTTCTGTCTATCTCATTTGTTTCCTGCTCTGGCTCCAGCTTTTTCTTTATATAGGTGATTGCTTTAAACTTGAATTATGTGGTCAAGATACACTTTAGATATGAGTTAGCTTTTAAAATGAACCATATTGTACCACTTCTTAAAAAGCCACAATGCTTTGTGGCAATAGTCCCACAATATTTATCAATGCAGCAAGTCATTGTTTCTCATTACTTTCAAATATTGCTAGACTGTGCTCTCAGGGACTGAAAACACTGTTTCAAGCTCTTATTTGGAAATGAATGCTTCAGAGCTACTCAATATTTCTATCACTACTGCAGGTATTTTCAGAACAGCTCTCTGTTCTGATCCTTTGCAGTGTGTTCACAAGAAAAAAAAACAGGGAAAAAAATCGGGAAATTAATGAACTTATTTTGTGTCAGCAGATTTCTGATGTCACTTAGACAAAATAAATGTGATGGTGTTTCATAAAATGCAGCAGAAACAACTGAACTCTTTACAAAATTATGTTTTCAGTAATATTTTCACCAGAGTTAGTATCTGATTTCTCTTGTTCCATTTGTGGAGTTGCATTAAAGTCAGATGATATTGCGAACACCAAGGCTTATTTAGGAAAACTGCAGGTGCTATGAAAAGTAACAAGGTTCCCACTAGATATGTACAAAATATTATGAACCTTTTTCCTGAACCTGTTTGCTTGAATTCTGTATCCTAATTAGTGGTAATGACTTTTAATAGTATGAGAGCTAGAATCCCTTTTGGGTCTGGACAAACTAAGCCTTAGTTTTGAATGTGGCTCATACTTACGTGTTTTCTATCTCCTAAGACAATCTGTCATAACACAGGACAAAACAAGATGTTTTAATTTTTTATAAATAAACCTTGCTTTCTTTAAGATAGAAACTGCCAATTGCAGAAATACACAGGCTGTTCATAATTTATAAACAATAAACAGGCCTTTTGGCAGGCTGCCATGCAGTTCCTTTTCTGCTCAAAGTCTAAACTGTGAGTGAGAAATGATGTGAATGTTATAAATGGTACGGCTACGGGACCTGGCAGGGTTTGAAGTGATGTTGGTGCCAATCCAAATCCACGTTAGACTCCGTTAGGATAGGCCAGTTCAAAGATGTAATACAACTTACTGGAAGTGACTATATCAATGAAAAGTAAAGTGAAATATGTAGTAGTGTTAGTGCCATGTGGTAATGACAGAACGTCATTTCTCATTCCTGCCTTTAATATCGTTGTGGAGATGCTGATAAAGAGTTGCTTGTGCACCTGGATTTCAAATGGCTCAAACTTCAGTTAGCTTTATGTTTATAAGGGCGATGTCGCATAAAATTAAGCTTTTTGAGGGAAAAAATGTGTGTGTGGGGGGATTTAGGCATCAGACATGCCCTATCTGGCAAACTGTCAGACACTCGCTGTTTTGACCCTGCAACTGGCCCCTCTGAAGCAGTTTGCTTTCCTTCTCTGGCTGCCGTCGTCCCAGCTTGCTTGCGGCTGTAGCTTGGGATCTTCTCTGGTGTTGTTTCCTTCCTTTCCTGCTTGCCCTGCCAGCACAAAGGGGATACCCCGCTTGAAACAAGTACCCCAGGCTGCCTTATGTCATGTGAACATCATGCTCAGGCTTTTCATATGAGTAGTGGGATGGTTTTCCTGTGCCAGGAATCCCAACACTCCTTGGGTGCTGGGGAGGTCCTAATCGTTCAGGCTTTTCTGTTTGTCTTTATCCATGTAGAAAGTAGTCATATTTGAGGGGCAGTACCTTCTTTTAAAAATATTTATACTTCTGTCAAGTGGTCAGCATGTCGCATTTCTCTCATAGCCTTCCTGCACCTGAACACTTGCAAGGTTGCACTGTTAGAGGTCAACTACAAGAACCAATGCTCTCACTTTTTTCTGAGATGGTTGGGTTTAAGTAGGTTCTAGTGTTTTCTTGCCTACTCTGACAGTTTTCCTGGGTATATCTCCTATAACCTATTGCTACACTGTAGTGGTGTATTTGCTTGACCTGGTTTTCTGACACTGCACGAAAGATGTTCATCTCCTCAGAGGCAGTACATAGAGTTTACTGAAGTTCATATATTTAGTGCATTCTTTTTAAGTGTTGACTTTAAGTGAATTAAGAATCTGACCCTTTTTTTTTTTTTTATTTGCAATTTAGCATCTCTATGCAGAATCAGTACATCTTTCGGATGCAGTGTGTGCCACTCTCCCACTTCTGTAACCTGATCTCCTCTTCCTGTATAATTTATATACTGGAATTGTAATTCTCCATTGATTCAAAATCAAAAAGCCCATTGATTTTTGTCGTTCTGCTGTTTCAGAAATGGCTTGTTACATTGACTAAAGCCCTGAGCTGAAGCTCACTGGAGTCAATGGAAGTGCTCCAGCTGACTCTTAACAAGCACTAGATCAAATTCCAATATGCAACTCTTTCTACTAAAAAGACAACAGCAAAATTTTTTCAGATCATCAGTAGGAGTGCTGTTAGGGAGAAGACCAAATTCATGTGCACATGTGCTTTTTCCTTCAGGAATGTTCCCTTAGAATTGTGGACAGCAGTATAATAAATCAATTATCTGATTAAAAGCAAAAAGAATTAATATGCAATTATGACAGATGTCAGGCCCATTAACATGTAAATATTCATAAATTACCTGACAATTGCACATTTGCAGGAAGAAATCTTTAAATCTGATCATCCCACTGTGTTTGCTGAACATAAGGACAGGAAGTTTCTAATTTGGTTGGGGAAAATAGCAACATCTATTTCAAAATAAGAGCGAACAATGAGCTGTGATGTGTATAAATAAGTAAAGTCTTTATGTATCTCAGCACTACAAAACTTAAAATGTTTACTTAAAATTGGCAGAACGAATATAAATCTGAGTCATTCAAGCTATAATACCTTAAAAAAAAAAACTTGTTCAGTTAAGAAGCTGCAGTTCTTCATCAAAATAACTAGTTCCACTAGTTAATGACTCATTAATTAGCAACCTGGGTTAATTGGTATTCCCCATCAATCATTGATTTTTTAATTCATTGATCACTTTAATTGTTAATTCATTGCATATTAACCACTCATAACCAGATTTACACATTAACAAATTAATTTCTTTTCTGAGTTAATTATTAGTTAATTCCCTTGGTAATTATTCACTAGCCTAATTATTTTCTACCTTACAATCATTCCCTAGTCTTCAGTTAATAATTGTATAAACTGTTTTCTCTGTACATTTTTAACTAGCCATCCCTTATTAACCATCAAATAACCCCATAACTAGGATATCTGTTCCAAACCTCAGTTTACCTATGTCTGGGATAGTCTTATTGAAATATAGCAGTAAATTAATGCTACATTTGATAACTTTAAGTGTAACAGTCCAACGTCTGAGCTGGGCTAAATTATATCTCCTTTACTGATGACTGTCCCACTCTGAGAATGAAAGCACTACTCAGGAATGAGTGATGTTCTGTTTTCGGACAAAACATGGACTTAATGATTTCTGTGACACTTCTTGTCTCTTTTTTTTAAGATGTCCAAGACCGAAATTTTCCTCCAGCTTAACCATAGTTACAAAGGAGACTTCAGACCTGTGGCTATTAAGTCCAAAAGGAGGAATTTTTTTCAGTCAGAGATCACTCTTAAGAAAATGTGGCAAGACAGATGAATAAGGAGGGGCATTGTGAAATCTCCAGGGCAAAAGAGTTTAATGTCTACTCTTCTGTTGAGAATTTTTTCAACATGGCAAAGGGTAACTCTCATGAGTAATTAAATCCCTTTCTCTCCTAATTTAACAAATTTCATGATTGTATGGCTGTAGACCCAATCCTGCTTTGAGACATACTGGTGACTCTTTCTTCATCTGTACACTATGGATCTCACATAACCAGATATAACTAGAACTGGTTAGACTTCATCTATTAAAACTTTTCTCTAAGAATACAGAATCTTCTCTAAGAAAGTAACTATAGAAATATATCTTTTACATTGTAGAAGATACAGGCTGTAGCAAAAAGTAGTACAAGTGCCCATAGTAAAGATGAATGCTAGGTACCTGTGAAGTACCTAATCTTGTGAAGCAATCAGTTGGATTGGTGCAATATGAAATGCTTTGCTATTTCTAAATGGCTGTATTTTTCTTTAATAATCTTCCACTCCACAAACAGTTTTCTCATGTTTTCTTGTAATTTCTTGTGGAAGAGAATGTTATAATTACATTTTTTGTGAAGGGATAGATGCTGTGAAGAGTTGAATGTTTTTCATCTAAATCTACACACAGATTCAGACTGTTACTGGGAGTATAGCTTAAATGCTTCCAGATATATTAATATGATATTTTATTTGAGACCTTTTAATCAAGCTTTTGAAAATTGTAAGTTATCCCATGGAGTGTAAGTAGAGGTTTAGCTGAGAAGAAAGCAAGCTGAACATAAGTCCAAGATTTTCCAATATCATGTTCTGTCTGCCTGAAAAAATTGGACCATTTTGAATTTTCTTCTGGAGAGGCAGGCATTTGAAAATAAAAGTTAAGAGTTAACTTCTTAACAGTAATATTGCAGAGGCATTGTGGTTTCAAAACACTAGGATTTATATTAAGGTTGTTATTTTGGGGGAGGGGTTGATCAAAAGAATAAGCTTCAAATGAGCTAAACATGATGTCCTAAAATAAGGAGAGAATGACTAAGATACTTGCTTTTAGAGCTGGTGACTGATATGAGAAGTCAGAATGCAACAGAGGATAAAATGATGCATGTTATATATTAAACACAATTGCTTGAAAATTTATTATTTTAAATTTTTATCAAGACTTTCATACTACATCTGCTGAATTTTTGCAGAAAAACTTAAGGATTTCTATTGGTTGCTAGCAATTTAATCTGTTTATACATATTTTTATATTTTTAATATATGTATAAATATAAAAGTGCATATATAGAGAGAGATTGGATAGAGTGAGACAGAGATGCATTTTCTTTTCCTCTGCAAAATTTAAAAAAGAACTGTCTCAATACTGTTTATAGCTGTTTTGATATCAGTAGAATATGTTCTTAAGGTTTCACCCTTTGACTGAATCGAAGTATAATAAGTGTTTAAACTTCTCAGCAACTGGCTTTGCAAAGCAGCGATTTCAGCCCCTGGTTCAGGTTTACATTAGTATCTAAATCATGACGTGGACCTAATTTTATCCTTTTTCACAGTACTTAGTGTAATAAGGAATACCTTGTTTCAGTCAGTAATATTACAGCAGAAAAAAAAAAGAAAAGGTAAGTCTCAGACATAATGTATCTGAGTTAACAAAAACAGAAGAGGAAGCATCAGGTATATAAAATAATCTTCCAGAGGAGCAAACAAATTTGTTAAAAAGGAAGTGCACTCCAAGTTAGAGGTGTTGTTTTATTATTATCATAGAATAGTTTGGGACCTTTAAAGGCCGTCTGGTCCAACCCCCCTGCAGCGAGCAGGGACATCTTCAACTCGATCAGGTTGCTCAGAGCCCCGTCCAACCTGACCTGGAATGTTTCCAGGGATGGGGCATCTACCACCTCTCTGGGCAACCTGTGCCAGTGGTTCACCATCCTCACTGTGAAAAATGTCTTCCTTAGATCTTATCTAAATATGTCCTCCTTTAGTTTAGAAGCATTACCCCTTGTCCTATTGCAACAGGCCCTGCTAAAGAACTTGGTGCCCATCTTTCTTGTAAGCCCCCCTTCAGTACTGGAAGGCTGCTATAAGGTCTTCCCAGAGCTTTCTCTTCAAAAGCTCACGCAGAGCTTTTGGGGGTTTTTCATGGGGGTTGAACAACCCCAACTCTCTCAAGTCTGTTCACTTAGTTTCTATACATAGAGATCAAAAACTTTTTCTCAATATGCAAGGGTGAATCTCTGATCTTTGAGTCTGTGGCAGTAATTTGTATAGCAAAGGGGTAACAGCAGATAGCAATTTCCTTGTCCTTTTTATTTTCTATATGAGAGTTCAGAGTGGGTGTCTGGGTAAATGAGAAAGGGAATCAGCAGTTCCCGGCATGGAAAGGAATTATAACTGTTTGTGTAAAGAATTGGGACAACAGTGTCTGCTTGCTTGAGTTTAGTTGAATAAGATAATCATATAGTACTTTATATATTTTTGATTATTAAAGTCTTTTCCTAAATTATCCAGGGAAAATTTTTCAAATGGGCCTAAGTGATTGAGCATAAAGTACACTTGGATAACCTAAATACTTCAAAAAAAAAAAAAATCCTATGTGACTTTTATTGCTTAGAAAGCACCATTTTGCAGTGTATTAAGGTCCTAAAACTTGTCATACATAGCAATTTGACAGTCTTACCTGGTGCTGGCCTTTCATTCCTTAACAACTGGCTGATCTAAATGTGAAGCATGGTATATACCTTCAAGATACAGCAGCAGTCCATATCCATATCATCCGGGTGTTTGTTATGTAGATCTTCTAAATGTTCAAGAGACAACTCCCTGTATGCCTATATGTTAACTATGACTTCACCTCAGCATCCGAGATGTCTCTCGGCAGTGAAGAAAAACTGTTAGAGAAGCTCTAAAACCATGCGTGTGGTTAAGTGCAGATCTAATGACTAGGCAAGAAATTACTTTCATGGGCTTAAAGAGACTTCTTTTTGAAGGTAAAACAAACCATGAAATTAAATGATAACAAGGTTGAGATTTATACATTAATCCCTTCCAGGCAAAACTCTGGATGAATTACAGTCAGAAGAAAACTGTCTTAAGATAGCCAATATAACTAGAAGAATATTAAAAGAAAAAATCCTAAATATCATGCTTTGTACTAAGCGATGGCATTTCCAAGTGAATGAAACTCATCACAGCTTTGATGCCATAGACTGAATGCCCATAATGTGTTATTCTTTCTTTACAGATTCTTTTCCTTTACATGATTTAAGGAATAAAACAGATTCCCCAATATATATTGGAAAATATAGCCTTAATGTATTGGTCTTGCTCTCCAGTTTCAAGGAGATGGACAAAGTGGCATTTCAGTATTGTCACAGGCAAGGACTATAGCTAAAATAAGGAATTGGGCTTATCTAAATTTGCATTATTCATACCTTTCTAGATGTTGTTTGTTTCTGATAACAGGTTTCTCTAGTATGCTATTGCACTAGATTATGGAACCATCTGCAGTTAAAATATGTAGTAATATTTTCAGTTCTTCATTTTAGTGTTATCTGCTAGGCTTTATACATAGTTTAGGAAGCAATAATTTGTTTATCTCTCTATTTATTGCTTCATTTAATAGTTGACAAAAATATTACATCAGCCAAATCAAAGTCAAATAATTGCTGAGGCTACAATATCATGAGAGCTTAGTACTGAGCATTGTTCTTACTGGTAATACAGAACTACCATTATTGATACCATTACTGACTGCAGAAAGCTCTTCATGAAAATTAAGATAGTCACATTATGACTTTTGAGTGCTTGATTTCACATCTGATATAGCTTAAAAGCATAACTTACATGATATATGCCTGTAAAAATAATAAAAATGATAAAAATAATTCCAGACTATAGTGTTTCTCATATTCCTTTAATTTCAAGGAATGATAAGAGAAATATTATTTACTTTGTTACAAAGGAAGTTTATAGGAATAATAACAATATGCACAATTATTTTTATATTATTTATGTGTAATACATGCAGATTTCTGTTGGCTACACATTGAAGCAGGCTCAGGATTATACGTTTTTCATATTTGGTTTGTATAAACTGTTATAGTTACAATGGAATAAAGGGCATGAAACTTTGAGTGGTGTAACTGATGACATTTCTTTGTTAATTAGCTGTATCTGGAATAGAGGACTTTTATGAAACTGAGTACATACAGCTGTTGTTAACAAGTCTGAAAGAATTTAGTTTCTAAAATGTATCACTTTAGTAGAGTAAGAGATGTAGGGGTCAATTAAGCTTAGAAAGCTTTTGTATATAAAGTCATGGTTAGATAGGTAAAACAAAATGCCTCACACCAGCAGCTAGACATGAAAGTCTAAAAGAAAAGCCATTGTATATGATTATTCTGATTGAAGTTTGTTGCAAACCACAGTGTAGAAAAATGTATTTTTGTATTAAGTGGAATTATTTTGATAATTAGGCCATTATTTACTTTTCTTTTGGGGAATGTCAGAGAAAACAGATTAGGCAAATACTGTTGATGATTTTTGTTTTAAAGATTTTGAAAAGCTTCAAGTCAAAAGTAAACATGGAGATTGGTCTACAATATATGGATGTAAACTGCATTTATTAAAGACTGCTAACAGTACAATTTAGTGTTATGAAATATGGAAGTAGAAGAGCTAATTTGCTCCACTTTGGATCGCAAGTCTGAGAGTCAGACTTGAGCTAAAAAATGCTGTTAATTAATCCAGTTGTAAACGGGTATCTGATCTTTTGGATTTAGGAGTTCAAGGCAGACAGATATTATGCACTCTTGCTACACCATTCCTTCATGTACCTTTGGGTTCAGTGACCACTATTTCTATAAGATCAAAGCAATACTGTAATGGCTGGGTAGCATGAATTTATCTAAATTTCCCAAAAATATTTTCTTGGGGGGGAAAAAAACATGTTCATTGAAACTAAAATATGTTTTCATTTTATTCTTTGTAAGGTAGAATGCTGATTTACTACTTTAAAGAAGTGCAGTTTTCTAGATGCAACTCTTACAAATAATCAAACTAAAATTGTCCTTGATTTTTTTTTTCTTTAAATATAGAAAACTGTGAATAATTTTATTAAAATTAAAGGATTTTAAAAGTATAAACTGGAGCCATACTTTTCAGTATTCTTCTCACAACCTTTAATCCAGCAATTTTTTTTCTTTTTGGGAGGGGTAGGAAATCTGTCTAACCTGAAACAGATCATTTTGTCTGTATGGGATCTTGTGTAGATTTAATTAACACTACACCATCAAGTCTTTAGGGTCAGGGCAGTTTGTATTTGAAGCATGACAAGTAGTTAATGAATTTGCATTGACTAATCCATACAAAGCTAAAGATTTTTCTGTCAAGATTAATGTCCAAAAAGAGTAGGACACGCTATTTGATACATTATCTTACATTGAATCATACTGTTATTTGACATAAGATTAAGGAACTATGTTGACTACTTGCATAGATATACAACTGTTTTTTGCTATGACGCTGATGTATAGTCGTTGCATTAAGAATTCATTTAATCATAAAGTAATGTCCTGTTGTAATTCCTCCGTATGTGGTATGCGTACTTGCAGTAACCAGATAAGTACCGAGTCTTGTAAATGTTCACTTTATAATAGTTCTGGTTGTGCAGCCTTTTAGAATGCAGCATGGAGTCAGAGATGCATGTCCCAAACTTTGATCTATGCCTTCAGTTTGAACTGAACTTGTCAGAAGACCTGGTGATGAAGCATAGCTAGACAGCATCTGAAAGCTTGAAATATATTGTGATCAAAAGAGTTGCTGTTTCTTAAAAATCTAGTGGCCTAAGTGGAATGAATACTCAGTGATCCTGTGATAATTCAGGAGGCAGAATTTGGTGAAAAGAATTGCTGGAATGCTTTTTCCAGAGAAATCAGGTATGATAGCCTTGTCAAAATGGTGAGAAGAGATAGGATAAGTCCCTGGTTCTGAAGAAGACAAAGGGATTAAGAAAGATGTCTTATCAAGTTTTGAATAAAATTCCAGAGACTATGCAAAATAAGCAAGTGAATAAGTGTAGCATCCTTCTCGTAAGGGGTGTCCATTTAAATGCCAATATAAAAATTACAGTCCACAACAGCAGCAATAAATGCATGAAGGGAGCACAAGAGGGGAGAAATGTGGCAAGATATTATTTTTGAACAGTTTTTTCTTTGTTTTTAAAAGGTGATTGTTTTGTTTAGAACTAAACCACATAAATAGTTCACAAACTGAGGCACTCATCAGATCTACCGCTGCACCTTTAAATAGTGTCATTTGTGCTAGTTATGTTTCGAAGAGGACAGTGAAAAAAAATAATTAATTTGCACTGAATAAGGTTATTTTAAAAAATTGTCATGCAAGATCTTAGTTGATATCTTCAGTAGATCCAGTTGGCTGTGTTATATATAGGAATGTCTATGTAAACAAAGCTATATTTCCAAACAATTAAAAAAATGATTACCATGTTCAAAATATGTTAAAATTCAATACCAAGGCGAAATACATTTCTTAGCAAGGAAACAGGTGATTGGTTGGGTTTGTTCGGTTAAATTTAGAAGCTTGATCATTCTTTAAGAATATTTCTTAAGGAAAAACATGAATTATATAGATTGCAGGTTGTCTTAATATTCAGAATCAAGGCTTTGGGTTTATGATAGTCAAAAGAAAAAGGTAGTTCAGTTCTCAGTAATGGTCAAAAAGAATAGAACATTAGGATTTCCTAGGGAAAGATTAGAAAGCAAACATGGAAATGATAATGTTGTTGTACAAATCCAAGGTATGCCTGCATTTTTAGCACGGTGTGCAGTGCTGATTTTTCCGACTTAAAAAAGATGAAGCAGGATTAGAGAAACTTCAGAAAAAACCCACAGTCAGCATGGATGATGTAAGGGACGGAAGAATTTCCATCTGAGCTATAAACTAAACTGAGTGGGAATTTTCAGTCTGGAATGAGAGAAATGGAAAGGTGTACAGAGAGAACAACATGAAAAATCCTTGTCAAAATGTTCCAGACATAGAATGATGAGTACTTATTCACTCTCCCTTCCAATATGAAACCAAAGTTGCACCAAGTGAATGTAATGGGTATAAACAAAAATTGTTTCTATTCATAAAGCGTATTTAAGCTGTGGAACTTTGCCACAGGCCCTTGTGACTGCTTAAACTACATATGGCTTTTAAAAACTACCTGGTAGCAAGAAAGAAAAGATGTTCAAATGCTACGAAGTCCATAGGAGATGCCTCTAGTTCAGGGACTTGTTGAAGGTTAGATGAATGTGATAGAAATATGTTTATGCCTTGTAATATTTTGTGAGAACTAGTAGCAGTTGTTTGAGTCTGGTTCGCTCTCCCTCTGACATCTAAGAGTAGCGTCAGATCCTATGAAAAGACCTACAATGAAGTCCTCTTACTTTGTCGTCTTTTCTTCTATTAGGAGAGCTGTATCTTTTAGTTCAACTAGTTAAGTTGCTTTTTGGGTAATATTTTGTTGTCTGAGGCCCAAGTCTAGTTTACTGCATACATGAAGCCATTGCAGAGGAAATGTCTGGCAACACCTAAAAAGCTTCAGTAGGCTCAGTGCTGTTTAAAAGTATCCAGAAGAATAATATGATAATATAAAGGCTAAAAATTAGTTCATGAATAATATTGACCTAAAAGATAAAAGCAACTGAAGATTGTAAATTAATATTTAGGGCACATCCTTCAAAAGTGAAGAATGCTAAATGTGATTTACCTCACTAGTAAAGCTGTTGGCTGTGTGGATTACATTCATCATTATCTCTTATTATAGCCATCTCAAGATGAATGTCACAGGCTGACACCAACCATTTGGCTCCTGAGGTGAATATGATCATACGCTTCTCGTAAATAGCACTCACTCATGTCTCCAGCCTTCTTATTTTTGATCAACTCTGCTGTAAATACCAGTTGCCTACTTTCATACCACATGGTACATCACAGTGGATTTAAGTATTGTATTTAAGTGCTTTCATAGCTACTGCAGCTTTATCTGTGTACAGATCTCTCTAACTTAGAGAAATCAAATGGTAACTATCTCTTCAGAGAGAACTTCACCTCTCCCATCGCTCAAGAGCCTCCTTAGGCTCTATTATATCTGTGTGCTCCCCAGTTTCCCATTTGGGATCATGCCAAATATTGTCTCTCTTTATACTCTCTGAACGTTAGAGAGTTGGGGTTTTTCTCATGTTTTTTTCCAATTAGGTGTATACTTTATTAAATCATAGTTTGTGCACCTTTTTCTTCCTCTGTTTTGCCTTTGATTTTTTTTTGAGTTTGGTGAGTTTGGTATTCAATTAAAATAATACTCTTTGCAAATCTGAAATGTCAACTGCTACTGCGTACTGGTTTAAAACTTTTAAAAGATAATTTTACATGTTAATGATTGGGGAAGTGCGACGAGAATGAACTTTACCTATGAAATTTAGAAGAGCTATCATTTAGTTTCACAGGATATTCAAAAATCTTGGGTATTTGTCCTTTACCAGGATGCCCTTCCTAAGATTCTGTAGCTATTTCTTTGACAGGAATAGAAAAATTTCTGTAAGAAGTGTTGTGCTGCATCAGAGAAGTACAGATAACATAGCTATTTACATTCTTTCAAGACATATATAAAACTGAGGCAAATGAGGTAACGATAATGGTGCCCCATTAAACTTCAGGGGACAGGAGACTCAGAATTGTCATGGTGGCAACAGTTGTAATTGTTTCATTAAGGAACTGATGCACTACTTATCTTTGCCATCAAATTCAGCAAGATTTCTGTGTTTAACCCATGAAATACTGTATTTATTGCATAAACCTCTGTAGTAGCTAACTATCTTTTGAACATATTTGATTTCTAGCTATATAAGAGCTGTGGTTGGTGAGTAATCACTTAAGTGGGAGATCATATCCACACCTTAATCTAGTGTGGTATGGCATCCTGGGACTCGGGGAGAACGAATTCAGGAGCATTATATGATTGTGCCCTGTCATGTGCCACACAGTGGTACTGGTGACGAAGGCTGTAGTTGCCATGGCCTCACCTGTCCCCTTCATACCTGCCCTGGTAACTGCTCTCTGTAGTTTAAAACACATTTACTCTGTGTCAGTCAATGTCTGTTATGTGCTGCAAACTGTTTAAGTATGATTTTGTATTAATAAACATGTGAAAAAATGCAATATTTTCCCATATGGATAACCGTTATCACATGCTTTAAAGGCAAATATGCATTCATACTGTTTATACTGTTTTGTTTGGGTTTTGCTCTCCTCTAGTTAATCAAGCAGCAAGAAAACAGGGAAGTCTGCCTTAGATGTCATGAAACAGTAAAAATACAACCGGTAACCTCCTTTGGCATGTTACTTCCCACCGCCAGATACGGTGCAGCGGAAGGGAAGAGTCCCGCTTGCTTCACAGCTCTTGTCTGCAGCTGCCTTACTCTTCAAGGCAATCAATAGCTGTATAGGCCCACAGATCAATGGTTATAACACAGTTGTAAACCTAGGGACAGATGACTGAGGACATACTAAGTTCTTATTAGATCTAATTTAAATAGGCCGAGGCAATGCAATTTCACCCAAACCTGCATTTGTTCTCCAGTTTCAGGTGTTGCAATCACTTGTTATCTGGCCCATCAGTATGAGCCATGGTAAAACTGTAGCTATGCAGGTTGCTTTGTCATTAGGAAAAACATCTTTACTAGGAAGGTAGTGCAGTGCTAGAACAGATGACCAACAGAGCTTGGAGAACTGCTTGAAGGCTGTTAGCAATTGCCTAGACAAAGCTACAGCTGACCTAATCTAGTATTTGCAGTAGTCTGCTTTGCAGAGAAGCATGGGCAGTTCTTAACATTGAAGCAGTGGGGTTCATCAACACAAAAATATTAGAAAACTCCCTAAAATCTTTTGTTGCTGTTCTGCGTTACTAGTTGCACGCTGTGGCAGATTAGTACTATAGAGGTTTATGTCTGTTGTACAATGGAGGAAACTACAAGCTTATCACAACATGTAATGAGTTAAAAAATGATTCATTACTGCAGTTACTCTGTGTTGCAGAGTTCTCATGAAGTTGCGTGCTTGTGTAGTAGCTCTCTGGGGGGTTTTGCAGAAGTGTACATTTGGCAACAAGGACGACGTGTGAAAAAAGGCATTTGGGGAAAAAGTTACAAGGTCTTTTAAAAGGTAGGGGATTGTTTTTTTCTGTTTTCAAGCATATACCAAATAAATATTCTCATCTTGTTAAAGAATACCTGATGCTGTCTTGGTTGGTACAATGCTGATCTCTTCAAACTTTTGCATTATAAGTGTCTATGCACTTGAAGTGCAATGCACACACACACTACATGTATTAAATGTACTGGAACATTTTCTGTTGAGATTCCCACCAGCAGAAAAGCACTACAGCTACCATTGAATGTGAGGCTGGTCTGGATAACCTCCAGAGGCCTCTTCCAACCAACATTTCTAAAATGAGTCTCTGGGTCACTCTTCAGGAAGAGATGAATACTGTCAGACTAGAATTGATTTAAGACAGTCTTAAGGTCAGAAGCATACAATTCTGTAGGCATTTCGAACCATTCAACCACATTAACAAGCAACAGTTTACACACTAAGAGTTCTTGTCTTTCCTAGGGATTTATTTAGCTATTGGGTCTCCACACTTGCATCTAAGCGGCACTGATGAAGCAAGTACATGGCTGTCTGCATTTTTGAGACTTGCATCAAAGTTGTGTAAGGACTTTAGGGTAGGCACTACTGCTTATGTTTGCATGGGCCATGGTTAGGGTGTCCCAGAATTGTTGTTTTGCAAATGAAGAATCCTGCATTCACACGTGTACAAAATCTTTGCAAAGCAAACTCTGTAATGCTGTGACTAAGGATCCAGAAAAAAAAAAAGAGGTAATTATATCTTCATGGCATGACAATAAAGGTGTTGAGGATCAAATCCAAGAAGTTTGCTTGATGCAAATGGGAATAGTGAAGGAATAATGGAATAATTAATATGGTTTTTTTTTTTTTAAATTATTGGTTGCCAGGCTGTTCTCATAGTTCAGTGAAGCTCTTATTTTTCAACAAAATACCATCATTGTGAGTACTAGTTGATTAATATTATCAAAGAGTGGGCTAATTTCTGTTGGCTCAAACCCCTCTTAGTCAGAAAGATTAAAAGACGAAGTGTCTTGGGTTTTTTTTGTATTTCACCTTGCTTCTAAGTTTTATTTCTAGTATTTATATAATGACTTACTGGGGACCTTTGAATATGCCATACATTCACTAGCTGTGGCATAGAGTGTAGCATGGCAGAGAGAATGCATACAAAGATAGGTAGCAAATAATTATGTGGATATCGCCACTTAACATCAAACTGTAATGAATCTAGCAAAAACTCAATTGTAGATCTTATTAGATTTTTAGACACATCATGGCTTATGTTCAAGAGAATAGAAGAGGATTTCATAACTGCTGTAAGAGGAAGCTGTGTTATTCGAAGGACGAGAAATTTTAAAGTGAATGTGTACTTGTGTGGGCTTGTGGCATTATTTTACTGTCTAAAACTAGGGTTTTTTTCAGAGCTAACTGATTGCACTTGCTTACACTATATTTTAATTTTGTGCCCTTTCCTCTCCTTGCACATTGTGAAAATATGGTATTACTAATATTTTAGGCTGACATTTTTTTCCTGTGTATAACTTTCCATACTTAATGTGAATAAACTAATGCACAAGAAAGTTGTTTTAATTGCGTGCTCCTTTCTTGATGAGATTTTGGTTCCAGCAGTATATCAAAGTCAGAATCCCAGATACTTAAATTCACCGCCTCTCACTTTGCATACGGTTTCATCGTAGAATTATAAAAAGAAGATTCAATTTTCTTTTGATTAGTCTCAGGGTTTAAACTCTAACTGACTTTGGGGCAAGTTTGTAGGGATGTTTACAGAATTAATGCAAACCCAGAAAAAGGTGAAAAGGTTTATTTTCTAGTGGAAGTCTATATTACTGTTATATATGTAAATCTATACCTTTACATACAGACACGGTGAACTTGTAACTCACACTGGTTGTTCTGGTACTGTCTGAATAGTGATTCAAAAGGAGAGCGTGTTTCTCTTGGTGCATCAAGGGAGTTTGCTGCTTCTTTTCATCAGTTCACACAAACTGCCAAAGCCAGTGTCTGCCTTGCCCTCCTTACATCTAATGCACTTTCTCTATAAAACTCTGGGGATTACACCAGGCTTTTATAACTGGCAGCATGGCACAGCAAGGGAGGAAGGCAAGAGGAGAAAAAAAGATATTAAAGCTTCTTACTAGAACACCAGGACCATCGCTCATCATCATAGCTGTCCTTGTGAAACAGTGATCCTTCTAGCAGCCCTTGGAAAGTCATACTTTGCCACTAAATGGAAAACAACAATTATGCTCTGATGGATGTTCAAGATTACAGTATTTCTTATTCTCAATTTTTACAGTTTCAGATAAATGTCTCCCTTGTTTCCTGCTGTCTTACTGCTCCTACAGAGTACACTCACATGAGTGAAGAAGTCCATATGAATGCTCACAGATTTGCTAGACCATCTGTTTGTGTTGTAGTTTTTTTCTACTATCCTGAGAAGTCAATATTTCATTTACATGTCTGTCTTCTGAAACCCAAATCTCCTCCATGCTCACCATTATCTGAATTTTAGAATCAGGGTGGGTTTTTCAAACTTGCTTATTTATCTGTGAACAAACTCCTTTGTCTTATCTTGCTGTTTTTTTCTTTAAAAGTTTCAGTCCTGCTTATAACTCACAACAGATGCTTCTGCTCTTGTTTCATGATGTGCTGGTTTTGGCTGGGATAGAATGAATTTTCTTCATAGTAGCTAATATGGGACTACATTTTGGATTTGTGCTGAAAACTGTGTTAATATAGAGAAGTTTTCATCATTGCTGAGCAGTCCTTACACAGTCAAGCCGTTTTCTGCTTCTCACATCACCCCACCAGTGAGGAGGCTGGGATGCACAAGAAGTTGTGAGGGGACACGGCTGGGACAGGTGACCCCACCTGACCACAGGGATATTCCATACCATATGTCATCATGCTCAGCATATAAAGCTGGGGAAAGAAGGAGGAAGGAGGGGACGTTCGGAGTTATGGTGTTAGTCTTCCCAAGTAACCATTAAACATGATAGAGCCCTGCTTCCCTGGAGATGGCTGAACGCCTGCCTGCCCATGGGAAACAGTGAATGAATTCCTGGTTTTGCTTTGCTTGTGTGTGCGACACTTGCTTTACCTATTAAACTGTCTTTACCTCAACCCATGAGTTTTCTCATTTTCACCCTTCCGATTCTCTCACCCACCTCACTGGGGGGTGAGTGAGTGAGTGGCTGCGTGGTGCTTAGTCGCCCACTGGGGTTAAACCACATTACTAAAACCTTCTTGGAAAAAGTATCATATCTCTATGATACTTTCCTCATAGAGACCGATTGCTACAGCTTCCGCTATGCACCCACAATTTTCTATTCGTTAGCCCATCCTATTCCTTTGACATTTCTGTACCTAGAATTTACTGACTGCTCAAGGAAAAAATTGTCAAGATGTAGACATCTGGATATTCTAGGTTTAGTTTTCAGGTCTTGTGTGTATTTTTGAGGGACTAAACTAAAATCAAATATGGGTATAGGCTGTGATAGACATTTATTAATCCTTAGGTGTTTCCTTCCTAGACTGATACTGAGACCCTTAAGTGAGATCTCTAAATTCTGTATTGAATGCATGGGAAATATTAAGAATCTCATCATGACACCTATAGCAGACACGGCATTGAGTGGGAACACAAGGGTATAAGAAATTTAGAAGAGAAGAATGCCTGACTTGCCTGGAGATATGCATCTTCATAAGGAAGCTGCGCTTTCTGGTTCGTTACCAGAATCTCCCAGTCCTTAGTCCTGCATAGGAATTTCTATCCTGTAGGTACCCTCCTGGCCTTAAGGCTACGCAACCATTTTGTATAAAAGAATTATAGATTCAGTGGTGGACTCAGTGAACATGATCCTTCAGCCCTGAGGCTTAATGGTCACATGTGGTAGAAGGTGTAAGGTTTCAGCTTCTCTGCAGTGACTATCCTGTACAGTGGGGAGGTGAAGAAGTTTTTCTTTGCTGATTGTTATGGAAAGTATTTATCTGTGTAAAAATCAAAACAAAACCATGAATGGAAGCCTCCATGGTTCTCTTCTAATGAATTTGTTAAACTATTTAATTCCACAAACCAAAGAAATTGTGATACAGCCTATGACTGTAATAATAAATTTTTTGTCTCAAAGAGATCCCCTTTGTAGGTGCGATCTACAGAGCAATCCAGCTATCAGATTTTTCATCTTAAATATTCCAAGGTTTCAGATTAATTGACTGTAGCTCTTTGCAATTGTAGTAGTTTGCAATGGCTCTGTGTGCATTTATAAAATCGTAGTGTATTGAAAACAATACACTTACGCCATACTTAAAGCTTTGTCCTGTTTTGGGGTGTTTTTAAAATTATTTTTTAATGGCCTCTGTTAACTTCTCATGATAGACATTTAAACAAGGATCAGAAAATATGTAGTGACATAGAATTAAGATTGCTGTGAGAGCAGGGCATGGTTTTAAAGTGTCAATGCTTATTCAGGATGAGTTTTGAGCACCATGCAGAACTGATTGCAGGACAGGAGATATTGGTGGGATTTGCAGGTCTGAAGTGTTACAGTAATGTGACAGGAAATAAACACAAGTTCATGTGAACTCTACCAATTTCTGTCACGCAGGTGGTAATTTTTCTTCTGGTATTGCAACAACCTTTTAAAAGTCTGGATTTGATGGTGGTAATTTTCTTGTTATTCACTAGTTTTACACCAGTACAACCAGGTTGGTTTCAATGGAGTATCTCCTGATTTACATTACTGAAAGACAGAAGACTCATTTCTTATGCAAAATAAATTTCACACACTATTTTTCACTTTCCTGTTATTGCTGTTTATTCCATGTGGCATATTGTCTTTTTTCAGTGACTTTCTAAATTTTTCCTTCTTTTATACTCACACATGTATTTATCGATAGATGTCTCATTTGTTCAGAGACACTGGCAAAATAGCTAGAAAACTTCTATTGCTAAGAGATACTTCAGTTTCCCTTTTCTACAAACAGTTAAAAACACAAGCAAAGAACAAATAAGAATAAAATGTTAAAAGTGATATACAGATGGATCTTTAGAATGGTGTCTCAATATTTCAAGATAATGTACTTGTTAGATCCACATCAGATCATGCTTCCTTATGAGTGGTCAGTACAGTCTGTCTGCTGCCCTGAGATCATGTATTAAGAGTTTTTTTGGAAAATCTGTGTTGCTTCCTTGATTTCTTTTTCTTCTCCTCTTGTAAACAGCATCCGTTTTCTCCTCGTATTGCAGATCCCTTTTGCTTATTTTATTGACTTCATGCCTTTATCAGAATTAGCACAGCTTTAATGTAACTAGTGAGCTTGTCATTAGGGACTTGATGGAAGCCTTCCTCAAATTGTAAATAAATTATATTTTATGTACGGCCATTATCATAGTTCTCTAGGGGTTTCAATGCCTCCAAGCTTTTGTGGTATAGACCATATCCCTTTAGGCAAGATATCCCTTCAGGATATTTCCCTTCAGGCATGATATGCTGGTTGTAGTCATTATAATATTACTTTGATTATTCTCTAAATTACCCCTCATTACTGTACATTTTCTTTGCTTTTCTCATTACAGATGTAAACATTGTATGTCTGTTGTGTTTGCAGTCATCCTGCCATTCAACTTTTTAACATACATCTTCTCTCAGATTTTTGATGGATTTAAAAAAAAAAAAAAAGCCATGTTTCTAGCCATGTATGTTAAGTTTAAAAGTACAGGGAAACCAGAATATAGTTTGTTATTCAATTTAGTGTGCTTAAGTAATTAATTAGCCACAATAGCATATTAAAAGGCATCTTTATGTCTCTGTTGGGAAGTATTATGAAAGAGACTTTGCTCTACATCTTGATTGTCAACTGACCTGGGCTCTTTCAAAGCTATAATAAGAGAAGAAAAATCCAAAGGTGAAGGGCCTTTGCTGAGAATTTCCTGTCAACATCCCCTGACATTTATTTTTAGGGACTCAAGTGTTGCAGCTGACCTCAACTGTTGTGGTGGAACACAAGGGGTGAAGTAGGTTACTTAATTACAGTCATTCAAAACCTTGCGGATGCTTAACAAGTTCTCTGTTAAGATTCCCATTGGGTTACAGGACTTCATGGACGTGAATGCTACTGTCCATTACATCCTACAGGAGCATATGAGGATTTATTATGGAGATAAAGATTTGTACAATCTCTTAAGCTGACATATTCAGAAAGTTCTTGTGACCTTAATGACTTCATTTTTAGTTCTTTTTAATACAAGTTGTGCCCCTAGTACACACACGTAACAGGTATAGTACATTTCTGTCAGTACCAGTCTGTAATTTCTCCACTGTTTTTAGAGAACTCTTGAAGATTCACGGAAATTTGAGTCTCCATTTAAAAAGCTCTTATTTCTTCAATGCCTATAACAATCTGAAGATTATTTAGGAGTGTCAAGTGTGCCTCTTGTCATCACTTTTCATAAACTCATAAATGGAGATTAAAGTTTAGTCTCCGTTTCCAGCAGTCTTTTCACTAACTGTCCACATATAATGTAGCTTATATTCTGTTTCCACAGAAGACATTATCGTTGTATTAGAATTTGTTCTACAAAGAATTAATGAAAACAGATTCTCAGGTAAACATCCTCTTCCTTTGGAGGACCTTGTGTTATGCAAAATTAACTGGGACTGCCATTCTTCTGTGAAAAATAGTTGCTCCTGTACACTTCTTTTAATATCCCCTCCTCCAATGTTTGTGTTGAAATTTCTCAGGAGCATTAGCCATACTTTCAGGAAGAAACTTTGGGACCATGTGGAATTTCGACATTACTGTTCTAATGCTGTCTGATCCCACTCTGGATGTCAGACCACGCGGCTCAAACCATTTTAATAACAACAACTAATTGTTGAGATATCTCTTTAGTTATTGTTGCATGGACAGTCAGTGAGCAGCGGTGGTCGTCGTGAAAACAGAGTCCAAACTAATCCATGAGATAACGCCGCAGCCCTCCTTGAACGGTTTCAGTAGCTGATGGAGTTTCTCCTCTAGCAAAGCTGGAAGCTGTAAAGGATGAAGATATACTTTGATCATCATCAGAGATTTCTATGAGTTATCCCTTTATTTTCTGTTTATTAGTTTATATTACCTTTATGTAGTTACATCCAGGATGTTGACAGGCTAAGTTATGTTGTGCTAAGAATGTCAGAATAGATCAGGTATGGCTTTTCCATCCTCTTTCAGTGAAGCAACAAATCTTTCCTTTTGAACCTTAAGGTATATTCTGCCAGAACAAAGGAAATGTTTGCTTTAGTCCTCACAATTTTATTTAATTTTAGGCTACCTCTTTGTTTTGTTAGTTTTCTCTTTTTTGCAAGCCTCCTAAAAGGATATTCTACAATTTAAAAACTTATAAGATACTTTAAAAAAAAAATGCTACTTGTTGCTAAAATCTATTTTCTTTCATTTAGGCAACAGAGGTCTGAGGTTTTAGTCTCCATGACCTTTGTTTTTGGTAAGGTAGGATGTCACCCTTAAAATATCAGTTGTGGCTTTGGAGGAATTATGTACTAGGGAATTTTTTTTGTTTTTTTAAATAACAGCACTGCTTGAACAAGAACTTTAAATAGGCATATGTAAAGCATCATACCAAGAGACACACTGTTCACAAGATTCTTCTCCAATAGGCTTTCTCTAAAGCTTCCTTTTTTTTTTTTTTGTTTCTGTTTCATCTAGGATGGGATAGTTTAGTAATAATTGCAACCATTATTTATACATAAATGTCAGGAAAGGTATGTTTCTTTTCTCACTAATCCTTCTAGTTGGTGAGGGAACCATTTGAATTAAAATTAAAATATTGTCTCCTGATAGAGACAGTAATTGTCATCATTGATGATTATGAACTACTCAGAAGAGTTCCTGCCTAACAATCAGGAAATTACTCAATTTTGATGTTATCCGCACTTCTTAGAAACCTGAAAGTAATGCCTTTTATTTATTGTCTTTTAAGATCCACGTGGTATCACAAATGCAAGTTTCTGTCTTCTGGGAGCTAATAGTTAATTGGAAAATATAATTTAATTTTAAGAAAACCAGCTTTGTTTTTTTGGTTGGAATTTTAGTTTGTTTGCCTTTTTTTCTTTTTTTTTTTCTCCCTTTTACAATGGTCTGCCATCATGTCAGCTTTAATTTGCATGCAGAAATAGATCACTTTACCTCCATTATTTTTTGGCTAACTTGAAGTGGACTTTCAATCATCATATAAAATGAGAGCACTTTTAGTCATGTTTCAGAATTAATGTAGAAAATCCTGTCTTCTCCCAGTGTTCTTTCTCATGCATGCATGTACTGTCAGATTAGAAAGTAATTCAAGATTAGTGAAACCTGGTCAGGTTGATTAACAACCAACAATTAAATCATTCCCCAGTGAAAGACCTTAATATTTTTTAATTCTTGCTATTGGGTTGTATAGATCTAGTACCTATTACACAGGCTGCCACCAGAGACATAGGGAATAGCATTAGCTGTACTTTGTCAAACTCCAGCAGACCATGCTGGAACACCATGGACTGTATATCTGGAAATGCCTATGATTCTATCCAGAGAATCTTTCATGCAAACCATTTACGTAAAATATGTTCAACTAGTAATATATGATTATTTATATCAATGGAAATTTCATGTTACAATGGTAAATTGCTACTCGAATAACAAATTTTTACTTTGCCTGAAAGCAAACTGCACAGGCTTACTGATGTGTGTGTGCTTTACCCAGTTACGTAAAATAATGAGCACCGATATGAACCTTTTGTTCAACATAACATAAACTAATAAAGGTAAGAGTGCAATTGTCAACTGGTGTAGAGAAACACACATCACACAAGAGAAACGCACATCATACAACCTAATGTTGAAAGAAGTTAAGTAAGCACTGCACATGTGACTACAATATAATATGCTACTAGTAAATTGTTTAGAGCACAGAATGAGAATTTCAGAAGGAAGTCTAAGACTAAGGCTTGCTCTCACTGCAAGTGTTACTGGGAATTCACTCTTAAAATGTTGTCTTTTCCTATTTGAGACTGTGTCAGTGAGCAACTGTTTAAAATTTTCACTGCTCGTTGAATAAAACAAGAATCAATCACTGAAATATTTAAATGTGTTCTGTATTTTCTAACTTGTGCAGCTACATCTCAAAGTCTGCTAGATTTGAGACACAGCGATAAAAGTCCTCTGTCACATGCAGCACGGCCAGCGTTGTGGCAGCGCTGCAAGCTTTCCCTGCCTGTCCTGTCAACCTCTGGAGGGCGTGATGCTCAGCAGCTGATGAAGTGCTCTATGCTGAAACCAAAATTATGGGTTCTAATGAACCTCAGAAATGCTGCTGTCTTTGAAATGTGACTCCCTGTCCAGTGAGAAGTGGGCTGTTTTCACAATATTGAACAGCTGCGGGATGATAATGACCTTCAATAGCTACAGCTTGGGGCTAGATTAGAGTTTGATACTAAGAGGTGAAAAGCTTTCCAACTCAGTACCAGTCCCTTGAGCCATTTAGTCCTTCCAATGACTTATATCTTGGTAAACATAAATCCCCTTTGTCCTCATCATGCTTGTTACTTTGCAGGAGGTTTTGTACAGGCTTTATATTATATCTTTATGGTAGATTTTCTGTAGATTTGAACCCTATTCTGTTCTCATTCACATCATCTGAAAAAAATAGTGCTCTTGGACTGAGGATTTGTTTTGAAGTCCATCAACATCAATTAACTCTGGCTTTGCTGGGTTTTGAGGCTTCAGTGAAAAGAATTTGGACAGCTATGTATTTCTTCATCCTTTTTCTCAGTACAATCCACAGTTCAGTTTCATTGGTACGGTGCATATTTCTCAGAAATCTGACTGGTTAAATTCAGCTCAACTCTGTTGCCAGTGTTGTGGGTAAAAGTACATCTTTAAAGCACTATATGCATGAGTGGAATAAGGAAAGATAATCTCTCAGTTTTGCTCTCTTTAACACAGATAAAACATTCTGCCCTGGATTCTTCTTTCCTCCCCATAACTTCTTGATTGAGTAGGTCAGTAATGTAAACTGATAAACTGCTGAGAAACATGATGTGGACATGAAGACTTTCATCAAGCTCATCAGTTTAGAATAGCCTCAGGTGAAAAGCATGTATACCTACATTCTTATACATGTTTGTTTTATATCAACTGTTTGTTAAACATCTTCACAGTATTTTGGGGGATGTACTGTGGCACTATGTATTCACTTTAAAAGCTACAGATGTAGAGCATCTTTAAAGTAATGTTTGTATTGAATATATCCTTTCCTTACCTGGAATAGCACCCACACCTGTAGGCTGGAAAGTATAAAAGTTTTTTCCTTTGAAAATTTCCTTCATTATTATTTTTTTAAACCACTGCCTGATTATTATTGTATTTAGACTATACTTTGCCTGTGCACATTTACCCACTTAAAATAGTCTCCTCTTACAAATAGGTTAATCCAGATACATTCAAATGTAGCTTGACTTGGAATATATATTTACATTGTACTTGCTGTAAAGACCTTAGCAGATTGCAAGCATTATCAAACCAAGAATATAAACCATAAAACCTTGTGTGCCTTTGTTGTTGTGCTTTAATTCTGTTAATCGCCCTAGGTAAAGATTAGCTGCTGTTGTCAATTTAATTCAGCTTCAAACAAAGCAACAAGGTCACTTTTTTTTTTAAGCAAACAGGATTGAGTTGTCATGTAGTTCTAATAGGCAGCACAGGGAATCATTAGTCCACCTCAGCTCCCTGACTGATGGGCATTTCACTTCAGTCATCTGACTGAGCACTAGTGGCCCAGTACTATTGACACCATGTCAGAGCTGAGAGAAGATGCCTTAATCGGCTCAGACACTCTCTGCATTGATTTGACAAGTTGCTGTAATGACCTTCTTGTTTTTCTGAAGGATTACTGTTTACCCAGGGAGGTGCTGCTGAGCACATGTACCGCATTGTCATGGAAACTATTATTGTTGCATCTTGATCCCATTAATGCTATGGTGTGTGACACTGATATGAGACACTGAATATTTCAATGAAGCATGCTCCACCTCAGTAATACTAATTGCTGACCATTCATTAGGCTTACATAATTTGCAGCTAGTTCTGCTTAGCTTGGCCAACAGGAATTAAGGGAAGTGGCTGCTTAGGGCACTTCCCTGCCTTGTTTGAGTGTTTTATGAGGCCCAGGTAGCTGCTTTACTTTGAAGGAAGGAAGTGTCACTGTTTATTTTGTTTGTTTTCTTTTCTAATTTTTGCTCTTTCGCTTAGGTAGCTTGCAAATAATTTAGGGTGCTTCTGGTTGAAGAAAGAAAGAAGAAAATCAAGATGGGAAAAAAAAACCCCAAAACTTCATACTTGAGACATGTATCTCCATCAAAGAAAAACAATATTTTGGAGAGGAGAGGGTTAGGTGATGAATGGAACTTCTTCTGGATCATGTTGAAAGTGTAGCAGCCTATAACTAATGGGTTTTTTTCCCTATTTCCTTGTAGCTTTAAGATAATGTCAAGTGGAAGACATATCTCACACCTTACAACTCTAAATTCTCCTTTGTTCTGTGCAAGCATATTTTTCTCAGCCATTTCCTTCTCATATTTGATATACGAGTGCGTGATCTTTACTCTTTCTAGAAATTAGTTTCTTGGTACACCACATTTGGGAACGGGCTAAAATAAGCATGGTTCCACCAGGAATTTAGGCAAAAAGGAGTGAAAAAGAATCACTGATATGAAGCAAATAATTCTAACAGGTTAGTCCGTAAGACATGATAGCTGATTTCTTGGAAAAAGCAGTATAGCAGGTTCTCTTGCAGGTTAGATTTAATGATTAAGCTGCAACAGAAATGGCTGTTCTGACAAATTTGAGCAATTTCCTGTACATTGATTTTTGATGAGAAGAAAAGAAAATCCCCAAAGTTTTTTACATGAAGTATCATTTTTCATACATGGCTTAGTAATTGGGAAATATCGTTTGAAAACCTGTCGATAGAAGATGAGCTAGTGACCATGAGCTGCAAATGGAAGAATGATGCTGTAGAAGTAGCACTTTAGGAAAACGGGTTTTTATTTGAAAATTAAGAATTATTTCAGTTTCATTCTTCACTCTTCATCTTACATGTTGCAAGGCTACCCAGCCTTATATCATAAGATATCTGACTGAATGAGATGTTGAAATCAGTGCCTAGCCGCAGTAACACCTACCATTTTTCTCCATTCAATCCAATACACAATCATCCAGTCATCAGCTAATAGTTTGGGTTATTGACGGATGTGTCTTATTGACTTCCTTGTTTAACCTAATGAATAATGAAATGCCTTTCACAATATTTGAGAAAGCACTGAGTAATATTTCCCGCACCATGCAATCAATTTTCATCTGATCACACAGTCATTAGTATTTCTGCTTTGTTTCCAAGTTTTCTTGGCAAGATATTGTCACACAGTTTCTTAGCATTTCATTGCATGGTACAGTGTACTGAATGCTCTTCGTGGCATTCTTCTTTGAGACAGATGGGCAAAAATCACAGTTTTTGAAAGATTTATTTCTGAGAACACAAGCTAAGAAGGTTTTCCAGTAATATCATCTGGAACAAAAATAGGAACGTCTAAAATTTTTCCCATTGATTAACTATTTCAAATGCTGTACTAAGGTCAAAGATGGTTATGATTACATTTTCCTTTCTATGGAGAGGAATAAATCCTTCACAAGTATAGAATGTCTTTTGAGAAGAGCTATTCTTGAAAGGCAGAATAATTGTTCCTGTATTCACATTTATAGTTATTTCTTGGTGGCATCTGTGATCATTCTTAACGTGGAAAATGCTTTCTTTGTGTTAAGAAAATTCTTTAGTTTAGGGTCTACTCTTTACATGAGCCAGACTAAGTTTATAAAATGAGTTCTGCCTTAGAAAATATTTGTCAGGTTCAGATTCTGAACTTTTGTTTGGTTGGAACTTACCAATCCTCCATTGCGACAATGAAAATTATGGATAGCAGTAGTTTAGCATTACTTAGCAAATGCATCTTGCAGTGAGTAAGCTCTGGAACTAGTCAGGGTCTGAGACTGTAAGGAAGCGCTGTCTTCATTGCTTGACTCTCACAGGTGCAGAAGTGTGCTTGCTTCCGTTAGATGGAAGAAATTATCTGATTGGGACAAAAAAATGGTTCCTTTATCTTCTGCATTCAGCCTAAACTATATAGGCAGTTGCTTCTTACGTAAACTGGGAAACAGAATCCAGGAATTCATTCATCCTGAATCCAAATAGACCTGCCATTCTATTATGCCACACACACTTAACTTGCTTAGTAAATTTAAGTCTTATGCTGTCAACATTAAAAAACCAGGCATAAATAAATAGAATTAATAGTATTCCATATTTTAAAATTCTTTAGGAGTTAATCGTATGCATTTAGCAATGTATTCATGTGTGAGAGATATACATATTTCATGTACTGAATAAAGTGTGTTTCTATAAAGTGAAGTCAGACAGGAAAAGACAAGACTATGTACTATGTTGAAGTAGATTACGTGGAGTTCCGTTAAATAAATATTAACAGACTCCAGAAGAGATTCACTGAAAAACTGCTGTTAGACAGAATGTTGTCTGCTGTACACCTATTGTATTACCTGCAATTCAAATCAAAATTGAGTGAATGTGGGATTATTGTATCACTTTAAATTGAAACATATTTCAAAGTGATAGCTCAGCATAACTGAAGAATACAGGTATATGGCATCAGAATGTTGATTTAGCCAAGAGGGATACTGCATGCACCCAAAATAGCACTTAATGACATTGAAATCATCAGTGTAATCAGCGCTTTTTTTTTTTCTTTTTCAAGATATACTCTCTTAAGACTAAAATAGAATATTTAGGCTCAAATTTTTTTTGCTTGGCTATCCACTAAAATTTGCCTTGGTCTCGTTCAAGAGCTGAAATGGATGTTTTTACATTTGGGAGAAGTTTTTCCTGAATGTTGATTTTGTGAGACTTCAAAAGTAAAGGCATATTTGAGGCCTTTTCTTATCTGTCATGATAAAGCAGCCTGCATCTAACACTAACTTGCTGTTTAGCCACTCAGTGTGTTTGTGTTTCATTTTAACCAATAGGCAAATTCTAATGGACATTTATCAATCTTTTTGATGCAGTTCTTTCAGACTTGCTATTCAAGTTCTAACCATTCAATATCATCTTAAAAGACTCCACCCTTATCAAATCAACTTAGGTTTTACATGCCCAAAATGAAAACCTTTGTGTGACAATTTTTTCCCCTAGAAAAACCTGATCCTTTTCAAGGATGCCTCTTTATTCTGGTTTGGGTTTTTTTCTATCTTTACGTCTTTACAGCTGGTCTCAAATTTTCCTAGTAGGCTTAAATGGTGATCCTCATTAGAGCTTCATATTCAGAGAGGCAAGGAAAGAATGTGTCTTTCCCGTTTAAACCAGCCAGTAGAATTGTGTAACAGGCTGGTCTTGGGGCTTCTTTGGAGCAGCATGGTTCCACTCCAGTAAATTAAAGCTAAACCCAGTTTAACAAGCTGATGAATAAGTTCTCTTGCTTTAGTCATTGAGACCCTATTTGGATGTTGGTTCCTATGTTTGAATAAAATACGTGGATTTGGAACCACCAGATTTCTGCTGCAATTTTAAAGCCAGTAGTTCTATAACTAGCGTTGTGTGGAAAGACTAGGTCATGACAGCTAAGCACTAATCTTTTAGAACTGCATACTTGATAAATTATCTCCAAATTCTAACAACTGAAACTTCAGGATGGGTCTGCTTAGAAAAGGCAAGGTCTGGGAAAACAGCAAGATGAAGTCATCCACTAAGCTTCCTTATTCTATTGTGGTATTTCTGCCCTTCATACAATCTTGCTGTTACTACAGTTTAAAATTATCGAAAAAAAAGCACTGGTGAAGCATTTGATATTGTTAGGTTCCAAGTGTGAACTTTAAGGCTAGGCTGACAAAAAGATAACTTGACACTACACGAACAGTAAGACAAACTGCAAGTAGACCAGCTGCTGCCTTGCATCTGAATGAGTCTGGAACATGAAAGATGCTTCTTCCAACAATCAGGCTGTGGAGTTGTCTCAACTGAGCATGAATTGCAAATCTCTCTTCTCCCCCCCCCCCAAATGTACAAAAACTTTGTGTGTTAAAAGAATGTCAATTTTTTTTTGGAGGCATGAGTCAACTCTTGTATTGTTTGTGTGTTTCACTTGCCATGTCTTAGCTGTTGTAAAGGTCTGCTCTACCTTTGAATAGTCTTAGAAGACTGTTGTTATGCCATGTATTCACAGGGCTGTTTCATCTCCCCTGATGCCCTTCTAAAGCATGGTCAGCCATATGATGTGCCCATTTTTGTGCCACTATAAAACTGGTAGGAATGGAAAATAGGCCACCAGATAATGTTTGTGATGAGATATATTAGACCATATCTGCAGTCAGATTGTTAGCTAGGTTTATACAACTGAAACCAGATTGGACAAAGAACTTGTAAATATAGAATGAGGAATAAGTTTTTACTGGCATGATAGTGGGCTATTTATTGTAATTTCAGTGGCCATTTGAGATTACCATTTTTACTGTAATACGTAATTTCACAGGGACAGAATATTTAACATGAAGCCACAGAAAAGACAGCAAAGGTTTCCCCAAAAAAATCCCTCTTGCTGTATGCCAGAATTTGCATTCACTGCAGTGACTAGTCCCAGTATGAACAACTGTTTGTTGCTGGCCAGCCACTGTGACAACTTTTTTCAGGTGAGACTTCAATAGTCACTAGATTTCTGGTTTCTCCCCATGAGAATATACTTGCTTGCTGAAACCAGTACCTCCCTATTTTTAAGCAGAAGTTCCAGTTGCTAGTCTGGTAGCATTAAAAGATTCTTTATACCAAGTTTAAAATTTTTATCAATATTTCATAATATATGAGATATAAAGATCATTCCAGCTGTGTTTTGTGCACAGAGTATCTAATTTAATTGGTTCTGAATTTTCTTATATGATGTTTCCTCTTGTTTCTCATAAAGGAGTACCAAATATTCTCAAACTGAAGTCTGATCAGTTTTAATTTTAGTGTTCAAGTATCCTGTAGCTATCCAACTTTTCCAAGCTGAATAACTATGAATCATGCCAGTATTCAATAGATGTATGTTCCATCATGCTTCTCAAAAGCTCTATTTCCCTTCTGTGGATCTTTTCAATTCCACTCTATTGTACTTCTGATGAGGCAAAAACATATCATACTTCATACGAGGGCACCCTATTGTGCAGCACAAAGAAGTCTCAGCTCTTCCAAATAATTTGTTTAGACTTTTTTTATTATTATTATTCTATATTAATTGCACTTCATTTAATTGTCACAGAAAATCAGAATTTCCCAAAGACTTTTGTGTTGAAGGCTATTGGGAAAGTAAAAATCTGTTAGCAGTTAGGTGGAGCTCCTGGAGAGTAAGATTACAAGTAATTATTCATCTGAATATTTCATTGAAAATGTAGCTTTTCTGGCACACTTAAAACATTTGTTTAGCTAAGGGAGGTTGGACAGTGAGTTGGGTTTTTTGATTGTTTGGTTGTTTTTTTAAGGAAAGCATATAAATAATTGTTCGTAGATCTACCAGACCTGCCATAATTAACGTTGCTGTGGGAAATCGTTTTAGGCAGTCATAGGGAACAGACCTAGGTCTCCCTGTGTCTTTTGGCAGCATACAGTATCACTGCATAACAATGCGTAGCAGTAAAAAATTACTACTTTACAAAACTTTTTTTCTCTTTGTTCAAAATGATGTTCTTTTTTGTTCCCCAATGTCCTGGTTTCAGCCAGGGTAGAGTTAATTTTCTTCATAGAAGCTAGTGTGAGGCTGTTTTGGATTTGGGATGAGAAACTGTTGATAACGTGCTGATGTTTTGGGTTGTTGCTGAGCAGTCAAGGACAGTCCAGCTTCTCGTGCTGGCCTGCCAGCGAGCAGGCTGGGGGTGCACGGGAAGCTGGGAGGGGACACAGCCGGGACAGCTGACCCCAGCTGGCCAAAGAGATATTCCCTACCATATGACATCATGCTCAGTATATAAAGCTGGGACGAAGAAGAAGGAAGGGGTGGAGGGACGTTCGGAGTTATGGCATCTGTCTTCCCAAGAAGCAACTATGCGTGATACAGCCCTGCTTCCCTGGGGGTGGCTGAACCCCTGCCTGCCCATGGGGAGCGGTGAATGAATTCCTTGTTTTGCTTTGTTTGCATGTGCGGCTTTTGTTTTACTTATTAAATTGTCTTTATCTCAAACCCTGAGTTTCCTCACTTTTACTCCTCCGGTTCTCTCCCCCATCCCACTGTGGGGGAGTGAGCGAGCAGCTGCGTGGGGCTTAGTCGCCAGCTGGGGCTAAACCATGACACCCAAGTTTTTTGATTCCTTTAGTACACTTGATATTTTTCCCTTATGTAAATGGACAGCACAAGCTGTATGTAATCCAAAAGCTTATGCAGAGCTTTGCACCCAGAATCTGGACTTTAGTTCAACTCATACCTGCATGACATTGCTCCTCGAGGTACTTTTCATATGTCATTAGGCTGAATACACTGTTGTTTTTCTTTCAGCAGGACATATCATGCACTCTTTAGTCTTTTCCTGCATTTGGTTATTTAAACCTAAGCTATGACCATGCCAACCGGTGTCCAGAAAGTAAACAGGAGTGCACTCATGAAATAGCAGTTGTGCTGTGGTAGTTGCCAGCATACGTGGTAGGTGTGACATAACTCAGGGCCCTGGGTGATGGGGGCGAGTGACAATGTATTTGGGGTTTAGCAGAATATCCACAGTTGCAGCTGTGTGCACAGAATAAGGAAACACATGTGCTTCCTCACCTTATGGTAACCCTTTTATATATGCTACCTTTGCTTCTTCAAAGCAGGAGGCCTGGAAGTATTCTTGGGGGAATAACCTTTCAGATGCCAAGGGTCTGCTGTAACTCCTTTTGAAACCAAGAGTTGGCATAAGCCCTGTGGCAGCATTCCTGGCTTGACTCCTCTCTCATGTCAGTGTGAACAACAAATAGGCACGTCAAGATCAAGTCTGGATTGTTTCAATTTTGTGTTACTACCTTTGCTTGCCTGCTTTTGAGAGAGGGCAAAAATTTTGACGTTTTCTTATTCCATCCTTTTGCAAGATTCCTTCTAAGGTTATTAAATAATATTCTACATATGGTGAGGATTGTGGGTGGGGTTTTTTCCTTTAGTAATATGTCTAAATAATACTATCACCTGATTTATTAATTTAAATATCTCATTACTACTTTGACCTGTTCCCTTTGCAACTTTTCCATTTTGTTTGTTGCTGTATTTGCTATTGAATTGCTTGGTCTTTATAAGTTAGCAGAGCTTTGAGCAAAGGAGTATGGTGTTTTCTGCTCTCTCTTTCAAAGTCTCTTTTTGAGAATATTTTCAATATCTTTTAATATTCTGAATTTCTTAAGAGCAAATTTGCTTAGATTAACTACTTGTCACTTTACTAACACATTTTGGCAGCACTTTGAATTTTTTTGTGGTGAGAGAATATGTTTGGTGACTTTTTTCTTTGGCTATGTCTACATACCACACAAACTAGAGAACAGACATTTTCTTATCATTCTGTGATGGGCCTTTCATATCTTCTGTTGGGATGTAGCAACCTTTAGAATTTTTCTGTGTTCCACCACGGAGCAAAGAGTGGTAGACCTGTCAGCAAGGAAAGGAAAAGAGCCTTTGCTGATACTGCGCCTTGCAGTTCATCGCATTGTGTCACAGAAAATGTTATTTATTGATTTTGCTGACAGTGGCAGTAAATAGAGCTAAGTCTGTTTTACATCGCTGATGAGAATGTGTATCTCATAACTCTTGATGCACACTCTGACTTCAAATCACTTCTCCTTATCCCCTTCCCCCATTTAAACCAAACACATGTTTTTCTATTTCATTATACGAACATGAATTAATACAGAGGGGAAATACAGAATACAGAGAGAAGTAATTTTTATTGCATTTTTTTTTGACAGGTAAGTCATCTTCGACTTCTTAGTAAAAACTAACAACTACAAATTCCATTTAATCTGTGAACCCTGTTATAGATTGCATTATTCACTCAATTGAGTGTAACAGTTAAGACGATTACCATCTGTGATCTAAATATATGTTTATATTGGAATGCAGAAAGTATTTCATTATTAATGCCTTCTTATAAATCCAGCTCTCATTTAGATGACAACCAAAGTGTGTTCCAGTTCTTGCTTGTGTTTGATCATTATGTGCAAGTTGCAGACTCATTCAAAATGCCTTTGAATAAGGCATACAGGTATGCATTAATCTTGCATTTTCCTAGGTAGATCACGTGTCCATGATAGATGTAAAATTATACACTAAAATATTCATGGAAAGTTTGTGTAAAGGACTGTGAAATATTGTATTTTAATCAAGAGGAAAAAATAACATTTACTTTGCAGTAGTTGGAGTAACAGTTCATGAATGTTATTTCTCAAAGCTATGGAGAACCCATTGTCATTTATTTAAACAAATATTCCATGAAACAGAATTATTGGAGGTTTTGTGATACATAAGGATCAACAAGTGGTCCCTAGTCTCAATCTTGTTTCATCTTTACTTTCATTCTATATACACATTCAATATACAAATGCATCTTCAAGGCTAGATGGATTTTATAGTACTATAATTTCAATTTCTGCGTGCCTGCAATGCTAATATATTGATTTGTTTAAAAAACATCAAGCAGAGCTAGTACAATTTACAGGGCATTTCCTGGTCCCTTTTTCTGATACCTTTGCATTATTGTAGAAAGATAAAGAGGCTGGGAAACTATATTTCTTATAGTGGTTGGAAGTCTCTCCAGCTGGCAATAGGCAGAACCGACAGTGTTATGATGTCCTACCAACATCTCTGAAGCTCTCCATGGTCAAAAGTGACACAGGAAGAAAGAGGGTGCACCGATGGGATCATCATGTTCATGCCTAACCGAGTATTCCTTTTGGAGCACAAGTATCTAATAAATGTAAGGTGAGTCCTTGAAGGTCCTAAGCTGTACTGGAGCTTGATATTGCACTTTCATTACTTTTGGAAGCTTGTCTCTTCTGTAAGTTATGAATCCATTCTTTATTATTCTTCCCTAAATATTTGCCAGTTCGTTCTTTATTACAACTCCTGTAATTGCTCATGTTTAGAAAGACGTTGTAACTTAGGTTCAATATTGTGTGTTTTGTGGTGAGAAAACCCACTGCCCCTTCCCCTCTAATGAATGCCAGAATTATCACAAAGATATGTCCCGTGAATAATGTATATAGAACAATTAAATGAAACTGCTGTATTAGTTCTCATGGGAGGTATCTGGTGGAAACAACAATCTTGTAGGCAATGGCACTGTGTTTTGATACCTGAAGCTAACTACATATAACTACTTGTAACGTTTTGAATCCTATGAATTTATACCTTTTGTTTTCAAGCAAACATAATAATTCTAAATTATGAGTGCCTGAATTTATTTCTTTGCAGTCTCTGAGGCTGTAAAATAACTTACAGTGCCAGCTTTCACTGAAGTGTGGTGGGCCTGACTAATACTGGATTTACTTAGGAGGTAGGAGGAAAAGAGTCCGAGTGAAAGTTTCTGTCCGTGAAAAGACATATTGATTGATATCTCCATCTCAAGAAAAGTAATGTCTTGAAAGAAATAGGAGTTTTACTGAAGTTGCTGCAATCACGGCAGATGGGGAAATCTATTCCTCTGTGAACATGACTCCATCACTGGTTGAGCAACGTTAAAGGTATGTAAAGCTGCATCAGCCATGTAGCTAGAAGAGTAAGGTGAGCACAGGTGCTTAGACACTCACTGCAGCCTTGCTAGCTCTGCTCCAAAAAACAATACAGAAAGAAATCCCCGCTGCCATGGGACTTCCAGTCCTGAGCAGGTAAGTCTGTTCAGCATAGCCTTACTTAACTGTTCAGATCCCCAAGCTGCTAGGAACCCATAACTCTGCTCTTCATGAGCTTAAAAGTGATAATCCACAAAATCAATTTGTTCTCTCAAGAAGACATCTTGAGATGAAAAGCTGAAATTCAGCTTGCTTATAGTTATTAAACCACATATGGTGCTTTTTAGAACAGCCAATGGACAGAATAGTCCAGGGTGGGATTTTCAAAAGTGCTTAAGGCATTTAGGAGCATTACTGACACTAGAAGTCTGTGGGATTTACGCTCTTACACGCCTCTGGCACTTGATTAAAAAATTCCAATTTCAGCAGGTAGTACTCTGGACTGTTACTGGGACTTAAGTTCTGTTGATTCAGCTATGACCTGCTCTTGTGGACCTGCTGTTTCAGCGCTCTCTGCAACTCTCATCCTAGATTGGCCTATTTAGGCAGGCATTTTCAATGACCTCTGGAGTTATATCATGCAACGGAATGCCCACATCTTCCTGGGTCTTTCTTTTGAAGAGATTAGCTTTGGAGCGCACATTTTCATAAAGTGAAGACTGATGATGGGTGTAGCATAGACCTGGGTTTTGATTGTGGCATCTGAATAAAGCTACAATTCAAAAAACAATATTGCCTTTCTTCATGAGATTAAGATGCTTTGATTGCTTTGTGAATGTGAAGACTTTTATTTTCTGTTATAGAACCATTTTAATTGCAGCTAACAATTTTTTTATCCTAACATTTTTTGTGCTTTGGGTCCCATTACCATACTAAGAATCCTCAATTGATTCATAGTCATACGAGGAATAAATCTCACTTGAGCATGAATGCAACAGTGAACAAATAATGGCATACAGAGTATTTCACCTCTGGGTCACTACCTTGAATTTGGCTCCGAGATTATTTACAGACGCTAATTATCGTCTGACAGTTCTGTGTCGGGCTATGTGAAAGCTGGTGACAACCAGCCCAAGTGGTCATGTTGCAAAAAAACCCCACCCAAAACAGCTTCCTGTGCTGTTCTGAGGATACACTTGATCTTGAAGTAGAGATGTATTAAGACACGTGTTTGCATGTTTTCTTTAGCCACAATCCCTGGTCTCTGCCTGTGCATTTTCAACCCCAAACCTTCAGCGGAAGGGTTCTCTCCCTCTGCCATGTTTGCACAGCATCTAGTGCAAGAGCCAACTATTCCTATCTAATTTTTGCAATATGAGAAGCTGAACATGGATCTTAGATTTGCAGGTGTATTGTTCAAACTAACAAGTAAATTACTTTGGGGCATTGTTTCCATACTACATAACAGTTTCAGGAGTCAACAGATGATCAACATGTGTGTGATGTGATATACTCATCACGTCAATTTTAGAACAACTAACCAGGGACTAGAGGTTGTCGCCTATCTTAGAACATTAACCAAGAACTCCCTTGTGGAATAGTTAACTGAATGTAACGCAAATATTTGCTGAGAAACTGAAAAATGGAGGGGAAAAAACCAAAAAACAAAACCAAACTTTGACGATTCGTATTCTTCCCTAATAGAAGTCTGTCACAGGAAACTGTTCAATCCAGCTATGACCCACATATGTTACATGCTCAGTTTCCTTTGTCCAGGTCTTTCATGAAAGAGGGAAAATATTTGTGCATAATTTCAGCATATTAAGATAGGGAGTAGGTTTTCTTTCTTCTCTGAATAGCAGGAGATGTCATTACTTCACACAGATCCTAAGCATCCAGAAATCATCTGAAGCCCTGCTACATGTGATGTTTGGGACATAGCTGTGTCTTGCACTTAAAAGTGGAAGAGTTGCATATGCGAAGTTTTTCCAAGTGTCTCAGAACTCTAGCTTATTTTTCTCCTTCACAAGCACCTAGCCTTAAATTAAACGGAGTTCTGTAAACACTAGCATGAAGAGAAGATTAAATATTTGAGCCTCCTTGTTAATTGCAACTTTTGATTAAGCTTTTCCTTGAGGTTGGCACCTACAAGATCAATTTTGTTTACATCTGGAGAAATCTAATTTTATATAAAATGAGCCAGTAACATCAATGACATTACTATGAGAAGCCTGCTGGAACTGAGCGTTAGCAAAGGGGAATTCTGGAATCTCTCTTTTTGTAGATATTTTCTTAAACAAAGGAGACAAAACAAACTAATCTCTCAACATTTAGATGAGTCACTGTGCCGCTGTCATCCTTTTAAGAAAAGGGAAGTGGAAAGAATTCAGGTGCAGAACTACATTTATTGATTTCTTCTTCAAAAAATACAAAGACTATATTAATCAAGGTCTTAGAAGTTAACTTTATTTTCAAGTCAATGAGTTGTTATCAAATCATCAAGTTACCCTGCTGTATATTATCTTCTGTTTATGGTTTTTTTTGTGGGTGAGCGCAAGTCAATTTTACCCCCCAATTTTCTTCACTGGCAAGGACAACAGAAGGGTGTTTATGTTCGTTTGTTTACATTCAAATTATATATCATATCATGAAGGATATACAGCCAAGCACAGAGCACACATTTTAGTGTATAAACTGTACCACTGCACTGTATATGCCTTGAACATCACAGTTTCTGATGAAAATACGAAATGCGTACTTTTTATTTTATGTTGACAGTTCCTTCCACAGTCCTTTTTGTCAAAGAGTTCTAACACTGCTTCAGGTCTGCCTATAGATTATTATTGATGTTACAGCTTTGCTGATCAGAAACAGTTTGTTATTTTTTTCCCACCAATTAAGTTTTTTCAAAACTCAGAAAAGATAAATCCAGTAATTACATGTAATAATTAGAAAGCCTTGTATAGTGAAGCAAGAATTTTAAGATTAATAAATAGCTGAATGTGAGCCTGATAGCCTGCTTAATTAATCACTAAACTGTGGAACCACCGCAATTCAGATGTCAATCCAGGCTCTTTTATGGAAGTGATTTGAGTCAATTGCTAATGAAATTTAGAAATTTAGAAGCAGCTTTCTGACTTTCAAGTGACAGGGCTCATATTTAACTCAAGAAATGTGACAGTTAATGACAACATGAAAGTACTGTGAATTATTTGCCAGATCATGTGAGAATTACAACATCAACCTATTGAAATAGCTCATAGCTGATCAGCGTGAAAATAAACAGCCATAATGACATATTTAGAAATCTATGATGCTGCTTTAAATATAAGAGATTCTCCCTGAAATAAACCAAGGACATAATCCTACAAGTATAACAATAATATTTCAAGAATTCTCCTACTTTGCTACATTGACAAATTTACTCTTATTACTGTTAAAACAGTAATCCTTTAGAAATAATCATCATCTTTATTAAATCAATTACTTTAAGCTGCCAAAGTAGTTTCATGGCTAATTCTTCTTTTTTACTGTAATTAACATGCTTACTCTTACTCAGTTACTTGAATTTAAATGATTCTACTGTTGAATTTGTTTCCTTAACTTTGCACTTCCAGCCACACTTGAATTAATTAAAACTTCATCCAGATATAATGAGACAGTTATTGTGTGTTAATGAAATATCAGTGGAAAGCGCACTAATCAATAATTAATTTAATTAAGGTGTATATGAGACAATATTGCTCTATAATTAACTGAAAACCACATGCATATTTAAATTTTCATTAATAAGTTTGTTGCGAATTTTAGATCATGCTGTTTTATGGATTTACATGAGATGTATAAAATTGAAGTGTTTGTACAAAAGATTCTGAAATACACATTAAACATAGTCCTGAATCATTTTGACAGTCATGGAGCAAATTTAGGCAATTGAAGCCACACTAAAAAGGAGAGTGTGCCTTCTTGGAAACAAGATAAAAATCTGGAGGAGATTTATTTTAACTTTTGTGAGTCAGATAGGTAAAAAAACCCTATGAGATAAAGTTACATGTAATAAAACGTATTCTATACTTGAAAAGTGTGCCTTAGAAAAGATTATGAATAATGGAAGTATTTTTGCAATTACACAGCTAAAGCTGGATCATCCCACTGACATGCTGTTCAGGCACCCTACTTATTAAGGACTATGTTCTATTAATATTGATGAAGTTATCTCAATTTGCTCATTGTGAATGATTTTTTATGAGAATTTACCAGTGAATGTGCTATTTAAAGGTGCTGCTAATTTGATACATTTGTTAAACTTTTAAATTCCAAATGAATAATCCTATTCATGTTTCCTGTAAGTTCAAAATTCATTACAGTTAGTGTTATTAATGATTATTTGACCTAATAGTGACTATTATTAACAGGGTATTTCAAACCCATAAAGTTTTATAATTAAAAAGATAATCTCTTCCTTGGATATCCTAATCATATTCCAACTACCAGATGTTCAGCACAAAAGCTTGACTTTATGGAGGACTTTTAAAATTGGGGTACGAACCTGACTCTCAGACTGAGAGTCTCTAAGTTAAAACCTCATTATTGTATATTAACAATTGCTAATGAAGAGTTTCACAAGGTTAAGTAATTGTCATGAAGAATAGTGGTGGTTTTCATAACAGAGTCCAACCACAGTTAGCAGATGGAAGATTGAGAGATTCATAATGATGAATGTCTTCTACATTGATTTGTCTTTTACAAATGATCCTCTTTTGGATCCACGTCAAATTTTTAAGTTGAGTTAATGTACAAGTTTTTCCTCTCTTTAGGTGAAGTGCATTGATATCTGTTCTGTTGTTTTTTGTTTAGCAGGAGACCTTCAGCAATCTTGGGAGCACACAGTCCTCCTCAAGCATAAATGAGAATGATTTTTTTTTTTTTTCTTTTTTCTTTCAGATTTCTATGCGAAAAAGTGTAGTAGGAAAGAATGTAGTCAGTTCAGGTTGGTGGTGATTGGTTCAGGCTATATAGTCTTTAAAGAAAGGTGGATGTGGAAGGCCAGTGTTTCCTACTGGAACAGATTACAGATGTCAGTGCATTCTATCTGGTATTTCAAGGACAGGGAGCATTTCTGAGTGGCAGTAGGCAATATGTACTGTAAGATGTCTCACATTTTTATTTCATTGCTTTCACAATTTGTGCAAAATGTGTTAGCTGGCAAGGCTACTACACAAGCAAAGATCTTGGCAGTTGCTGAAATTTTCAGTGGACTTGTCTTTCTTCTACTGTATTGAAATATCTCCAAATTTGTTTCTTTGTTTGTTGGATTTTTTTTTTTTTTTGTTAGAAGATAAAAACTGTAGCCCAGAAAATGCCATGCTGTCATTACTTGTTACAGGCCACAGGTTTTGTGCTAAGCTCACAATAGAGACCTCAGAACTTGTCAGGACCTCTCTGGACCTATTTTGGACTGCCTGGAGAATTGTTTTAGCTTGTAACACCTTATCTATTTCTATTGGGAAATTATTTTTCTGATTTGTTTTAAATTTGCCCTAGCACAACAAAATTGTGTTTCAATTTTTATTATTGTATATATTTTTTGTAACTGATAGACAGCAATAGCAAGTAATTATTTTATGTAGGATGAATCATTTATGACCCTAGCATAAAATGCAGCAGCGAATAATCTTCACCAGGAGACTGAGCATAGCTAGACAGCAAAGGTACTGGCCTGCAGCTGTGCTAGGGCTGTAAGTAGCTCATCAGCTAGTTGTTGTCAAAGGAATGCTGTTTTGGGAGAATACAACCAATTTTAGGGCTAAAAAAGGAAACAAATTACATAATTGAGGCTCTCACTATATATAATAAATTCAGATGTAACATGAAATTTCTAGCCAATGAAGAAAGAGGAAGGTGTGAAAATATTTTAGGGAACAAAAACTACCTCCAAGTCAATCTTAGAATGAGGAGGAAAAAATTGTCAATATCAACATTGTGCCCCTCAGAGAAAAGAGGAAAAAGAAACACCTGCCATCAACATCTTACTTCTATTGTAAAAACTGGTAACATCAAAATCGTGCTGTAAAACACCCTGCTGACATAAATCCTCAACTTCAGGATCTGGAAGAGTAAGTATGATAGCAGAGAAAGGGGTAAATGCAGGGAGTGTGTATAATTATTTCAACTGTATTACCATTATTAAGATTTATTCAGTAATTTTATTTTCTATTTTCATTCTTCTTTCTTATCCTTTTCTGTAATAGTTAGACTTGAGATAACAATAATTCTTTAATTAGACTGTTATTATTTTAGTTACACTAACTATTAATTCCTGGCTTTCTATGTAAAGTGAATTCCCTTTGTGCCCATAACAAGACTTTTGAGTATAACAGTTGCAAAAAAAGGCTATATCAAACAATGATAAAAATAAAAATTGTCCTGAATGTCAGTGATGTCTCCTACAAGATGGAATCTGAAGGTCTTGTGCCTCACCCAGACTCTCCAAACTCCCATGAGGTTTCATGGCAACAGAGGTGGAAATAGATTTACACTTGCAGTGACCCAAAACTAAATATTTTTGGCTCAGTTCCATGAGCTGCAATACTTCAGTTTAGATCCATTTGAGCCAGATCTAATGATTCTATTGTAAATTTCAAGGGGTTTATTTTTGTTGTTTTTTAGAAATTTTGGATCATAAACACTTCCAGGGCTTTTGATTAAAAAGGTCACGTTTCAATGGAAAACTATGTTTCTGGGGAATCATTTGAGTAAAATCTTTTTGTTGCCTATTTAAAAAAAATCCGGCAAAAATACCCCAGTGAGTTCTACTAACAGTATAACATTCTTACAGAAAGCTAAACCATACTACAACATACACAACTAACACATACAAATCCTTATCAAATGAGCTGAAATAGTTTTTAAAGAGGTATTTGGAGATAATTTAACTAATTCTCCCAAGAATTAGCTCAATCCTGCCTTGTAAGGAAAGCATGCCACAGAATGTTAAATTTACAGTATCACATTACACTAAAATTATTTTTAACAATAATTTCTATCAATGCAGAATAAAGGTGATGTTTATTTTCAAGCCCTATGGATCATATCTTTTGTTTGAGGAAGAGCTGCAAGCATATAGAAAGAAATAACAATTTCTGACATCAGAGAAGTTTAAAATGAAATTTTACTGATGCCTGTTTGGTATGATGAAATAAGCGCATACCACTCTTGTGCCATTTATTGTACAGGTGAGGTGTTTTTTTTAACCGAGTTCAAGTTTCACCTGTAAGAAGGGAGTGTTCTCAAAAGTTAATTTATGTCTTTCTGAATGAGGTGTTTAAGATGTAGGGATAATTAATTGTCCTCAGTAACTCTCTTTATATCTCAGTCTTGGAAGGAGACTTGACAACTAGCTTATAGCTGCTGGCTGACTAAATGCCTTATAGTAGGTGAGATGAGTTTTTACCTGTATTGCTTGCATATTCAGTATAAGGTTGGAAGTTAATAACAGCTGGGATTTTTTTAAAGTTATTTCGTGTTGGTACAATAGCTTGAACAGCTTTAAAAACTACTCACCTTATTTCTCTGGCCAGCTGCTGTGAATCAGTACACCCATTAATTATATGACTTTTTTTTTTTTACATGTTTAACAATACAGTTTTTGGGTTGGGGTTGTAAAGAAATATTCTGTATAAGCATTGATTAATAAGTGTCATGATATTTCAAAGGGTTGCTATTTACATAGGGATGTCATATAGTCACATGCTTATACTGTGAAAAATGTATAGGTCTTTTTTACACCTAGTAAGAGGGAAGATTGCAAGATTTCTATTTTGAAATGGTGTATATTAATTACACAGTATTTATATAGTATAGTTTATTTTAAAAAAATAGTTGAGCAAGTTCTCCCCCAACTCTTCTGCACTTTGTTAAATCGCAAGTTTCAAACACTGGTGGGTACTTTTCCAGGAAGCTGTTAATCACAGTACTAGGTAAGACTGATTTCTAAATACATTTTCAAAATCTCAGACTCCTACTCAGCTTTTAAGTTAGAATATACTAGTCCTCCCTTGGCATCTGAACCTGTTATTTAAAGCGGGAAGTAATGCTGGAAATTGCAGTGTTGCAGAGATTGTAACTTCACGGCCGAAATTGCAGGACTGACCCGGGGAGCTGCGCCTGGCCGGTTTCCTGACCTCTGTTCAGGCTCACGTCAGCTCCTGTAAAGCCTGGGCGCAATCTCACAGCACGGCTCCGTGAAGACTCCATCCAAAACGGAGAGATTTCTGCTTCCGGCAGGTCTGCTGGGCGACTGAGCCCCCAGCACAGCCATCTCCCGGCAAACGCAGAGACTCTGGTAAGCTCCCACCTTGGGGGGAAAATATTCCCGGGGAATTGCACTCCCAACTCGAAGAGTCCCCATAGCCTAGATCCAGGGTTGTCCTCTCAATATCAAATACTTGCTGCGCTTTAAGAATGTAGGTCTCCTGCTCAGCTCTGTTAAACTCCAACTTGTCTATTTGCAGGTTTGCCATCAGTTGTAATTGCATCTGCTTTACATACAGGTTGATTTTTTTGAAATACAGAGCGTTTCCCCTGCAATGTGTCTCAGCATACTACAAATACTGCCTTGGTTCAAAAAAAAAAAAAAAAAAAGTCTTCCTATCGCTACAGAGACAGCAAGCTTTGAGCACTCATGGCACTGCAACATCCCTCAGTGAGGGGGAACTCAGATGTCACCTGAAATTCATCTAATAGTAATTTCAGGACTCTGCCTGAGATGAATACTTAACGTGCCTGTCACCTTCTCAAAATCATGTTTAGCACAGGGAAAAGGATGTATACATGTGACTTCAGCACTCCAGGAAGACTAACACATTCAGAGAGAACTGGGCAGTTCCTTTCAGAAGCAAGAATATGGCAGACAGAGGCAAGCTACCTACCTCCTTGCAGAATCCCAAAATGCATGGTATGGTTCAGCCCGTTTCGGTACCCACAGATTAGCATTCTTTAACCACTGAGCACAGAGGCTTGTTCCGTTCTGTTCTTGTGACTTCCTCCACCAGCACACTTAAGCCCCCCTTTTTGGAGCCCTTGACTCTTACAGTCTGTCAGTTATAAAAAAAAACCCCTGTAGAGGTCTCATTTCCTCTGCCAGGAGCTTAATAGAGCCCCCAAACCCATTATTTTGTGCAAAACACAAGTTTATCCATAGCTGAAAAGTCACTAATAGTATCTCAAGAACCACATTAAAAAAAAAAAAAATCGTTACTCTTTCGCTAAGGAAATAACCCCCACAAATTGTAATAGTAAATTGCTTGAAGTAGATATAAGGGAATTGTGTTGGCCTCAGCTGAATGTCAACTAATAATGCAGTATCTTCCACAGAGAACAATTTATGTTATAACTGTAAAAATAAAGCCAAATAATACTCCCCCCACCGCTCCCCTCCAGGTAAGAATGCAAAACATGTAATGCATTTTCCCCATATGTGTTTTGCTGTGGATCTCAGGGCTTTATGCAGACTCCTTACCTTGGGATCTAATGTTGGGATAATACCTGTGGAGAGGCAAACTTTTTTCCATTCTTTCATTGCTGATACTGGGCATGAAAACCTAACACTAGCAAAACTAGCTTCCGTACCAAAGTAAACTAAATTTAGTCTCTCAGATAAAACAAGGCAGCAAATCCAGGGCAGCTCATTCTCATACCTTGTAGCAACTCGAGTGATGTAATGCTCTTGTTGACCCATGTCAGAAAACACAGGCTTCTGCACCAGCCTGAAGATCTGTTTGCGTTTACTTGTTTCTCATGAAGCTCATATGGTATAACACAAATGCTGTAAAAATAGTGACTGGTGGATGGTGTTTCTGGTTCTGGCTGCCAAAGCAGCATCCCTGTTCATTTGCCTTTTTCAGGGCTTGACGATCCACTTAAGCTCTGTTTCTAAACTTGTCCTCCTTTTGCTTCTCATCCCAGGAAGACACTCCTCCTCTTTAAAGCATCATGATGAAACGTGAAAAAACTGTTGAAGGGGGATGAAAACATTACAAATTGTTCTCAAAATGTCACAGATTCTATTATTTTTATCTCTTTACATGAGAAATATTTTCTGGTAAGGAACTGTAACATACTATGTCATACATAGAGCCTCTTGAGACCTTGGTAAGGTTAACTTTTTTAATGCTCATTGACAAATCACAAAAGGGCCTTCCCAATCAGGCCAGCACATACGGTTAACACAAATAAGCAAATGACTTTGTAGCTCTAGCACATGAGAGCACGATGTGGCTAGCTCTGTCCAGACTCCCCATTTAAAGTCCCAGTTCATATTACATCCTGGGCAGTTCTGAGAATACATGCGTATTTCCTTTCCTGGTGCCAAAGCAATGTATCTTAACTGCTCTCTTATGATGCTGTTCATAGTGAAAGTAGTATAAAATATAAATTATTGCCCAGAAACAATTTAACTGTAAGGGCTGTGGGGAAAAAAAAAAAAAAAAAAAATCCTTCAATTTTCTTACTTTTCAAGCCTAAGGATGGTGACATGACATTAGTCTAATTTTCTGGGTATAAAACCAAATTAAATCAATGTTTGAAGCTTTCCTTGAATATGTCTCAAATTCAGTTCGTCTACCATTATTGAAAAGTATCACATTTAAGTCTTAATAATTCTTTACACTAGAGTGCTATTAATGTCATCATTATTATTATACTTCCCTATCTTCAATATATTATAGCTGTTAAAATTCGAGTACAAAAATCAATGAGAAATTTGCATTTGATATAAAATATTCTAATCTATCACAATTAATTTCCTTCCCTGAATTATGTTAATTATCCTCTTCCCCACCTGGGAAGAAACCCCTATTGCATTCTTGACTAGATTTAGATCTAAAGCTGGTTCCCTGAAGCACAAATCTTTGATAAAAATTCCATACTTACTCTCTCTTTTCTTCTGTCTCGTACACACAGCACGGTGAGAAATACTAAATGAAAAGTTTGGTTTGACCAACAGTTTTTGAGCACAGAAGACATCTGGTCTTCCTTTAAATAATAAAAAAACCCTCTCCCTCAGTTCTTGCCCATGGGCAATTAAGCTGTACGTATGCAATTTCAGGATTAAAAGCAGCACTGAAAACCCACTCATGATTGACTGCTCAACAATTTATACACTTCTAAAGAAATATCTTTAACACGCAGTTTTCTTTCCGTTGTTTCAAAAATTGACTTCTCTCTTCTTCCTAGCTTGATGAGAACTTCTCACCCCTGAAAGTCTTAGAAACTCTTTTTTATTGAAAAATATTTATAGGTGAATATTCAGTTATTTTATGAGGACTTACACTCCTGTCAGTGAAAAATTGAATGTTTGATTTATCATAAGGACAATTCCTTTAATCTGCTGACAATCAAAATACTAATCATTGCTGGCTTCTCCAGACCTTTCCCCAAATGTTAGATTAACAGTGTTTGCATCAGTTACCACCATTTGCACTGTTTTCTCTAAGTCTTAGTTATCTCTATATTCTACTTTCCCCCGTGAATTTTGCTTAAGGAACCCTTTTTCCATCCTATTCCTCACATCTGACTGATGCTGTGGTCATTTCAGTTTAAAACACGCTTCCAAATTCGCTGAATTCTTTATAGCCAACACTTTTTCTCTCCTCCGATTTTGCTCACACAGATGTATCGTAGTGCACGGCCATGAACCCTGGCCAGTCTGGGACCTCAAAAGAGATATATGTAGCAAAGAAAAGTGATCCATTAAAAAAAACAGTTCAGTGCCAGGTCTGCAAGAACAGGACTTTAGCCTAAAGGTTTAGGCTGGTCATATATCTGCCTCTTTGCCTATTTTTAACAGTTTATTTACGTAATTATAATGTTACCACCAACAACAGAAAAGAATTATTAATGCTGGCATCTTCTCAAACGCTGAGTTTCTTCTGAATTGACAGTCAGGAAATGCACGATAGTTAATATTTTTTCCCACTGGCTTGCAGTTAGTATATGAAAACTTTCTAGTGTAATTTGTTAGTTCCCCTTTGTACACAGGATCTGGGGAAATTTTATAAAAGACTGGTGAAACATCACCACATCTCTCACTTTAGAATTTGATTTGCAGTTTGACTGAGGTTATGAAGGCAAAATGCAGGACAGTGTGGCTCTCTTGATTGCAGCCAAATGATATGAGGAAACACCTAGTTCTTGAAACATGTAGTTTTACTGGAATGTGTTTTCTTGATGTTTTTGCTTTTGTAAAACTATCACTTATGGAGAGTCACAGGTTCAGAGGCTAGTTAACACAGGAACTGTTTTGGCAAGGAAGACTCTGCTAGGTTCGAAGTGGCACATTGTTATAGTACATAAATAGCTGGGTCGTTGATTACAGTGATCATGTACTTTTGTTCACACCTCTGACCTCATTTAGTATTTTTTTTCCTTAGCAAATGGCAGATAACTACAGAATAATTAATCTTCTTCTGGAATTCCTAGCAATTACATTTTTGAACAAGGGAAATTATCGCTAGTAAACTACAGGGAAAATAGAAATTCCTGTGTACTTAACCTATACTTTCGTACTTAAAAGGCAATATATTAGACAAATAACAAAAAGACATGTCTTTCTATTAAGTGTTTTTCTGTGAGTATCCCTGCGTGTATCTGAAGTTCATTAAAATAAAAGACTTCTTTTCTGGTGGCAGTTTGGTACAGTTCAAACAAGCACTGCTGGGGTGGGTAAATGATATAAGGACTGGAGATTCCATCCTTGCTTGAGTAAGTTTGCATAAAATTAAAATTTTGAGGGACTGCCCTTTCCTGAGCAGAAGAGCCTCACCCTCACTTACATGCAGTGCAATGGTGTTTGCCCAAAGCTCCATGTGTTTGTGTTTGCAGCATGCTTAGCATGCTCAGGGTTATCCTTTGAGTGTTCAAATGGCAATAGACTATATTCAAACAGTACTCAGAAAAGAGCGCAAGAAATGTGTAAAGTAAGCTGTGAAATACGAAAGTGATGGTGTGTTTCAAACTGTTTTGCGAAGGATATTCAACTTCAAAGTACAGTAAAGGGCAGTGAACAAGAAAAAAGGATCTCCAAGCCACAGCACACTAGCAGCACTAGTACTGCCTTGTTCTTGTGTAGTTCTGAACCATTTTAAAAAAGATTTTACTGGTTGAAACAAACTTTTCATAGACATGAGAAGGGTTTGATAATGAGGCTTAGTAGTACAGAGCTAGATTTATTCTATCTAGTCATACGGTTGTGGTAGCTCAGAACTGGCTTCATAATCATGCCCAACAGCAGCAGATCTGGTGAGGAAGATGTTCATTAGAGTGGATTTCAGTTGACTTCTTCCTCACTTTGAAAGATATTCACTTGATGTATGACTGGAAAATTGCAGCAGTTAGAGGTTTTGCATTAAAGAATTTGAGACTTCCACTGCATTTGCAATTCACATTTCAAAGCATACCACTGCTGCTAAGAAATGAGATGTGGCTTATCCTTCCATATTCATGCTTTCCATCATCTTTTTACTTTTGGATAGAAATGAAAGATACCTGTGATTCTTTATTCCCAGGGGCATCTGAGTGGTTGTAAGAGAATGTGGTAACACTGGGGGTGGTGACCAAAGACGTATTTTAATCCAAAGATAGGAGAATGAGTCTGGAGAAGTTCAGGAACCACATTTTCATTTGTGATGGAAACATACCTCTGGGGATACCATACTCTGTCCTTGTTTCTTCTGTTGATATGGAGTACACAGTGCAAAGGGCGATGCAGTTGCTTTGGTGCTGATATATCACAACATACTAGTAATTTCTTAAACAGATGCAATGCAAATATAATCAGCATGATGATGGAAAGAGTTGTTATTCTGGTCTAAAATCAGTGTTACCAGTGAAACAAAGGTATGAGACAAGGAAAAGGTTTTTAACATGCATAATTAATCAAATGTGAGTTTCCACAGAATTTTCTTCTATAAGGATTGTGTAAGATAACTGTACCGTGGAAGACTTCTTTTATCCTGTGGTTAATCTTCACCACACAACTGACAAGAACCAGCACAAGGTTGAAATAAGGAAAAGACAGGTGGAAGGGACAAATGAGAAAAGAGTTCATCTGAAGGACAGACGAGTTAAGGGGGTTAAGTGCCGTAGATGACCACCAGGGACCACCAGCAGACCACCGACTCATTTAACAGCACATGCGTTAAGGGCATTTGAATGTGTTAATCATTTCCAGGAAATCTTATGACTATGCAAACAATCATAATAAATATGAATGTATGTACTCCATATAATTCGGATGTTGGTAACACGAGGTACGCATGTTAGGTGGAGATATCCCCCATGCGTCTGGCGCTGTAATAAAGGTGTCAGATTAATAACTCTTTGATGTTGTTAAGTTTAAATTTGGATTTCTTGAAATCACCGGTCGCTTGTTTATGGCAATAAATTCATTCACAATCATTTTCCATAGGTGTATAATGTATGTATCCTAAAAGATGTGGAATATTTCTGTTCAGCTGCCCAAATGTTTAAAAAGAGCTAGCTAAGACCTCTGCACCGTAAAGGTTGATTTTCAATAGGTTTTGAAACTGAAGAAGTTCCAGAGAGCTAGAAGAATGCTCGTCACTAGAAAGGGTGAAGAGGAAGAAATGTACTGTCAGCCCCAACACTGATCCTGGGAAAAATAAGGTTTCTGTTGACATAGGACTTGATTAAATTCAAAGATTGTAGTGCAGATCAGCAGGTTTTTACAAAAAACACTGAGAACAAAAGGGGTAACGTCTATAAGAGGAAAACTGAATGAGAAGACAGGCAAAATCTTCTCTGGATACTAATGCAGCTGTTTCTGCAATATATGACTGAACTTGATGTCAGTTAAGAAGAAAACAGAAAAACTGGAGAAGGTAAAAAGAAATGCTAGACAAACAATTAAAGGATTAGAAAATATGCTTTATAGTAAAAGAGTCCATTTAGCTTACAGGAACATGGCTAAAAGACTGTCCAATATTATTTGCAAGTATATGCACAGGAAAAAAGTTCGGTAGGAGTTGCAATGTTGCTGACGTCCTTAGAACTTCAGCTCTGATCAGAAAAGATTTTCCTATGCAGACTAACTGCACAAGTATAATAGAAGTCTCTGAACATGAATTTTGACTGATTCTTTTTAATAAATTTAATAGTATTTACTCTGACTGCAATGGATTTTTCACAGCCAAAAATTAAAATCTTTTTTTCTCAAATGTTTTTAGTTCAGTCAAAAATTAGTTTAGAGAAGTCTCAGAGAAGGGTATGCAATCAATGTGGGAATCAGGTGACACCATTAGTATCCAGTAGATGTGAAGGTGTAAGGAAACTGAAACTGGCCATATGCACTGACTCAGTTTGGAACTGCTATTGCTCTCATCTAAAAATTCAGAATGAAACTGGTTGTGCTTTCGGATTCTTCTTCCCTTCTCATGACTTCATAATCCCACAGTACTTGGATAGTTGATAAGTTGTTTCTTGAGTTTTCCACTAGATTTTGTTGTGTCCAGTGTATCCATATATTAATGGTCTCATCTACTCAGGTAGCAAAAGTTTGAAATGTGTCTCTGTTTCCGTAACACACACATGTGAACCAAACTCTGTGTGATAGATCGTGCTCAATGCCTGTGCTTGGTTGTCCAAGCAGCTGCTGTTTTTGAATTGCCAATCTTATCTTGAAGAAACATGTCTTGTTCAGTTCAGAACCAGGTAGCTTATCTCACCTCTGAGACTGCACATCAACCTGAGATATGATGTGAAATGACTTCAGCGCTATCAGATCAATTTGCTGTGAGCAGCCCACATCACAATACCAGCACATATAATTCAGCTGGCTTTAGCAGTTTGCTCAGGAGAGAGCTAGGTCTACATTTGCAGGAGCACTGAATTATTTCTTCTCTCTGGAGACAGAGAGTCAGAAAAGATCCCTTCAGGTCAGGGTTGAAAACTCAAAAGGAAGCCAGCAATGGGGTAGCTAAATTTTACTTCAGTATGCGGGGCATTCAACGCTTTTCAAGACTAAAACAGTGAAGGTCAAGAGGCTAATCTTAGGAACAGAAGCTCATAGAAACTCATGTGGCACACCCAAAGGTTGCATGTGGCTTCCTGATTATCCTACTTAACAATTGCTTTCTCTTAAATGGGAGTTCTTTCTTTTCTCGGCAAATAGTAACATTTATTCTGTGAGTATGCAGTATGGTTGACCAGCTGTATACATCAGCTGTATACATTTGATCAAATGTATTGCCCTTTACAAACTTATTTCATGACAAAGGCATGCTCGACTATTTTTGACATTTAGCATGCATGTAGCAATACAGGTAATATATTGTTTTCCTTTATTACTGACAATCAAATTTTACTTTCCTTTCTGTAGCAATAAAAAGTAGCTTTAGCAGTACATCTGTCAAAATATTTACCTCCTAGGTCACCAAATTTGATGTCAGTATCTGCTTAGTATTTTAATTTCCATGTTGTCAATACCAAAGGAAAGCGTATGACAATAAGACAGTACATTATGCATCTCACAAGTTACAATAAAAAAACAATTTTGATTTGTGGCACATCTTGGGGTCTCTCCTTAACTGTATGCAAGCAATAAATCAGACTGACAGTGATCTTAATGCTTATAGGACTGATAAATTTAAGTGTTATGTTTCTTTAAGGTAAACACTGGTGTTAGTGCAGCACTTTTCAATGACTGCTTTTAATTTGAATCCACTTGGTAAGTATTGACAGTTGTCAGGTGGATTGGGTTTTTTGGTTGTTTTTAACCCCAGGTGCCACGAGTCACTCGCAGATCATAAATAGGCACATAAAAGGGCCCTCAAAATTGTTAACAATTATCACTGTGTTAGTCAAGCTCTGCAGAGAGACTAAAGACTGAACAGGTTCAGAGAAGCTTAACTTTTTTCTGTCTCCCTCCTTTTTCCAGGACCCTGAAAAGGCTGGAGAAGGGGAACTTGTTTGGTAGGTTAGCTAAAACTCATTTGCTAGCACCATCGTCTCTACCCCTGCTGTGAACAAGACAAGAACCGCTGTTCGCACTGGGGCGTACTCTAGTACTTTTCTGCAGTTTTAAATGTAATTAACATATGGAGTGTGTCTGTGCACGATGGGGGAGGAAGGATTAAAAAAAAAAAAAAATCACAGATTTTTCAAATGCCACAGAGATGTTGTATGAAGGAAGCATTACGGATGAGAGATGGTTAGAATTATTTTGCTAAGCCCCCAGCCCCCTTGTGCCCCTGCTCCTGTTATCAGCTCTGAGGCAGGGAATATCTGTTTTCCTTTCACTTACCTGCATTCTCTCTGACACCTTTCACTTACCCGCATGCATTGTGTTCCCCATGGAGTTTTTCATCTTGTTGTAAAAATGACACTTTCAGGGATATGACTGTAAAGGCTGAAATGTTGATTACCTAGCATTAATCATTTCTGGAAATACCAGTCTCTAAAGATGCTAGTCCTCTGGTGTGCTTATAATATGCATGGAGAGGGACAGACAGATAGGGTGCGTGGGACAGGGGAGGAAGAAACAGTACGTATCTACTCTTGGCCATTTTGGCATTGATTTATTCTTTTGTGGTCATATCTTAAAAAATATTGTTGACTTCCCACTCCAGTTAATTAATTAAAGGAGTCTTCCTCATTTGGTGGTGCTACCCACTGGTTTCATTAATATGTAATGAAATTTCCCCTTGTGCCTTTATTGTCAAAGTTTGAAAGCACATCTGCAGGGAAGGCTTTATACCACTCAGTCTGGAATCCCACTTGCCTCTCAGCTGCTTCTCTCCATATTGATGGCATACAGGATAAACAGAACAAGTTAATTTGTAATCTTAGATAGAAAATGATAGCTGCACTGTTTCTGTCATTGAGCACTCTGCCAGTTTAAACAGCTGATTAGTCAGCTTCTGTGGAATCGATCTGAATCAGTTCCACCTGCGTGCACCCACCAGGAGCCACTTTATTGTAAATCAATCATTCTGAAAACATCTCACAAAGGGGCCAGTCCTCACTAACAAGCCATCAATTTAAACTGTCTGTCTGGAGCACTCTAGAAATTACAAGTGCAACCAACATTTAGTCTAAAATTATGGAGAAGTTGTTATTTGTTTTTAAACCACAGCCTGTAAGTATTTGGTGGTGATTTTCTTACTTTTTATTTATTTTATTATTCATATGCATCAGGTCACTTTTCAGACATCTCAAAAGTACAGGTGCTTTCTCATAGGAAAAAAACAATAGGTTGAGAATTTTAACAACAATGGATGGAATGGATGGCCTTTATTACTAGAAGGCAGCATTAACAGTAAGTCAGCGACTTTATATCCTGCCCTTGGGCCCCTTGGGTGTTAAGATCGATCCCCAGAGTCAGAGAAGTTCTCCTTATTCTTTGACATGATGAATTGCTAAATTTTGCCCGTGCAGAGAGTGGGTCTTCCAGCTGGCAGTGGTTGGAGAAGCTGCCCCAGGGGGGAGATACAGATATATGGCTTGGTCTCCAAACTCTTCCTTTAAGACACTTCATACTACCCTAAATAAAAGAGAGTGGAGAAGGTATATTCTACCTTTTTTTTTTTTATTATTGGTCTGTCTGGGCATTTCAGTTATGTCAACAAAAAAGCTATGAGAATCATGTTTTCAGGTTGAGTGCATTGTTTAGAATCTCTGGAGTCTTGTTCAGCTTGAGGAAAAATATGGCAGCACTTAGTTTGCAAGGTGTAGTGCAAAATACTGCGTACGACATTATGCTGTGTAATTACACATAGCCTCGTGATTGAATGGTCAACACAGGGTCTGATTACAAGGTAATTGCTTAGTTACTAGTTTTGATGCAAAGCCTCTCAGAGACTTGCATATTAAACAAGTGTCCCACTCTCGGAAACACAGTCAAAATAAAAGTTAGCTGAGACCTCATTTGATTGTATGGAAACTAGTCTTACACTCAGCTGAGGCTGGGCCTAATCTGTCTCTGATTATCCTCAGCTGAAATCCTTTCATGTATCCTCTCATTTATGGTAGGACAATTTGTTGAGATATCTCTTACCAAATAGTATAGAGAGTATTCACAGCAAGTTTGGAGCTTCAGCTTTCTCCCTCTTGCAGGGTTCGAATGTGAGGGGGTTTCATACATTTAATATGGCTGTACAGCTTCCAGCCCACGCGTGTGACTTCTGCAGTTAAGTCTAACTAGCCTTATTTATTTTTAAAAAAGTGATAAATATGAACAAGGCAACATCAGCTGTTAATCCATATTACTTTTTGACTATACGGATATTCCCCCCAAAATGTACCATGTTACTGTTAAAAAGTGGGGTCCCAAGAATTTGGGTGACACATCTCTCTCTTACATGTACTCTGCTAACACCCATTTACATGTCAATCAGCGTCGCTGAGGGGACAGGCTGTGCCTCTGCATTAAAGCTGCAGAATAGGGCAACACTCCCTTCTCCTTTCTGAGCGCAAATCCTGCCTTTCCTTGCTCACTGGCCTTGCGGAGCTCAGGAAACCTCTTCCTTCTCTCTTGCAGAAATTCCCCTCAGCAGTCTGTTAGGAAGGGAGACGAGTGAAAAGCTGTGCCGCTGCCCTCACCCAGCCTTGTCTCCCTACAGCTTTTAGGCCACAGAGGGCAAAACATAAAAAAATGCAGTAATCATGTCCTTTGATGTTGCGCTCAAGATGGTCTGAAACTGTGGCAGGATTGATATTCCTTAAATTTGGAAGCTGTGCCAGAGCTCATTGGTTTCTAATCCAAGCCACCAGACAAGAGAAACTACTTCTGCAGGCAAGTGAGCTCTTTCTGGGCTGACAGAGGACAACATGGGTGTAGGGTCCTCCTTCCTGTACAGAAAGTTCCCGTGCAGCTTTTGTGTTGTTAGGGCTTTCTCAGCTTTCTTCAAAGGAACTTCACCCATCTTTCTGGGCTGGCTTCTTTTAAATGAGACTCCTGCTCCTCAGCTGACTTCCAGTGCTATTTTCAGACGGAGCTGGTCCAGCCGTGAGCTCAGTCTGTAAAGGTCCTCTTTTTAAATTTCTTCCTCTAGCATGACAGGCATGTGCTACACCAGCAAGATGACCACTTTTTCGTCTTATCAGTCAACTCACATTTTCACACAAGTAATATTGTCAGTGATGGACGTGATTTCTATTTAATTCATTTGGTACTATCTGATCATCAACAAAATCCCTGAGCTCATTTGTCATCATGATATTTATAATGGCAGGTTTTGAGCAAAGCATAAGTATCAGACAGAAACTGTGCAAGAGTGGTTATGGTTTCCTGGAAGGGGAATGATTTCAATTCAGAGATGAAAAAATTGGAAAACGAATTCTCTTACACCTAGTTAGGAAATAATTTTCTTTCTGTATGTGTATTATTTACAGTCTACTCACCCCCTTCACAGAATTATGCTGTGTATCCTTGCCCCAGTTCCATGGACTACTATCAGGATGTGGATCTTTACTTCTACCTAGTCCTCCTCTGGGTGCTGAAATTAGTAAAAATCACCATTAGAAGCAAGGTCCCTGTGAGCCAGCAAACTATGGATGCAGTCAATGTGTGTCTCCATGACCATAGTAATGGATTTTGCCACCTCGGAGTCATGAAAATCTGGGTATTCCCTGCCCAGAAGATAGTCTGTATTATCCAGTAAAAGAAATATACTTACAGAAAATATAAGTTAAATCATATATGCACCATCATGATTTTAAATAAAAAACAAAAACAAAACCAAAAAAACTTACAAATAATAGAAACTTTTAATTACCAGAAGGATGACATTTCTTTAGACACCTGATTATGCTACCCTGATTCGTTGTGAAAACGTCTTCAGAAGAATAGTCTGAGAACTGAAGTGAATAGTTCTACTGGATACTAAAAATTGTAACTTAACTATAGAGGCACTGATGTTCTGACTCCTGAGATGATATCATGCTATAGATATCTGGTCTGTGACTAGGGCTCCCAGGACCAACAGCAATAGAAATAATAACACATTATTACCTATGACTAAGTTTGCTTTTTCAACTCACAAAAGAAATACGGCCAATAATCTTCCCAAATTCCGTGCTTTCTCTCTCTGGTACAGTTGCCTACTCTCTGACACTGAGTTCTGTGTCCTGTCTGTGCAGGAGGATATGGCTTTAATTACCAATGTGATTTATTACTGCTATTTTAATATGATAATCCTGATGATTTTATAGTGTGTACCCACTTGATCCTGCATGTGGAATGCCTTACCATAGACACCTGAAGATCATCATGAAAGCTGTCTTTTGGAGACATAGGGAAGAAGGAGATGTTACAAAGCAAGGACTTGTCTGCATGTAGTGACACCAGGGTAATGGAAATAGGAAAAAAGGTGGTTTGGGTCAGTTATGCAGCTCAAATTCAGTACAGCAGAAACATTTGCAAAGCAATTTTAAGCAGTGCAATTCTGATTCTGAAGGTACAGTACAAGTTAAAGAAAGCTAAGCTATGTACATAAGCATGGGCTTAATAAGGCGATAGCATAAGCTGGCAGAAACACTGATACATTAATGGAACACTGACACTAGTTTGTCCAGCTCTGGTATCCTACTGGTCTTCTTACGAGATGAGAATGTATTAATTGGATGTTATTGGTAGTTCTGCAAATTATCTTTGGCGTGTTGTATATGTAGTGACTGCTGGATGCTTATAAGGATCTTGTTTCTCTTTGTGCTCCTTTGTAATAAGGCAAATGCTTAAATGCATTTCTGTATCTCTTTCCTGAGTTATTTTGGCTAATTAGGACTTCTTTCCTCTGTGGTCTTTATTTGTTGGTGTTGAGTGCTTTGCACTACTTTGTAACTGCTAGTATATTTTTTACTACTGTTTTGTTGCTAGTTAGCAAGAATGTTATGTATTGCTATTACTGAACTGAATGCTCAGGGCGTAAAACAAGAGGGTGCAAATATATATTTTTGGTTAATGACAGCAATTTCTAGGATGTTTAAATTGGAAGATGAAGATGAGGAAAAGTGCAAACAAGGTTGTTTTCAGATTATTTAATTTCATTATCACAGGGCGTTGAGTTATCATGAACTAGAGCTGTAATGCCCTCATTAAACTGATATGGAATTGTAAATGCAATAGTTGAAAACATAATGAAAATTAAAACTACTATGTGGTGAAAAAATATTTTAATAGAAAGATTTGTCATTAGCTTATTGAGGGAGATTTTTTATATCTGCAGGCATCTAGCTCATAGTAGATACTTCTGAAAATTTGATTTGCAGAATCTCTCTGGAGACTCTAGCCTGACCCTAGTGGCTGTCTTACTGGCTGCGTTTCAGTGCATTTCAGGATGAAATGGGACAACTGAACACAGTGTAATATGCAGAGCCATCTATCTTCCCTTCCCCATCAAATAGTTGATGCATTATGGATTTTTGTCATGCTTTTGATCAGGAAACAAGTAAGGAGGTGACTAGCAAAGACAGAATAATGTGTGTGATGGGGCAATGTGGTTTTATTGAGCATAACAAGTTGCTTTTTTGGGGGGTGAGACAGGGACCCTGGTATGCAAGATCACACCATGGGATGTGCATGCTGGCAGTCTTGCAAGACTGTGCAGATCTCTCTTGAGCTGTCAGAGTTCCCTGGCATGAGGTGCTGACTTTCCTAAGATAAAGCAAAGCGCTGGGCAGTTCTGCCATTCTAATAGCTGCCAGAGTCTGGAAGAGATGCATTAACCAAAATAAAAAACTCAGAAGTGTAAGGAGTTGCATTGCAGGTACAGTGAAAGTTATTAGCGCGATGATAGCTTGTGCACGAGGGACCAAAGGGCTGAAAAATGAAAACAGCTACATCTGTTCCAACCAAAAGAAACCAAAGTAGAAAATCAAAAATTTCTTACTGTATTTAGTACACAAGGTGTATGTTCCCTTCATTGGCTTGCCTGGATTTCTAATATAAAAAAGACATTTCAGTGTAAAACAGTGAAAAACTGCCATAATTTAATCCATACTTATCCGTATTTTTTTGCTAGTCCATCAGTGGTTAGAACACTTTCTGTTGTAGTTCACCCACACTCTAACTGCATATAGTATATAGTAGTATAGCATTGAAAGCAGCGCCACTATATGCCATTTTGGGGCTTCATATTTATTATCTTGCAGCATTAATTGTGCTCAGTTTGCAAGCAAAATGAACTGTATTTACTTTAAATGTCAATTCTGCAAATTTGACTTGGGAGCTGGGACTACCAGTTTCTTTTTGAAACTGTATTTTGACCCTGGCAATAAATGTTGAGAATTGGCAGAAATTTCCATAGTTTAGTTGAAGCAATCCTCTAGTCCAAAGTCTAAACAGAGCACATATTTCAAAATAGTATGGATTATGTGTGAATTAAAAAGGATTATGCTCCAGTCACTATGGTATTTCAGAGACAGTTGAACTACAATAATAAAAAGTGCTAAAATATGTTTGTATCAGTCAAATGAGCAGATTTGATTTAGGATAGATATGCAAGAAGAGATAAGAAAATTCTCTTGTGTTACTTTGGTTTAAGTCATCTATTATTCCATTGACTTAAACTGAATTTCTGTGGACTTATGCCAGTGTAACTATGATCCCATTCAAGTCTGTGAAGTAAAACTCAGCAGTGATGTGAATGATGACCTAAATTGCACTACTTGATCATCTATAATGTCCTTTTGATCAAGCAACACTTGATGAACTTCTTATCAATGCTACTCACATCCTGACACATTTTGACACAGACTCCTGTCTAGTATATGTAACCATTTATTCCAGGCTGTATTTTACCAAATTTGACTTCAAGTGGACCACTTCAACCTCCTTTTTGCACTGTATTCTAACAGGATTGTGTGGTTTAACAGAATTTGGACTGAAGGCTGAAGGACAGTGAGAATTAAAGAAGATAGGATAAAGATGATAGGACAGGGAATGAGCTAAAAAGACTGTAAAATCTGTTTAATTTTAAAAAGGCACCAAATGGTGTCTTTAAAAGCTCTTCTGTCATATCCTTTGCTTATATTAGAAATCCAAACGTACTATTTATCTCTGATGGAGACCTTCATGGAAGCACTTCTTTCATTTGTTTATTTGAGAAGAGTTTGTTTTTTCTCGTGTTTCAGCCAGTACTTTTTTGGATGAGAAGGCTCACTGAATTTAAAAGCAACAAAACAGAACTGCTCTTGGGAAGATTTGTATTTCTGTTATTTTCTGATATGGTACTATTATTGGACTAAATGCAGAGCTGTGTGTAAAGAAGAATAACTCTCTGATTAGGCATCCAGTCCAACACAGCACTCTACAAAAGACTACTCTATTAATTACAAAATATATTGGTCTCACTAGCAAGAGCAACAAGACTGATCAATCCTCCTCAGCAGTGAAAAATCAGACAGTCTAAAATGCCAGTATGACAACAATGTATAGTTTGAGACCTAAAAAGTGCAATGACAATAACAATAAAAATCCCCATTTATGGGGCACTTTATCAAACAAACATCTCAAGGCACCACACAATAAAAACATAAGAAAATGAAATCAAACAGACCTGTGGACTTGATTGAAGGGAAATCATTGATCCTTATTCCTAAAAGCATAATGAAAAAAAAAACCCTTCATCTCTTGATGTCTAGTGTAAAACTTAGAAACCTGCTTCAGAGGCCTGGTACTAAAATCCTGGAGGCAATTTATTTTCTTGCTGATTCTAGGTTTGTTCTGGCATGGCACAGAACAGGATGCCTGAAACAGTGGATTGAAACTGATTTAGAGAGTATGGTTATCACCTTCTAGTCCAAAAGCTTATTCATGATTATAGAAATAATGCCTTAAATTTGAGTTTAGCTCAGATAATTTCTTTAGCTATTTTCTCTCCTTTTTTATGTGCTACCCTCTGTCTTTGCTTCAGACTCGTGCAGGTGGTTCTACTATATGACTGTACCAAGTCACAAAACAGTTCTGTCCTTTTTCCTTCCCTCCCAATCCCAAGTTCCTTTCTGTTGATACTGGATTCCTGTCCTGCATCCAGTTGTATGATGCAATTATATCAGTAAACCCAAGTACAAACCCTTTTTCCATTCCTCATATGCAAAAGTAGGCACACCAGAGACTGTGCCAGTTTTCCTCTCGGCATATCTGCTAAGCGAAGAGACTCGAATATAGAAAATGTCATCACTAATGACTCATTCCACTGCCCACCAGCATACACGTCGGGAGGGAAAAAGTTCTATTTGTCATTCTTGTAAATTGCATATAATTTAGACTGAAGCACATATTAGTTCAACAGGGCTTTCAAAGGTAAAGAAAAGACTAATATACGAAAACCAGGGTTTTATGGATGCTTTATGTTTCAATACCATAAACAAACTTCGTTAGCTAAAAAATGTAAATCAAAAACATACACAAAGTTTTTATGCAGTCACTTCCTGAATAGAAAGGGAAATAATATATAGTTAAAAGCCTTGTAAGCTTCTTCAGCCAGGCTTTAAGTAGGTATATTTAACATTTGAGAAAACTTTATATGGAATGTAGTTTTCCCCTTCAAATATCAATTTCTGTCATTTGATAGAGGCATACCTTCAAGAATTATTTATTGTAATAGTGTGGGCCGAACTATGGAATAAAATTCTATCAGTGATGATTCTAATTAAAGTAGTTCTTCCTGCCCAGAAGAGTTGAAAGATTCTTTCCAGAACACTTAAAACAAGACTAGGAGTTATGCATTTTGGAAAGTAAAAGCCGTTATCAGCAGGTTTTTTTGCTTGGGTTTCTTTGATTGGGTGTCCAGGGTCTTGGGGAGATTTTGGGTGGACTTTTTAGGGAGCAGGGGATCTTTGGGTTTTGGGGTGGTTTGTTGTTGTTATTGTTCCTTAAAAACTCTTAAGGATTTCTTTAATCAAGGGTTTTTTTTTCCTGACAAAATCTTGAGTTTTGAAGCCATAGCTACTCACATACTAGCTGTTTATGTTTACATCTATGCATACCCCCTCATAAATCCAATGGGATAATAATAATAATAACAACAAGGATTATGACATAATAAGGATAACTGCAAATTTTTTATTCTTAATTTTCAGCTAGGTGTGATTTCAAAGTTGAAAGCTTATGCAAGTAAGCTAACAGATAGCAATCTACCACCAGTAGTGTTATGAGATATTATTGCTATTGGAGGACTCCTATGGGTTCCCTCCTGTGACTGCTAGAAAGTATACATCAACATCTGTTGTGAGAAAGATCCCTGAATGGAGTTCATTATAGTTATTTTATTATCTGGAGTGTGAAGTCATGAACAATGAGTCTTCACTGAGTACAGAATATGATTGTGATTTTTGTTTTTCTTTCACGTTCCTAAATGTGTAATTCTTCAGTTTTACTGGTTCCATTGATAAGGAAATACTTGAGCCACAAGGTCCTGAAAAGTGTGTCAGAACCAATAATTGATACTTCTTCCGAGCATAAGTTAATATTTATTTTATTGCCACTGATACCTGATGTCTAGCAGGAGCAGTTCTGTATTTAGACAGAAAGCAAATATAATTACCAGACATGTAATTCTGTCTCATTCATGCATTTAGTTAGCATGTCTCACCAGGAGCTGACACGGTGGGAGCTCCAACCATAGCCCCTATCCATGTTTCAGAACTCTGAAATAGATAAGGAAAAGAGCTAGAATGAAGGTCTGATGAGTGCTATCTCCAGAATGGCAGTAGGAACAGTTCTAGGACTTCCTGCAACAGCAAACTGAGAACAGTGAGAAAATAGACACTAGGCAGCTGAATTCATTCGAGTTTTTTAATTTTACAAGAAAAGTATATGGAGCGCTTTGGCAATCACCCCAAAGAACTTCCATCTCCCCTTCAGGCAATCAAAAGCATGTTTCCTGGCAGGTAGCAACTGCTGAAATAGAAATCAAAGCTTTCTTGGCTCAAAGCCTGCTCTTCACAAACTTCAGGACCGTGACACACAAAGAAAGGGCCGGACAAAATTGGCAGGACACTGAGTCCAGAGACTGCTACAAACTTTGTGCTGCATTTGATGGGTGACACAAAATCAAACAAACCAAAACTGAATCAAGTGCTTCCTGAGACTGAAGGTCAGCAGATGTGGCTTTACATCTGTGATAGCAGCACAGCTGGAGAAGCCTGTATGTTAACCAATGGCTACAAGCTTCCTCTGTGCCTATTCCTCAGAGGTAGCATGGTTGACAACCAATGACCACCAACCTTTCAATTGGTTCAGGTGGTTGTCTCAACCCTAAAGTGATTGACAAAGAAGCTGTGGGACTCTCTGCCAGTTCTCTAACGAAAAAAAAGCCAACCCTAATTTCCATGCTCAGTGGGATGTCTATGTATGTCAACTATCAGGTGCAATGAATAAGCAGCAAACTCAATAGGGCTCTCCATTAATACCCTTTTCCTCAGGTTCAGCACTTACTGACATCTCTCCCATGTTTGCTTAAACAGTTACCTTCAGTCAACTTTATTTGTATGAACCCGGACACTGTGTAGAAAAGATGCCGAGAGAGCAAAGACATCTGTAACGTCATCACCATTGACGAGTTTCATTAAACTGATCAGTCCAAACTGCATTAATTCTGTTGTGTGAATTCTGAGCAACACAGTTCAATCATAGAAACTGTTCACTAGAACCAAAGACAGATGACAATCTGGGCAAACAGTGCTTATGCCAGGTGGCAGTCTGGAAAAGAAGCTGGTGGTCTGCACAAGGAATGCATTCTTTTGTTCATCAATATGAAACCAATACACATATAGAAAAGCCTGTAAATAGGTTTGACTTCTCCAACTTTGAAACTAAATTTCACTTTTATAGATATTAAATAGAGGCACTTGTAAAAGAGCAAATTTGTTTTACTAAAAGTAATGAATAAACATGCTTTTTTCCCTCATCAAGACAGTTTAACCTCTAAGCTATTAATTTTTTTTTTTTTTTTTTTTAACTCAAGATATATTGTAAAATACTAATGCTTGTGGCTTCGGACAAGTTTGTAATAAGTTTCTGTAAAAAAGTGGTTGAATTTTATCTAATTTGAAGTTAATGGAAAACCAGAAAGAAACAGATTCCTGAATGTATTTTGCAGCAGTTGCAAACATTCATTGAATTGATTAAACATTCATTAACATTCATCAAATACCTTGCTGGAGCATTCGCCACCATGAAGAAGTACTATGCTGCCTGTATGTACTTATACTTGGAAATTTTACCTCGAGATAGATTATAGAGATTACAATAGGTTTTCCTTACTTTTCTGATCCAAATACACTGATATGAACTAACATCTATTAATTTCAGTAGCCTGTTGAAGGAAACTGTGTTTCAGCTTTCTGAGACCGTTCTAAAGTTCTGCCTCACTACAAAAGTTTCATGGAGGTTTGTTTAGGCTAACTGATAGGGCATACGCAGATAGGTAGCAAGTGTAATAAGAAGGTATGCTCTCAGGTTCTTGCTGAGGTAGAATGATCCTGAAGGAGCAGATCCTGGTCCACCTGGATGTCTTCTCTGGCTTAGCAACTGTGGATCCAAAATACTGACCAGCAACAGCCAGCCTGCGTAGGCATAAGATACCAGCTCTTCTAGAGATGTGAATTCACCTTTTTCTAATTTGCACTGGGAAAAGCAATGCTTCACTGAGGAAAATCTCATGTAATAAAATTCAGTTTGACAAAGTTCAGCCTGGGGCAGAACCCCTACGCTAAACTTTCATTCCTACTTTACATTCTTTTCTTATATGTCTACAATTAAGATACCTTCTTGTGGCTCCCAGGTTATCACCTCTAAAAAGACCGTCAAGAAAAAAAGACCATTTTTGCCCCGTTGGGTATGATGGAGTTGTGAAAACATGCAGTGTTTCTTTTTACAGTCGTTCATATCCTGCTGTGGTAGTCATACTGATCTGATCTCTTGGAGCAAATATAAAAAAATGTCTTTCTTCCCTCCAGAAATAAGAAAAATTAACAGATCTAATATTGCTCTTATTTAGCAATATCATTGTCAGACACCTTTTGTTTTGGACTTGAAATAGAAAAAGTGCTACACGGTACATGCAATGGCTTCATCACAAGTACTTTCCATTAATGAAAACTTAAATAAGAAAGAGTCCAAGGACTTTCTGCCCCAAAAAAGGGAGCTGTCACGTGTACAGTTTGAGAAATCTCCATTTTAATAATCCTCTACTTTGAAAGGTAGAGGTCCTTTAATGGCTTATTTTAATTTAAAAAAGACTTCTACTTATAACTTTATTAATGTTCTCTTTTAGCACACCTCCTTCTGCAGTATAAGATCTTTTTAATGACAATGAAACATATAGGCAATGTTTATGATCTGATTTAATGCCATTTTAAAATGAGAAAGTTATTAAAACATGAATCATGTTGCAGCTAATAAAAAAAAAAAAAATGAGAGGAATCACAGGAGCAAAAGCCCAGTCAGAAAGCTGTGGCTCTTTAGTGCAGAAATATTTATTGTGTGATGCTATTAAATGAATCACAGGAACAAATCTTTTAATTCTTTACCAAGGCCTATACGGGAGGAATGAGATTCAGACTGTATGGGATGCATCCGATGCATGGGTCTCTGCATTTGCATAAAAACTGTATCTCAAAATGCTTCAAGGAATTGAATACAATTCAAAAAATTGACTACAATGCAATGCATGAGTTGCAAATTAGTAAATTGCTATTTGCTTGTACAGTTGATAGAACATTTAAAGAGAGATTATCTAAGCAGTAGGTGCTATGACACATGGCACACCTGGGAGAGCAGCCACCCCTGGTTTGGGGTTTGAAAGCCGTGGGGACAGACTCTGGGGCATGCGGGTGGAGCAGGGCGAGAGGAATGGGAAGCTGAAGTAGCTGAGTCCTTTGAACTAAGTCTCATTATTTTTTTAGCTTTAGTTAATACCAGAAGGTGTCACCATAGGCACCGGTATAGAAAAACCAATAAAGGGAAGGAAGGAGGGGTGTGCACCAAGAGGGAAAATAATTTTTTCTTTTTTTTTTTTGTTTATGCATAGGTCCATCAAAACCTGGCAGCCTGCAGTGATGGGAAAGATACATAATATGATAAAGCTTGGTAACCGGCATATGTGATTGAACAAACCAATGAAGAGATAACATTTGAAAGCTTTACAGCTTGGAAAGCTGTTAGCAAGCTGGTGTCCCCTTCATCATTTTTAATTTTACTTTTACTGCCCTTCATTTGCTTTGACGGGTTGATGTTGCCATGGTGCAGTTGAAATTCTCATAAAAGTGCTGTTACCCTTTCAAGATGGCTATTTTTTCCTAGGGTTTATACCACATTTTATAGTTATGTCAGAAGGTTTACTTGGTTTATGAATTCTCCAAGCTCTGAGACTGCTCTAAAAATTCTGGGTTGCAGTTCAGCTTTTGCCTTTTAATTTGTGAGATTTAACAACCACTACACCAGCACGTTATATCCCTACATAATTAGAAAAATCATTTTAAATGTATCCTTTTGTTAATAAGGGTAAATAAAATTTCAGCTTGTCCCTCAGCCCTTTGATCTCCAGTTTCTTTAACAAAAAACAAAAAAGGCGTTTTTTTCTGACTAAAGTTATGTGGTTCCTTTTTATACTGATCCCCCAACTTTTAAATGATTTATCGCATGTAGGAAAATAATTTTAAAAGGTCTTTCTACTCCCTGTGAAATACTATATCCGGTGTTCATGGAGATACTCTCATGCTTGCAGTAGAAGTTGATTCATGTCAGATGTGAATTGGTCCCGTGGTGCTTTTGCAATCACAATTAACTTCCCCATTGCTTGCTCTGCAGCCATTCAGGTTAAGAATCTATGGACTGAAACTCTTGTCAATGGTAGTGTGAGTCAAACTTTTTGCAAGATTGTTTTTTAAAAAGAATGTATACGCTTTGATAAACCTGATAGCCTGTTAGTCGTTAAGAACTGTGTTACATGACCCCTACTCAGTGTGAACAGCAGACCAACTTCACAACCTGAGTGGAACTTTGGAGTGGGAGAGGATGGAAAGGGCAAGAAGAGAATGAAGTATGACCCAGTACGAGAAAGGATTTCAGATTTCCATTAAAGTCTAGAAAAAAATTTCAGGAAAGATGAGCCCTGTAAGGGCAGCTGGTGAGCTTCATTAATTAATTACCATTTCTGTTATTGTTTTGGAAGAAAAAGTGAATGTAATAAGTGAACTGTAGCTGGCTTTCATAGCAATACTGGTGCTAAGGGAAGGAATGCAGACACAACTCTATTGATTTGGGGGTTTTTTTTGCCTTCAAGCGGAATTAGAAGCAAAAATTAGAAGTTTTGATTTTGCTGTCTCTTCCAAAAAGCCCTCCTGTAAGGCTCTGTGAAAGCTATTAAGCAGTTCATTAAAGGCAGCACAAACTAATGCAGAGATGAACACAAGTTGCACCTGGACATAACTTTTGAATAATCAAAATTTTTGACCTGCTCAGACCCGGTTTGGTCCAGTTTCTGGCAACAGTAAAATTAAATGAGCAATCAATGTTTAAATGTCAAATGAGTCCACAAGCAAGCAGAGTAAGACCCAGAACTAGAATCTTACTACTACAGGTAGTATTAGATACATCAATGCTTGTGAGTAGGTACCTTGCTGGAACAATGTGTTGAAGAGCAACAATTGAGCATCATTTCGTGATGCTTTGTGGAAAAAGCACATAAATAAATAAAGTCTCAGATATCTACACTGCAGGAGACCTACTCTGTATAATGTGTAGTTCCGCTCTAACAGAAACAGGTATTATTAGTGCCTTTCACAGCTTTTGCTTTTATTTCCTTCCACTTACCTATTTTACACTATAGTATACTGGCCAGTACTGTCATATATATGTTACATGTGTGCGTAGCACAAGGACTGTTTCCTCACATATGACTGATTTATATCCTCTGAGCAATGGAAGAACTCAGTTTTTCTGGATTTATTATGAACTGGTTTCCCCCAGATTTGAATGACACATTTAAAACTCTGGAATTTAGAAGAAAATTTGTCTTTGAAAAACAGAAGATTAGAAATTTGCATCTGGGTATACGAGTCATCCAACTATGGATTAGATCAGGTCATCTGAATAAGGAACTTGTATTTGCTCCCATTTGCATTTGTAATTTAGAGAGTGAAAGAGAAGTAAAAACAACTGTTCTTAATCGACATGTATTATTACAGCACGAAGTGCTTTTTTCCTCCTAAGTTGATAGGTTTGTTCCCATCATCCTTGCCAGAGTCCCATGCAGCTCTGTATTGTTTTTTATTTCAGCTGAATGACAATTTAAATGTCATTGTAATCATGATCTGTCCTTAAAACTGTATCATTTTGTTTTGGTCTCTTGTTAAATACTTTCCTCCTTAATTGCCATTCAACCAGAAGACTTATAACGGCAACCACAGCACAGCTGAAAAACAATTTGTTGTATCACAGACTCTCATAATGGAGCACCTTAATGAGAGCAAGTTCTGTACTTCTTGAAGGCACAAGATAAATTAGGTTCATAGTCCATTATTTGAACAAGGTTATCTGACTTATGGCAAATCTATCTGAAAGAGTATTGTAGAATTGTATTTTATCTTTAAGAAATGTGTTTTCTAAAACTAAGATATTTACTTCTGTTGCAGTAAAGGATTTAAACAGAAAAATTTCTCTCTAATGTTTGTTGAATCATACTAGAATGATGAGGTAGAACAGAATCATACATCAAACCACCAATGTGAAAAACTTAGTGTTGTATTTTATTTCAGGAGGGAAGGCTGAGCACAGAATGCCCAATGGTTTTGCGAAGAGCACACTCTTTCTTCCTTATTTCCCAAGCTATATATACAGTGAAGAAGGTGACAGCACTCTTAAACTTTTTCTACGGCTGAAATTTACAGATGTGCACATTTACTTTTTCTTTTGCAATAAACATCAGAACGGCAGTGCTGGAGACTGCATTTCTCTAGCTCTGTAGAACAGCTATAACGTAAAGAGAAGCACAGCAGTTGTTTGATGGTTTTTTTTCTGTAGATGTTCTATTAGTTTGCTCTCTTTGTCAAGTAGAGAGCTGAGAATGGGTGAAAAGAGGGCTCTGGCTTTCTTCCCAAGCTTATTTTTTGAGGCTTTTCCTTGCTGCATAGTAACAACTAACAAGTACCACAGGTAGTAATTACTCTGGTAGCCATGGGGCTCCAAGTAACCCGATCTAGTTGAAGATGTCTGTGCCCATTGCAGGAGGAGTGAACTAGATGACCTTAAAGGTCCCTTCCAACCCAAAGATTCTATGATTTTCTAATGAGGACTCTTTTACCTTAAGCATTGAACTGACACTAAGAGCTCATTTTTTTGGGTGCCGGTCAGGCATCATCAGACAACCGCGGCATTTTAGTATGACCTGGAAGGGATTCAGACTTACAGTTTAACAGCTGTGAAATGCTATAATGCACTGAAATTTCCTGTAACAGTTCCTTTGGTTTTGGCTCAAACAACAGAGTCAGATTCAATCTTCTCATGTAAACACTTGCTTCTAATCTTTACCAAAAGTGTCAAGAGGTCACCCAATCCTTTCTTGATATTTCTTGATCCACGACGAGGATATAGACAAGATTTGAGGCAGCCAGTTACTCTTTATGCAAAGTTTCTTAAGGTATAAATGGAAACAACGTTTACTGTCATTTTTGATCCCATCTTACCAACCCCTTCATTCAACTGCCTCAGTGTCCTTGGTTGGTATGTTGAAGTCGTACTCCTGGAGTAGGGCTATTTCACTCAGAATAAAAAAATGAGATGTTGGGTTAAAAAAAAAGTATTTCTTGCAAGGATATAGCTCACCGTTCTTGCAATGATTACTGTAATTCTGTGTGCAATTTTACTTTCTAAATACTGAGCCAATGAACTGTGCTCAATCACTCACAGTCTCCTTGGTCCTAGTGAGAAGGCATTCTCTGGTTGCCAAGTCAGTGAGGTAAAATGGAGACCTAGGAACAAAAGCAAGGTGAATCAGTAAACCCTGGCTGGAAATGGGTCTACTAGAAGTAGGGTTTCTTAACCATCACACTATTAACAGGAGTTAAGTTCAGTGGTACAGCTTCCCCCTGCCGTGGATACAAAGTGCCTACCTAAACAGGTGGAGTCAATAGACCACATAAGCCCTTCTGGTAAATCTGCTTTGATTCAGAGTGGTAGATATGTGATGTTGTAGGCATTTAGAGTGATTATTGGAAAATCTGCAATAGAAATTACGTATGTGGAATCAGGGAGCAAGGAAGAGTGAGAAAGCCTTACAGATGCTTCTCCCAGCTGCTAAAGGTCCATGGCTATTGGGTGCCTTTCTCTTCTTTCTCTCTCGTATAAGGAAACAAAGTTCATCTCTTTCCTAAATACTGAGCCAGATGCAGCACTGCTATCACACTTGTTTCTTTTGCGTTGCAGACACGGACTTCTGGCCTAAGGATCTGTAAGTGAAATTAGAAGGGCTGTGCATCCATGTATAATTATTGCTGTAGTGGCAAGACATCTGACATTTAAAACTTAAGTTTATGAAGCCACTTTGGGAACAGGCTTCCGAAGTTGTGAGAATAATTAACTCCTTCCCTTCTTGAAACTTTTGATTTGCCCGTGTCACTCCTCCTTCTAGTATTCCTCTATGCTTTGGGTGCCTCCTGGGTCAATCTGTCTGTCTGCTGTGTGCTTTCCGCTGCTTCAGGATGGCAATAACCAGCTAACACACCTCCTGACTGATGGTGCTTCAACACATGGGAGTCTTCTGTAATGTAAGCTTGAGGTAAGTTCATCTTTCTGGTTTGTGAAAGTATATTTTTACCAACCAAGATTCGAGCTAAAGTTCTGGACTGTTCCACATACTGGGGGGATAGACAGTCCGTACAAACTAAAATAAACATGAGATTTGGGGTGAAAAATGGCTTTCCAAGCAGATGAAAGAGATTTTGATGCCTGTTGCATTACAGCATTAGGAACAAATAGGTCTATAATGAACATGGCCATTAGATACGTCATGGTCTGCAGTTACAGCCTATAAGGTACATGGCAAATTTCATGGAGTACTCTCTTGAATATGCCAGTAAAGACAGTTTCCAAGATGCAAGAAATATTCCCATAAAGATTACAGCTTAATGTCTAGCACTTTGAGGAATTCCAGTAGGAGTACTACTTTTATTAGACTTTCAATAAGTTTACTCATGGTGATACACACTCTCGCCTTGATGTGGAAATATTGCCCCAACTTCTTACAATTTTCAGTGTTTATTGTTACTTTTTGAGTAACCTCTTTCTCAGAAGGGACTAAGAGGCCTGTTGTTTTAGCACATTTGTATTTTGACAAGTTTAGTTCTTCTGTGATGTGGTTGACATGCCATTACTTCTGTAACTGAATAGTTTACAATGCTAAAATTTCTACTGATATCCAATATCAATAATATGATTCCACACAGAAGAAAATATATGGTATCATGATGGGGATAGAGGGAACATTATTGCTGGAAACAATATTTTTTCAGAAAAAAATCACTAGTGTTGATTTTCCTTCAAAAAATTAACAAAGCATTATATTTGCCATACTGATGATATAGACTTCATCTTATGTTTTAATAGCATCCTGGTGACCTCCGCCACATTGATTGAATGCCTCTGTATCATAAATGGCAAGATTAGGATCACAGCAACAGCTGAACCTAGGGTCAGCTCTGCTAGACCTTGCTTTCTGGTTTATGTGCACATGGATGTTAACGTAGTGGGCTTCTGATCTGAAGGTTTATACACTGGGAATAATAGGACTAGATAGACAGTGTTTGCTTGTTTGCCTAAAATATATGCTTCTCTATATCACTTGGGACAATGATAGAGATTTTTGGGACGATCAGTGTTCGGAGGTATGAATGTTTGTTTTGCATGATTTTTCTAGGCTTCTCTGAATGAAGAATAGGTTAGTACAAACTGTAAATACAAGGAAATCGTCCTGATTAATTTCTGAAACCAATGTTGTTACATTTCTGAATCCTGGGATAATAATTTTGTTCGCAGCTTTTCCTCTCTAGCCTCTATTGTATTTTGAAGTGCCCGTGCCTGGTTTTATATCCAAGGGTTCCTAAGATTGGAGTGTGGTGATCCTGGGAGCATGTTTTTGGTGAAGTTTTTTTCTTGAAGGAAATTTATGGTGAATAGCTGGGTGGATTCTGGTGCAGCTGAAGTGTCTAATACCAAGGCAAATGACATTGCTTGAAAATGATGGCCATGAAATGCAAGTACATTGCAAATCACTCGGCTGCAGAGTCTTGGAATAAGAGCACTGCAGAGCTGATGTATGGACTGACGTTGCCATTTAATGTGGTTTCCCAGCAAACCTTTCATAAAATTCATGACTGTAGCTGACCTCTGTTACTGTGCTCCTCCTAGGGGGGAAAAAAAAAGGCTATAACCCAACTCTCTCCGGCATTGCACTGAAAAGCGATGTGTGATGTGAGGCAAGGTGAGGGGAATCATGTTCACTTCACCACAGACACTAGAGGTGAGCCTGTAGTCAAACAGTTGATTAAATGTCACAGCATATTCGACAGTCTTCCAGGCTGACGAGGTTCTATTCTGACCAGCTTCAAACTAGGAGACTGATTCAAATCACATTTTCTACCAGCTTTACTCCTTTGTCAGTGTTGCTTTACACCTATGAAAGTAAAAGCAGAACCGGCCATCAGCTGCCAGCAGGAAACACACAGCTTCTTTATGTTATTATCACCACAAAATACTCAGCAAGACACTGCTTATAGCATTTTACTCTTGTTTTAGACATAGTTATTTGGCTTCTGGTTTGTGCATGGCTGTGAGTGCCAATTCCTGACATCAGCAATTCTGGTCTGTCCTAGAAAGTCTTGGCTTCTTGTGTAAAAACTGGCGTGATATTTTTCACTTCCACAACAGCTTGCAGTCAAGGGACGGTTGCTGATGTTGTGTGTTAAGTTAATGAATGTCACAGCAAGCTGAATCTGAGGCAAAAGGACTGGCTGACATGGTCATGTCTGAGCCACCTCCAGAGAGAGCAGAAAGCAGTGCAGCGGGGGGAAAATGTAATAGCTAGAGGTGCTCGGGCACCATGAAAATGCGAAAAGAGGCAAAGAGTATCTAGCCAGACAGATGGCATATTTAAAAGAGACGGGAGACAGATGCTGAAGCAGCACTTGTTTTCCTCCTTCCTCTGTGTAAAATGGTAAAATATACCTCTCGTTCCTACTTCCCTGTCTTTCAACTTTCCACCCTGCTTGGAGTTCCTCTTTAAATTATGAGACCTGAGAAGTCATAGTCTTTCATATGTGAGATGACCCCCATATTTTGGGAAACGGAAAATTAACAGCTACCAGTGCACACCTTTGTCACTATCACCAGCTAAAAATAATTTAGCGTTTCCATTCTCTCAGATCAAATTAATAAACAAATGTGCGCATAACGCTTTTGTCTGCGTGTGAATCTCCACCCTCTTGATGACAATTATTTGTGAATACAAATATGTGTCTCCTAATCACCCGTGTGATCGCGACACCCACGGTATCTACCAATAGAACATGCCACGTTGTATTTGCTTCTCTAGGAGGGTGATGTATTAGTCCCTAAAGGTCTGTGTCACAGTAGAGAGCAATTGCTTTCTTCTCCCTAACTCCACCTTGTCTCTTCCAGTGTATGCGTGTGTGTGCATGTGCGTACAATGAGGGTGGTAAAGCGGGAAGAAGACGTGGAAAAGAGCATGTTTCCTTAGAGGAAAGGAAAATCTTCTGTTCGAGTTCAGTGATGGTGAGTTAATGACGTAGGGTCTGCCTATTGAACAATGTGCCTGAAGTTTTTTCAGATTAGCTGTTCTCCCCAGTAGTGATTGGCAATATGTGGTGGCAACTGCAAGTCAGAGCTTCCACAGTTCCATCCTATTTCCAGCCCAAACAAGCTGTATGTATAGTAATACGGTGCAATAGTGTAAAAAAATTTACAATATAATTAATTTTTTTTTATTCTGGTTCTCTCTGGGCTATATAGTCCCTGCCTGTTGTTTTATTTACTCCATAGCTATTTTCGTTTTGTAGCTATTTCCTTTAGCTTGTAGCTCTAAGGTCAGCCTAAGGACAAGATGCTCCTTCTAGAGATGAGTTGTGAACAGTAACAAGTAGGCTGTGTAAATGCTTCTTTTCTTCTGTGTCATTCTGAAAACCTAGCCTGGGAGAAAACAAAGCCTCCTTCGGCTCAGGATTTAGGTCCTAAATTCAGATTTTGAGGTTGACATTATTCCTTTGATGCCTCTGAGTACATTACAACAGAATAGTTGCAAGGTGATCCAAAGCCATCCCCACATAAGTTGTAATTCTCCAGGTTGAGACTGGGTTTTATAGCCATTTAAATGTACAGGACAGAATTAATTTTTTTTTTCTATTTTGCTAGATTCCTCCCCCCCCAATAATTTCATGTCATTGTTTCTATTTTTAAAACAATGTCTAGATTCATAAACAATGTTACAGACCATGCATCATGCTGGAATCAATCCTTTGCTAGGACATTAATACAAGTGTATTAGTTATGGCTACTGTTCTAAATATTTGCTCCGTGAGGGCAGAGGATTTTAACATCCAGCCAGAACAACTGATTAACAGAAATGGAAAAAGTAATAGTAGAACACTCGGCTCCTCTTTCTTCTTCCAGACAATATAAATATGCTGGTGGTGCTAAATGCCTTCATTCATAAGCAAGTACAATAAAGATTAGTCTTTAATTATTTCTGGCATATGTCCTTTAAACTCAAAGCCTGTAAATCGCAATGGGCAAAGGGTAATATGTCTTAACAGGTTACACCTCCCAAAGGATTTGTTGATTGACATCAAAATTGTTTCCCCTCCCTCTCTTCTGACTGACAGAATGGCAGGTGTGAAGTGATGGCAGTGTGCTGTAATAATGTGTCAAAAGACCTTAAATCAAGACTAATGTGGCTTCAATGATAAGCTCCCAAACGTTTGTATGGCAGAAAATGGAACTGTAGGGCAGATTCATCTTGGGACTATTATATCTTTGCACTTTTTAAAAGCACTTTTTAGGTAGTGTCCTTGGATGATCATGGCGCAGAGGTTTGAGAAGTATTTCTTTCTAGAAAGTCGTCGTGAGGGGAAAAACATTTCTATGCTTACTACGGTGAAGAACTTACATCTAGTGGGTTTTTTGCACAGGAATCTTTTAACGTAAAGGTAATCCAGAACCTGAAATAGATAAAAATATACTTGTTTCAGCAGTTACTGATGGTTACGCCTTTGAACAAAATTCAACGTTTAATGGTTGAAGAAACAGTAGAAAGGCAGTGAGCACAAATAAGGGTGAATAGAGCGGCAGTTTCATGTAAGCCACCTCTGATGTGCAGTTTGGACAGAATTTCCTGACCTACGGGGAAAACTAACTCACAGTCGAAAGGATGATGAGTCATGAAATCCCCGTTTCACTCTACAAGAGGGGGTCTTTGCATGCAAAAATATAAACAAAAATTGAACAAAACAGCACAGAAGCTGCTGAAGCCCGGTCAAATGGTGGTACAAAAAAACCCAGCAACTGTGTAAGGAGACCAGCGACGGTCTGAGTTCTGCCCTAAGGGGCAAACAGATCTTCTCTGACCTTCCCAAAGTTTCAGATGAGGACATCATTACTCAGTTTCTGTATTTGAGGGTACTTGAGCAGAGCACTTGAGAGTACCAAATGCAAATTTTTGTGTACAAAACTCAAAATGCCTTTACACGTTGTTACAATGTCTCTCATGACAAGAGATTTTGCATTTGTTATACAGGTTTAGCCAGAATGTTATGAATTTTAACGAGACAAAAATGCCAGTCCTGTTGATTATTTCTCTTCTTTGGAAAGCAATTTTTGTGCGTTAAAACTGTAGGGCATTTTAAGATAATAATTATGCAGAGAGCTTCATGCTGAAAATTTATAGAAAACCTGCAACTGGATTTTTGGCATTGTCTATATAAGTAAAAGCTTTTCAGTATTGAAAAATGCAAATATATATATTATTTTTATATATATAAACAAACAGGAAAGTCATTTTTTTATAGGTACAAGGCATGGGTGTGGGAAGACAGAAATCTTTGCCTTTAAGTTTACTACTCAGCATTTACACAGGATGCTAACGATGGATGGAAAACCACCACTGTTTCACAACTGGTGTGATAGCTGATATCGAAATGTGCTGGCCAGCACAACCCAGTTGTAACTGAATGAATGTTATAGTAACACCACGTCACTGTGGGGAGTGCATGAAGGTTAAATTAGAAACTCTGAGTACGAACACCAAACAGGCCAATTATTGCTTTGGCCTTAGACAACATTCATTGTGGATAAGAGATGAACCATGTTGGCAGGGCAGGTGGGAGAAACTTCCAATAATTCCTCATGTGCCATCTCCTGACCTGTGAAAAAAGAGGTTTTAGGTTATCAGGGCTCTCTAAATAAATGAAATCAAAGACAAAATAATTTAAGATCTTTACTTAATGCTTTTATGTGTGGCTTCTTGTTTCAGGCTCGATCTGCCCAGTTCCAATTACCTAATGCAAGAGGCACAGGAGGGCCAGTCTTAACGGAGGATTCCAAGGAATTTTGTACTTCCTTGGAAACAGCATTTTTCAGGGGTGTTTCCCAGCAGGTCTGTATGGAAATCTTTCAATTAGTTCTCAGCAATATGATGACAGATACTGGAAAGAAAGAAGGACTTCTATGATAATACTGCATTCTGGATCAAAAAAACCCCCTTAGTACCCTGTAGTTTCTGGAAATTTCCAGAAAAGACCTCTGTTGCAACTCCAGATGCCTGCTTTCGTACTTATTCCCGATGAAACAGGTATGAAAAAATTAGAAGGCAAGCCAACTCAGGTAAAAAATGAAATTAAAAAAAAAAGTAAAATAAAGTAACAAAACAAAAGAAAAGCCAAGGCAGTTTCTTTACATTATAATTGTAGGTCAGTTTAAGAAAAAAAAATTACCGCAAAAATTCTTGCTGACTGACAACAAAGTAATTATCATGACAACTTTGGAGAAACCTGGTCTACCCATCTTTCAGAGCACAAGGAGCAATTTCTGACAGGGGAGTCTATGCACAGAAAGAGAAAAGTCCTGGTTCCAACTTTTATACAGTAACAAGTGAAACTGGAGTTCTGGGAGCGGGAGGAAAGGGTCTGTGGTCATGGATATAAATTAACATGAAAGGTGTAAATTAAGCACAAGCAAAATGCAAAATTAAGAATTCATAAAAATTATTGCATAAATAAGTTGGCTTGAAAGTAAGAGTTAAACAACAACCCACACCACACCCCCCTCAATATGTCCTAGTGCTTCCTCAGTACTACAGTTGACAACTGGTCTAGAAAGTGAAGAAAGCGTTAACGAAGAACTAAATTGTGTCACTAGTGCTGGAGAAGATACACGGAAGCATCTATTTATTTGAAGAAAGAAATTGTTTATAAAGACTGAGAATGAAACAAGTCTTCATGTAGCATGAAGCCGCATCTGGCAGGACACAAGATAATACGGATGAATACTGCCAGACTGACTGCTCCATTTGCATCATCCATCCACAATTTATCTCCAGTTTTCATATAGCTACATTTTAAAGATGATCTCACCCTAAGCTCGCAGTCACTCTTTATCTCCCCAGCTTCCCAGCCACAGACTTCACATGTATTTAATCCTCATGTCTTAAAAAAACCCACACCACAATTCCCTCCTCGGTATCCCAAAGCAAGGCCTAACAAGTGAGCTGCCGTTGTCCTCTTCCTCCCTCCCTCCTCTGCAATCACCCTTTGCTAAACCCGCCCTCTGAGCTTCATAATTTCAGCTGCTTACATACGATGCTCCCTGACTTGGGTAATTGCTACCAAAAGTGACTCCAACAGTTGCAGACTCTAACAGGATCCCGGTCCCTGCTCCAGGGCCATACAGCTAACCGAGTTCCAAGTTTCTGTTTCACCTCTTCTGTATCAAGCAACTGAATTTCTTTGCTGTTTGACAGCCTGTGTGAAATGCCATACTAATTTCATTTTATATATATATATACACACATACATATCTATATATGTCCTCGTTCTGGCTTACCCAGCAATGAGGAAACAAATTCTGAGTGCTGCTTGACACTTGTTTCCATTGCTGAAGAGAGCAACAAGAACTGAAGGGATGTCAATCTTTCTGCTGTCTCCCAATGTGACGACTTTATGACAAAAAACGTAAAAACCCAATAAAGCAACAAAACACGCGATCGATACTGCAGTTTGCAGTGCACTGTATTTAAATGTACACAGCCTCTTTGTACCTCTACAGAATTCCCCACCCCATGAACCAGTTTCATGGAAGTGTTATGGTCCCCTGGCCCATAATCATGGTCGAGGAGCAAAATCTAATTCCCAGTACTGATTTTCAAGTTAGGCTGCTCAAATATGCCTACAATCACTAAATGACAAGGCCATCAGCACACAAAACAAAGCACACTACCACACCGTCAGCAATTTACATTATATACACTATTCGAACGGCAGTACACTGCTAATGGCTGTGGAAGAATGGTTCCTTTTCACCATCCAAACACTTCAACTGAAAAATAGGGTTTGAAAACGTTTGTCTTTCAATTTCTTTCCTTTTCATTATTTATGTTTTTATCTAAGTCCTCCTTACCATGTTTGTGGAATAGCAATCATAATTGAAAAAAAACCTGTTAAAAATAATTGGCCTTTCTTTTTCCCCAAAGAAAAGAAGCTTTATTTCTTTTCTTTTTTTTTTTTTTTTGGGTGGGGGCAGGAGGGTGTGAAAGCTGGTTTTTTGTTTTATTATCTACTTTTTGCATAAAACACTGTGAAAACACGCACTACGGTGAAGTCTCAACCCTCCACCCAAGCAGCCATTTCAGTAAATGTTTCCATTGGAAAAGTTGGTAAAATATGACAATATTCCTAAACCTCATTTTTCCTCTGAAGCATTACTTAACCCTCAGGCAATAAATTTAATCACTGAAGTGAGAAATGGACCCTTTTAGTAAGGCTTTTAACTACACATCTTAATGAAACCTGAACAAATGGTGTCCCTGCCACTATGCTGGTTGCATGTGTGTTTATGTATACTATGAAAGCAAAATAAATATTTTTCAAACTTAGAGATTTATTGTTCTATGGTAATTTCCAAAGAGCGCTGGAATATAAACAGACAATTCTTTCTTTTTACGAACTGCAGTTTGCCAGCTTTCTTCTTTACGTGACTAATGACCTCCACGAGGGGCTTCACAGCGGCTTGGTTTGTTACTAGAGCCAGAAAACATGTGGTTTTGCCTACAAGGACAGTGTGTGCATTTCAAGGTATGTTCAACTTTTTATGTGACTTTGTTTGTTTGTTTGTTTAAAAACCACTCGCATCTCTGACCTCTGACACTGGCTAACCCATGCTGTAGGCGGTGGAAACGGAAGTTTCCTACATCCAGGCATTCATTTTCTGTTAGTTGAATCCCTGCATGCTACTCGTGTCGCTTGTCCCCCTCCTTTTTAATTCTAATGAATTTTGTGCCTTATAAAATCAAGCTGTTTCAAATACGAATAAATCTGTATGTCAAACCCATCCTCTTCCCCACAAATACAAATCTGAATATGACTATTAGGACCCGTGCACATGCCCAGTTTCTGTATGAGAGCAGTCTGCCTATCTGAAGAAGTCATTTGACTCCTCTGTATTGCATTAGACCACTGTCATTAACGACAGAGGTGTCATTTTGATGTGATCTGTGAGGGAGTAGAAGCTTTGAAGTTGAAAGATAGAATAGACACGGATAAATTGTGCTCTGAGTATGCTGCTATTGCACCATTATTGCTGGCAATTATTTCACCAAGTGACACATCTGATAAAAAGTCATCTGCCTTGCTATGGAAAGAAACCACCGTTCGCTGAAGCACATGCTATATCTGTCGATTTTAGAGCCTGACGAAACGCTCATTAGTTTTGGCCTGATCGTTCTGCACCAATCTGGAACTCTTTTGCATCATTTCCCCCCCTCCTCGTGTTTTCAGTTGCTTTGCTTTTCTGAGATAGCACTTTTGTTTTTCTGTTTTAATGTTTGGCCAATTTCTCTCTCTTCTCCAAACCACTTTCCCCAAAACATCCCTTCCTAATGATGTTCTTCATATGCGTCCCCCTTCTCTCACTCATTCCTTAATTGTGTTGAACGGTGTTTATTTCTTTGTTGGTTTCATAAAGAGGGGTTTTTACAGCTTTTTTTTAATCTGTAGAGCATGTGAAATCTAACTCCTCCAAATAAATTGCAGCAGATTCCAGGTGATTAAATTTCAGGTCATTTTTAAGTTAAACATGGAATACAGATTTGTTCCTTCAGCTATGCCCCTTGGGCTGAGCCCTTAAGTGGATTCATATTGCGGGGTTCCACCTAAGTAAATACTTCAAATAAAGGCAAGCAAATAAAGGAGCTACTGCCAAAATTCCCAGGGGAATTTATTTATATTGATTCCCTGGATGATGATATGTCTGTGATACAGAAAAGGGAACAGGAGCATGCAAGCAGGAATCTTTTAAATAAACTGTGTGATCAAGAAGAAGATAAATGAAATTACATTTTTAAGTGTGTAGGGTAACAGTGTGAGATAAAAGGTCATAATTTATCATCAGATGTTTTTATCTGACTAGTAAAAATAATAAATTGTTAGAGGATGAACCGTACGTACATTAGAAAGGAGTTCCTTGTCACATTAAAGGATTCTGGACAAATCTCTCTAAAGCACAAGTTTTGAGGAACAGAGGCATGGAAGGTACAGAGGTATCATAGGTTTCAGAGGTTCTTCCTATTTCTAAGCTGAAGGACAACGTTGTTAGAAAACAAGCTCATGTTCTGTGCTTCAGTTATTATATTTTCCTGAATAGGTGAGCTGTAAAAGAAGGTGGCCTCAAGCCATCCACCTCACAAAAATAGTCTTTTACTTAGAGTTTCTCCTGCACCCGGCAAGCGCTTGGTTTCATCCTGGGCAGAGCAATGCTTTTTGGTGAGATTCGAGGTGTCAAAGAAGCATTACAAAGCCCAGCCTGCTGATTTCCCTACAGAACACCCTGCAGGCATTCAAGCACACATTAACAGAACTATTTCTTGAAAGTCCAGCTACCACAAATGAATCAAATGGCTGTAAGGAGTTTCCTTGCTTGATGCTATGATCTTCCCTGCAAATTCTTTGGACAGAGTCCAAGTATGACAAAGCATCTGCAGAACCTAAATTGAAAAAGTAATGTATCCTTGCAGAAACCGATCCAACGCTGGATCAGCTGGATCCAACACTGGAAAGATGAATGCCGAACCAATCCGTGAACTTAGAAGGGTTTCCTTGTCACAAGTGCCATCCATGCAAACAACAGTTACCCAGCCACCCAAACCTCTACCCAGCTCCAACTCCCCTCTCCAGTTCCACTGGCAGATGTGTCTACACACCTAAGCATCTCTTCTTCTTTGCCTTCCAGGTTTCTCAGTCCATGAGTTTTTAAATAATTTGATAATTTTAATAATCTGCTTAAATTTGATTCTGTGAAATGCTGTTTCTCAAGAAGTAATTCATCAGCATGGGAGACTATATGGTAGCCTAACCTGATGACTTTTTGGGTTTCCCTAAATTCTGTGGTCGTGCACTTTTTTATGGTTTCTCCATTGTAGCTATATCTATATATAGGATGATGAAAGCATGGGAGTCTGCGTATCTGACTAGAATATCACAGAAGAAGCAGTGAAGTTTGCCCATTATGAACAGACAGAACAGAGTGGGCTGATCGTGTGCAGTGGGCGGATAGGAAATGAATTTTACAGCACACTTCAGGAAGCCTGTCATAAGGAAAAGTTATCTTTGAAGCGATCTCTTCCTCAGTGGGAAAATATTATATATGTGCAAATCATGGCCTTTCTTGGCTTTAACTAGTATCCTCAAAGTTATCTTTGAAGTAAAGGAACCAGTCCTGTTTCCATCAATTCCAAACTTTAAAGTATTGACTTTTAAAAAAGCTTTGCATTCAAGCTTTGTAGGCCTGAGGTGGAGGGCTACCTAATTCAGCCTGCACACATGGATTATGAACCCTACATGTAAAGTCTTTGATCCATGATAAAACAAACATTTAGTGATTTGCTTTGCGCTGCCCCTTCAGATAAATGCATTTCAAAATATATACTGTATTGTACCTGATGTCTAAGAGTTTGCTGGATAACACTTGAATGAGTGCACTGAAAAAAACAGATATGTTTACAGTTACTCAACAATCAGAAGTTTCAAATACAATACATTATTTTACAAGTCTTTACTGTGGTTTTGATTTGCAAACCTCTGTGGAGAGTCTAAGAAGACAAAGATGTTGGAAATAATAAGAGTTTCTTCTTCCAAGCAGGAAAAGAAAGTGGAAACTGAATAAAGTATTAAAAAAAAAAAATTGCTCTGGAGTGTTCATCTCTCCCCAACACATCCACTGGGACACTTTGAACTCACTCTCCCACTGACTGTAAGATCTTTTTGACAGAGACTGAAAGTGTCTGGTTACTGGACACTAGTGTCTAGTTGCTGGAAATAAATGAGAAAGTAAAAACAGGAAAACTGCACCCAGAGGTAGATGAAAATTTTTGCATAATGGATGTTCTGAAAAGAAGTTATAATAATCTACATGTATTTTCAGGCCTGGGACATGGAAGGGAGGGGAGTCAGTCAAGTACATATAGCTAGAAATCATGCTTAGAACCTAGCTTAGCTGCAGAAACACTATATACTTCAAGCCCTCATGGATAGATAAATAAAGTTTTTTCTGACTTAACCAAGATTGCACAAAATCTTTGCTAATGAAATCTGCCTATGTTATTTCTCATTTTGTTTTGTTTATATATTGTTTCGTTACTTGGCCCTGCTTGTCTTTCCCTGTTTTCTTTCACAGCTAGAGTTCATTAAATACATAATGCCTATTTGGAAGGCTTAGTTCTTTGTACTACCTTATGAAACAGCCAGGTACAGTGAACTCACTTGCTCTATAAAAGAGTAAAGATCACATAGAACCATTACAGAAAACAGAGAAAGTCTGAATATTAATTCAGAGCAATTAACTTAATGAAGGCCGGTATATGGCAGTACAGTTGCATTTTAAGAATAAGCACTGGCTTCAGAAACGGAGTTCTTTCTTAGAAGGAAACTTTGAGACAGGTGAGTGACAGAGGATAGACATGAGGCTACCTCTTTCTATATTTTCTCCTTTTGGTCCCATGATGGGAATAGTAACAGATGTCAATCCCCTGCCGGTCACCTTCTTGAAGAGGATGAGGAGGGCTGGAAGATCCAAGGTCAAAACCCATGCAGTTTTATCAAATACTCACCATGAATGCACACCACCTTTTCTTCTGATACACTGTAAAGATTTTCTCACTTGATTGCACTCACTCGTATTTGTAATCTATGTATCTCCTTAGGAAGCCATTACGTGATAAATTCTCTTTGAAGGCGAAGTGCAGGTCCCAGCCGTGCAGCCTTTCCCCACACTCCGCAGATGTGGTTATACGCGGCAGAGCCAGCGAACTGCAAGCCAGGAAGCAAAGCAGGCTTAGCAAAAGGCTCTGGATGAAGAAACCATGATTTTGGCTGCTGGTGTGTATATATACACATTTCTCTTCTCGCCTCAAGATGCCTTTTTGTTATTTATTTATTGAAAATGCTGTGTATCAGTCCCTTCTGCTTGTTTTCAGGGAACTGGGAAAAGGAACTGATTTTACCTAAATCCGGTTTGCCAGTTTATGCTGTTCCCTGTGACATACAGGCCACCTGGTGCAACCGCACGGTGACGCGCTCGGCTTTAGTGCTCCTTGGCAAGCAGTACTGTAACGGCATGACGTGACGTCAGCGAATGCCCGCGCCTGCAGCGCCGCGAAGGACTGACGCGGGGTTTACAAGCCATAAGCCCGACACTGCCCACACCTGTGCGGCTGTCGGCTTTCGCAGATACTGTACAACCTCAGTCTGGTGGCAAGATTCACGTTTTTCTTTTTGACGTGTTAGCTGTGTCTGAAGGTTGTTTATGTTCAGGGAGAGGGAGACACTCAAACGTTCGCCCTCGTCGTTTTGCCTTTAAACTCTAAGATCTGGTAAGGAAGCAGAGTTCTCCCACGGCCTAGGAAAAAAATAATGTTGGTAACTTTTTGAAAGCAGTGCATCCTGTGACAAAATTCTCATCCCTACCTCTGTCATTAACTGAGTACTATTTTACTGTTGCTGGCAAAACCTGTGAGCTTGCAAAGATGAAAGCTGGCACAGCGGTAATGCACGATAACTGTTAATTGATAAGGACTCAGTAAGATCTTTGATTGCCTTTCCTTTAATACTTAGAAATAGGCCTGAACATGCTCTACCTTTGAAGTGAGAGAAGATTTACAGTCTTTTTTAAAACAGCTTTTTTTCTAGGGGCTGCAGGTGGGGCAAAGGGTGGAGTTGTGGTGAGGAAGGACAGGAAAGAGGGTCTTTTTTTCATGTGTGCGGGTTTTTTTATATTGCTCTAGAAGATTCTGGCAAATGTTTGACCTTGCCTTTGGGCTGGGAGGCAAAGGTTTGTTTCACAGTTCCCCTGCCTCTCAGTGGCACTCCTTCAATGCACAAAGCTATGCTTATGAAATCACCTCCCTAGCTTAAGCCATATATTTGCAATTAAAATAAATAACAAAAAAAAATTATCGTCAGACACAGCAAAAGGCAATTGCATCCTAATTAAAATATTGTGAAAGAGTAGCAGGACTTCCTCATACTCCAGAAAAGGTGTGAGCAGCCTGTACGTTCACTGCAACCACTTGCTGACTAGGACCACTGTATCATTTCAGGGGAACTGCATAGGTTGCTGCTCAATCTAAACTTTGTGCTGATGAGTACAGGGCTGTAGATACACAACAGAACAGCTTCTTACCTTAGTTATTCTACAGCCAGGTTTGATTTAAGTGTTTTTGACAACAAGCTGTGCCACCTAGGAGTCAAGACCCTAAAAAAATTAGTAGATAGCGACATATATGCGTAGATACTAATATACGTGTCCAAATGCACACATGTATATTCATGGACAACTACGTGATGTGGATCCTTGTGCAGGGAGCAGACACCTAATTAAACCTGTGATGAAGAATTATCTTCCCATCTTAAAATGGGCACCTGTTCATAGTGACTACTGTGGCTGCCCCTCACTGCCTTGTTATCACTCTCCTTCAGCAATGAGAAGTCAAGCTTACTAGTTAGGGCCTGACACTATGAAGGGGTGAGGTCGAGGAGTAACATCTAAAGCAGACCTAGTACACGTCTCCATGCAGATTTACTAACACAGAGTAGTCCTTTCATTGACCTGTTCGAGGCAGGCATCATGGTTTTTATGGTACATAAACTCCCTTCCCCATTGAGAAGGGCATGCTTTTGCCAGGCGTACTCAGTCAGGGCCAGACCAGTTTGCTTCACTGATGGTCGTGCTGAGCCAGTTTGTTACACAGTTCTCCATAGTCCTGTGCAAATACTGTTGTGCATCGTTTTTTGTTGGGTTTTTTTTACCCCGAAACACTCTGTTTGCTTAGAAAACACCAGCGTAGCCATTTTATACCAAGTTCTTTGCGTTATTTACCTCTGAGTTAGGACCAAATTAGCTATTTGTACTTTTTTTTTGTTTCTTGGGTGCTTAACTGAGTCTTTTGCAGTGCTCTGCTCATCTTCTTTCCTCTCCATGATTCAGAATCAAACAAGGTTTATCATACCGGTTTTGATTACAAATCACTGTGGTGATGGTGTTGCACAGAAGATTGGTGATGTCAACTTTAATGACAAGGTTATTTTAAATACCTAAATGCCAGCTGCATGCACACAATCTTACAGATTCCAAAAGAAAATGAAGTTTTTCTTAAAAATATACAGTTGCATGTAGGATTACAACACAGTTGCTGTGTTGTAACAGAAGCAACATAGTCCAAATCTTGCAATAACTTTTAAATGTACTTGTCATAAGAGATCAGAAAATCTTTGGACTGTTTAGCAAAATTATCAATCTATCAAAACCTGACTTATCATTGATAAAGGTGCCATGAGATGCTCTGTTCAACCATGTAAAGTAGCTAAATAATGGCAGATTATAATTGTATTTGACTACATAACTGGTGTTAGGGTGATGCTTGTTGTTACTGCAGAATTATTCACTTACAGCCCTCACAGCATCCTCCACGGCAGCTGATATTAGTTATTATTAGGAAGGGGCTGATTCTGGACAGCGAGCAAGAGAGAAAGGCAGCTGGGTTAGTCTTAGCTCAAAGTATTAATAGCATTGATTTTGTGAAAAAATTATTATTCATGACTTGGTGATATGTGTTGCATAGCTTTATGAGACACAGCCTGTCTCAAAGAGAAAAAGAAAACACAACAATCTCTCCTTCTTTTAGAACACAAATACATAAATTTTAATCTGAGAAAAATACAAAATGAAACCATGTACAAGTTATGTACAAACCCTTTTTACAGGACAATATATTTATCACTAGATATTACATATGACAAAGTCAGGTAGATCATCTCTGAGCACCAGCATTTGTTCTCTCTCACCAATCTATAATGGTAAAAAGTAAAACAATGAAGTCATACTCCTTTTTCTTGATGAACTTTTAAGGTAAGATGATAGCTGGTTCTCAGTGTACCCCACATCCCCCCTCTCAAATTATAACTAAATAGACACATGTAGCCATCAAAATATATTGTATTGTGTTTCTGTTTGTCATTTTTCCTGATGGAAGGAAAAAAATCAGCCTTGAACTCTACAGAAAAGCAAAAGTTAAAGTTATATCAATTTTTCTTTTTTTTGGACAGAGGTTTTTGCTAAGCGTGTGTGTCCCAAGCTATACCATGGGAGAAGCAGCATTTTTTAACTGCTATTTAATGACAACTTGAGATAACTTCTGCTGACCTTTTTGTGTGGTTCCTGTTAGTTATCGTCCAGTCAAAAAAGTGCTCATATGCTAGATTTTTGGTTTCTGAAAAATCTATGATTTCTATTACATGTATTCAACTGCCTATACGTTGTGTTTTGGGTTTTTTTCTGTTATAAAGATCTCCTCTAAAATGCATTGACTGAAGCAGTAAGAAGCTTTCTCTCAACCTCACTAAGGTTCTAATTAGATGCAGCATTACTTTGTTTAGCTTCTAAAGTTAGATATTGTTCTTAATTAGACCCAAAGTGTTAAAAAAGTATTTTATATTTTGTTTTCTTCTTTCCCCATACCCCTTCTCATTTTGACAGTTAACAGTAGTACACCATTATATAAAACAGATACATTAGACCAGCAGTCCTATTAACTTCAGTGGAATTTCCTTAATTATATAGACTACCGCACATTATCGACTATACAGTTTCGATGTGGCTGCATGTTCTATAGCAGAGAATATCTGTGCAGAATAGATACGTTACTTATATAAATACAGCTTTGATAAATATTGGGCCAGAATTGCCAATACTATAGGCCTATGTACCATCCCAGGCAGTGGCCACAGCTGAACAGCTACGCCATTCCTTTCATTATTTTGGATGGGGGCTGTACCCACACTGTATTGCTCAGTACAAAAGTACTACAAATAGTATGTCTGCTAACTGAATATTAGGACACCTGACGTGCATATATAATGAATCTTTAACAACTGTGCTCCCTAAGCTTGGTATTGTTCAAACACCCTTAGAATTAAAAAATAAAAATAAATAAAAATAAAAAAGTCTGTGTTCAAATGTTGGGGGTATTGGTGGCTCAGATGGCAGGGAGAGGAAAACAAAGGAAGGAGTATAAAGAGCTCTCTCTTCCCCTGAATTTTCCTATGCATCTGCCATTGACTCTGACAGATAATCCCAGGCCACGCCGCTGTAACACGGGGAAGGGATTTCTGTTTTCACTTTGTCCTGTTCATCGCCTTTCACACACTTGGTTATTTTGTTTAAGCACATTTGAAACTAGAAATGAAAGGTGAGACAAACACTTCTTTTGGTGTTAAAGAAATTCACAATGATAACAGCTTTAAAATCAAAATACCACACACACCCCCCCTGACTTTAACGTGTGTTCATTTCAAATACATTGGGATCCAGCAGCCCTTACAAACCTGCTTCTTGATAAAACCATTTTAGCGCCTGCTCTGTTTAACTTTAAGCCCATGTGTGTCAGCTGGAGCAGGGCAGTTGCTAACATGTTTATGGATTTGCTGGTGAGTGACCAAGCAGTGAAAACATGCATAATTACCCATTTGTAAATTATTGCTTTTTTTGTCATGCATCCAATTATTGCAGTAGTTTACACATACACACACAGAGAGAAAAAACCCAACACAAACAGTCCTCTCTGAACAAGAACATATTATTATACTTACCCCTTCTTCTCCTACTCTATGAAGAGTCAAGAAATGCAAATCTTCCTTACACTGGCCAAAAACCCCAACAACAGCCACCTCACCTACCACCACCCGACAACCTACAATAAAAGCCTATAGACAACACTTGTGGAGTGCCTCTTGTACATTACATGCGATCTACTTTTCCCCTTTTCCACATTTGGCTGAGGCCAATTAAGTCTTTTCACATCCACGTCCCCTGAGTCATTGGGTGGCCTTTTTCTTTAAAATTCAAAAATAGAGGAAAAAGGTTTCTTTAGTGGCTAAACTTGGCTTCATGTACAGCCCTGAGGGCTACAACAGCCTGTAAGCTGCTGAAGACTCATCAACTCTTTAAGACGGATGGCTGTGTGGTTTAATAAGGCTACAGCTGGATTCTCATTATCCTGAAGCTCATGGCCTTCATCTTGTATAAGGAGCACTGACTTTCTCGTCAAAGATGAACTGGCTAGAGCTGCGTGCTTACATTTGCTTGAGGACATGGACGTGTCACGTCCCTCTCACCCCCTGCTTTCTCCATCCCTGTGCTCCTGGCTTTTGGGCTAGCAGGGCTTGTAAGGTCCCTTGGTGTTACAGGTGGAATAACAATGTTGTCCATGAACCTGTAGCACCGAACAACTGATCATGCCCTGGATCAAGAGCTTTGTACTTTCTGCCACAGGTACTTCATACTGTTTGGTCATCAGTGCTGATCTGGAAGAAGAGCTGTTAAATGGAGGTGACAGTTTTAGAAAGTTTTGGAAAAGTACAAGGAAATATTTGCATCTTTTTTTTTTTTCCTATTAATAAATACATCCTATAATTATCACCTTACAAGCAACAGTAAGATAGTCAAATTGAGGCATTAAAAATTACATTTAGACTCTGAATATCTTCTTTTCTTTACACCTTAACTTTTGCTGTGCTTGGCACTTACTTACCGCCCAAAAAACAACCCATGGGAGGACCGTTCTATCCTTTCATCTTAGTGCTCATGGGCTTCAGGGCACAAATTAAAACAAATAGCCCGTTAGAGGGACAGCAGACTTTCTGGCCATGGTGTGGGAGCACGCGTGTGGCTGGGTGTGAGCATGGGCCGGGAGCACATGCCTGCTCCAGCAGTGAGAGAGGTTTCTGCAGTGGGCTGTCCGTGCACTGCCGATACAACTAACAGGAGCGGCTGCTTTTTGGTCAAACAGTAGGTACAATTCCTCAATGTGCTAACCTGCAAGTCACATATAGTTTCTTTTTCTTTGTGTCCTCCTTCATCCCACCCCACCACTCAAAAAATAATGATCACCTTTTTGTGATGACTCCATATCAGATACTTATACACCCCCATATATATGTGTCTGTATATCCACACACATATGTATGAGTGTACGTGTCGATGAGCAAAAACACAAACACACACACTCTCTCTCTATCCAATATGAGTTACCAAAAAAAATTTTTTAGCCTGTATTAATTGTGCATGCAATTAATGAAATAGCTGAAATTCCTTTTTTTCCCCCCCTTTTGTTGTCTTTTGAGAAAAGTGTAAGAATTATTAATAAAGATCAAAAACTTATTTCTACATCAGTCATCATGTGGCCTGTCAGCTGTCTCTTAGGCCACTTTCCCAGCCACTTGCCCTGATGTCACTTCATATATGCAAGTATCGGTGCTGGCCTTACTGTAATCTGTAATGGCTGAATGTCAAAGATCTCCAACAGGTTTTCTACATGTTCCTCCAAATGCCAGAAGTCAGTCCTGCATCTTTGATCATCAGAAAGAGGAGTAAGAAAAGATTATTGATTGCTCTTAGCTTTTCTATAAATGGGAAACTCAAAACGATAACTATTCTTGTTTCTGTCTGTCTCGCTTGCTCTCTACAGGTGTTTTTCTGTCTATGCATCATCACATATGGAACTACCTGGGCTGGGAGAGAGTGTGAGTGTATTCAGATCTTGCCCTTTATTTATGTACACTTGGCAGCATGGTATTTTTGGGTGTGACAGTTAAACTGGACAGAGACACACACAAACCTTAGCTACGTAGGAGTATTGTATTATTATTTGATTCATTAGTACGTTTTACCCAGTGAATGCTCACTTCTGAAGGAAGGACACTCAGAAACGACAATATAGATGATAAAGAATAAGATATAATGTTCTATGCCCCTACATTAAACAGCAATCTTCTAAGGAAAAAAAAATAAATTCACATGTACTTGGTGAAGATGAACACAAATTTCAAAAATTCTCCTGTACTCAAGGAACAGCTTTTTTTCAGTCTGGTTACAAAACGAATGCAGTTCATAAATGAAAAAGGAGCACTGACTTCAAAGTAAAGGCTTAACATGACCCAACGCAGAAACGGATGGAGATTATAACGTGTCACTAGCTGAAGCAGCATAGGTTGGAAGAACTCACCAGAATCATCTTCTGTTTTGGGGACTGTGAAATGGGTTAAACATGGTCTAAATAATAATGAAAAATTGCTTAAATCATTTTGTTACTTTGTAAGAGAGTGAAATATTTTAAACAATCCAATTTTACAGATACTGTATTAACAATTCTTGTTATTGTCTTTAAATAGCTATTCCACAAAATGTAACAACAAAGTAGTCACAGTCCAAGAAACCACTCCAGAATAAAGCCTATTAGGTGTTAGTATGGTTGTATTTGTACTGCAGCCAGTGGACAAACATTAAAGCTGAGATAGTTTCGCTTAAATGTTGGATTATATAGTGGATATCATTGTTTTCACAATAAATTCAATCATCTGCTTTGTATTGGTCTGACTCATTGATATTTCTCTAATGATAAAAGTACCACTGTATGTTTTATTCTGGTGTTTACAATTCTGCAAAATTACAAAGCCAAAAGTTAACTTGCACAATGAAAATCTGCCTTTCCTGAAGACTGGGTCCTATCTGTTTGTTTTAATCCTTACTAGCACAGCCTTTTTTTCTTTTTTTCTTTACACAATTGTGCCAGATGTTGCTAATTTGAGATCGAGTTACTAAATCAGTTAGTTAGAACATCAAAGGCTTGGGTGGATAGATACTGCAGCACAGATATGAAACATCACATTTTTGTCTGATGGCTATAAAGCTTGTTGGCGACTTTGTGAAACCGCTGACACAAAAGGCACCCATGGAAGGCCTTTTGTAGGTTATCGTAATAAATACATTCATTGCTTCTATTTTGATTTGTTTATTACTGTACTTTTATGTGTGCTGTCCCAGCAAAGTGAAAAGAAAATCGAAGGAAATAAAAATAAAGCAACTGCTTTGTGCAGGACTTGACTTAACTGAGAACAGCGTGTTGTGAGTTATAGGGCTGAGGGTCAACCAGTTTTTATCCTGATTCTGAGCTCACCGAAAGGAGATTCAGCGTGCCTTTTGCCAAGGTACGCGATATCATTAAAGTGCAAAGATCTGGAGCTAAACCGCTGTACACATCAGGAAGAATTTGAACCAAATAAGCAAGACTGATGCAAGGCCGTCAGGATTTTTGAAGTAAGGAACCAACCAAATTCGGTAGGTGAGAAGACTTATAACTTATGATTTCATGCACTGTTTATGTACTCTGGATTAAAGCACTCTAATACCTGGCAAAAGAAGAGGAATTGCCAAGCTTGCCCTCCTGGAATTAGCAACTGCTGACGGCTAGTGGGAAAGCGGAGTGGAATTGCCAGAGCTGCCATTTACAGCAAGTGCTGCCTGGGAGCACCTTCTGTACGCGGCCCTCGGTTTCGGGTAGTGATGCTCCTCCGCCAGTGTCACGGAAAGCTGCCAAGGTCGCTGGGCTGCTTGTGTGTGGCTGTGTCCGGGGCGGGGAGGGGGGCGCAGGGTGTGTGTGGTTAGACCTTAACGTAACCGGCAATTAAGATGATCTGCATATGGTAATAAAACAAAGAATATATCAGAAAAATGCTACATGTACAAAAATATGACTTTCAACTTTGAAAATAAATAAGTTCAGTTTATTAAGAGCTGGTGTCAATGCTGAACAAAATACACATCCTCCAGTAAAGAAACATTTTGTTGAACTGTTCTTTTTTTTTTTCTTCTTCTTTTTTTTGATTTACTAAAATACAAGTTGGACCTTTTTTTTTAATTTTTGTAAATATATCATTTGTCTCCCTTAATTACATGTCCTTATAACTGTGACCATCATTCTCCTTTAAGCCAAAGACTGAGGTGTTTGGTGGTTTGGTGGTTTTTTTTATTCTTAGGAGTCTGGCCACATATGCAGGTTTTTTAAGGGAAAATACATGACTGAAAAAAAAAGAAAAATATAATTTTTTTCTAATAAATAAAAATAATTTAAAATGCTAGAGGCTATACATGACTAGTTTTGAGTATGTTCATTTATAAATGAAATAATAGTTTCCAAAATATGTGGAAGCAATATTAAAGGCAGACAAACAAAGATCTGTCTACTTTATTTTCCCATTAAGCTTGCCCTTCTTAACAACTTCTCCGTCAGTGGTTCAGCATGTAAGAGGAATAAATGTCACATCACCATTCATGAAGTTTGTCAGGCTTTAAAAAAATAGTTCTGGCCTCGAAGGAGTCAACATTCATCTTCAACTTCTCTGATTGGTGGTATCAAGCTGCTTGTCGATTTATATTGATTGATCTGATTGGCCATGTGAGTGCTCATGGGCTTGATTTGAATGTTTCTGGGATAGGCATTATCCGGCTCATCTGTAAACCATTTCTTTTCTGCTAAGGAGCAAAATGGGTAGAGACAGAATAAGGAGGGAAAATAAGAGTTTTAATTAGTGAAGCACAGATACACGTAAACACCAAAAAGAAAAAAAGAAAAAAAGAGGGGGGAGCAGTCAGTAAAGTTTATAGGGAAAAGGCAATCAATAGAAGGTGACTTTGACTAATTATTAGCAGTATAGTGCATTAGATTAATACCTCTGAAAATACTTTTCATGAAGGAGGATGACATGTTTGCACATTTGATAGTAGAAGCTAAAGAAAACTGTCAATATGCGAGTTTGCTTGTTGAATGTGAGCGCGCTTTTTTTTGTTTCATGCTCAGGTGAACACCCTCTGATTCATTTATTGAAAAAATGATACAAATAAAAGGCTAACCTGAGAAGCCAGGGAGAGCAGACGGGATAAGGGTAATGTAGAAAAAGGGGATGTGAGCCCATATACAGAGGAACACTTAAAGAGTCAGAGGCTTCTCTGGACCATTTCAGCCTCGGGGTGGTCGCTGCCGCTGGCTCAGAAACCATGCGGGAGAACGTAAAGAACTTTCCATGGCTGGTGCTAGAATAAATCGGGCTTGCATCCATGCTGCCAGATGGCTGTGTTCCTGCACAGGAGGCCATTCTATTGCTACTAGCAACCTGGCTGCTCGGCGCTACCGAGCTCTCCGGCTTGGGAAGGAGTATGGAACATAGCTGGTGCTGCAGATGAGTGTAGTAGGGGCTCAGACCAATCCTGAATGGATTGGTAGCGATACATGGGAGCAAGGCAAAGGACGCAAGGACTTAAAGGAAGATAGAGCAGAAGCTGTTCTTTTAAATCTTTGGGCAGTGGCTGTTTCCGCGACCACGGGAAGAATTTGGTGGTACTAATTGAGGGTGGGCTGGGAGCAGGCGGGAGGGAGCGAGGGTGCCGAGAGGCTGCAGCCGTTCCCCAGCTGCTTATGACTGTAACCACTGTACTGCGTTGCTCATACGCAAACGTGGGCAAAAACTTCTTAAAATTCACAAAAGAAACAAAAAAGAGAAATAATTTTCTTAAGCCTTTGGAGAGCAATTACTGCTGCTATTTCTTAATTACAGGTGTGCAACTTTAAGACCAGGAGTTTCTAAGTCTTTGAATAGAGCTGTCTTGTAGAGTGGCTTATGGCCATTAGGCGCTTGTCCTTTGACAAGCATTTGTGAACAGGTCTCCATTCTCACCCCCCTTCCCCGAATTCCAGGGGTGGGCGTGCAGAGCAGTGGGCACTAGCGGTTCTGGGGATGGCATTCTGCAACCGGGGCACATCGGAGCTGCTCTCTTACGTGTATGTACTCCCTCTTATTCCAGTGGGGAACCCAAAATGCTTCAGAAGCTTTAGTGTCTCACTTGCATAAGACAAAGTGCCACTTTTGCTTACCACTGAAATGCTCCTGCATCTGGACTGGAATCAGGGCAGGAGTGGAAGGGGTGTTCATTTTAAATAAATAAATAATAGTTAAAAAAAAGCAAAGCAATATCCACCTCGGAAACCCAAGCAGAGAAAAGAAACTGGAAGACCAGGAAGAATAAAGGACAAATATCTGGGCAAAAATGCATACAAATGAACGACGAGCTTCCAAGCTAAGGCCTCTAAAGAAGTGGGCTGATTTCCAGAATTGCTGGACTTCTCAGTCACTTTTGTGAATATGAAATTTAAACACTTATATTTGGCATGGATTTTAAGCATCTACATGCAACACCCCCACCCCGCAACAACAACCCCCAAACTCATGAGGGTTTAATCCATCTTTTTTTTGTTACCTGTGCTTATGCTTTTTAAAAAATTTAAATTGAAAAAAAGGTATTGTATTAATCATTACTGGCATATTACTGAAGGTAAACAGAACTACTATATTGTTTTTCTTGTCATTTTCTAAAATGTATTTTACTTCTTTTTAAAATATTTTACTCATTTGCGATCAGGGTAAATAGTTCCCTGCCGCCTTAAAGTTGCCCGAGTCTGAACAATGTTCAGTCTCCCATCTCTCTCTCTCTCTCTCTTACCTATTATAATTAAGTTCCCTTTGATTCGAACAGATTGGACGATAGGAATTCATAATGTTACATCCTGCACACTGAAGCTAACTGATTAAGTGCTTTAAATTATTCTTCCTGACAGAATGATAAAGTTACAATCTGTTCAGAGATGATCTACAGCTTGCCAGACTCCTACCGCTTCTTTCTACATTCATTTATCTTTTTGTCAAGCAGTTAAAAAAAAAGCAAGCCTCAATTCCATAGATCTTTTAAAGTCATCAGAACATCTGAATTATTAATGAGACTTTAAGGGAATGGTTCCTGATGGAGGCTGGTTTAAGAAAGGTTGTAGGAAAAAAAAAATCTGGGAATGTGTACACATCAAAATAATTTCAGCTCCATTTAAAAAACCATTTAGTTCAAGTGTGACACATGAACCATTATGCATTTGTGGAAACCAATTTTATGTGATCTACGATTAAACTAACCTTTCAGAGAGGTGTAAAGTGTGATGGTTATCATGTTTTAAAAGCCTTGCAAGATCACATAAACAATTTCAAACCAACAGTTTTCTAATGGTTTGTGTTTAAAAGTATTTTGAGGCAAGTTAAGCATGGTGAACTTTTATCTCTACTTTCGTTTTTTTAACATATGGTGCACAAACTTTCCTTACAAACTTGGTGCAAGTTAATTCAATTTTGTAGCAAGAAAGGGGAGAACTGTGTGCGTGCCACGGATCAGGGATGAACTGCGCTGTGTGCCTCAGCAGCCGGTGTAAAGCACGGCCATCCCCCCTGCTCTCCCCGCAATTTTCAAAACAAGGCAATTAGTTGTATGCTAAACTTTACCATAAAACTCATACCCAGGGAGCTGGTCTTTAAAAAGACACCATCAAGTCTCTTTTTGCCTTTACGTGGCAAGTAACAAATATAGAAAATAACAAATGCAGAAACTGGTAGCTTCTCATTTCTTTTGCTGTTTAAATTTCTTACTGCCAGTGCTGAAACTTTGATCCAGTCATTCTCATCTCCAGCATCAAACGCCTGGACCCAGCTTTGTACCCTTCCTGTTCCTTTTCTGCTATTAAAATTGTCTTTGACCACAAAATGACGCATCTCCTGTGAAAGTCTATATCGACCTCTATACTTACCTTTGAAATGTGAGCTTGACACTCCTCATCTTTACTCTTGGCCACTAAGATATTCTGCTTCCGGTCACTAAATGTCCTTCTCGAACCCCTTCTGCACTTTTCAGTCTTTTTTTGTTATGCTCACAATCTGACTTTGATATGTCTGCCAAAGTCTTAGCACAGATTTTTATGTATCATCTTAAACAAACTACTTACTCTTTCCATTAAATCAGTCCAGAAAACCCCTTTTTAAGTCTTCATACATTGTTATATTCACCAACTTTTTTTTGGTTCTCTGTGATGTTCAGTCTGTTTCTCTCCCTTTTGGCATATGCATATTGATCCTTACCATATGTGTCGCTACGTTATAGCATAGTTTTCTATTTTATTTTTTTAAGAAGAGCTATGCAAGAGAGTGCCTGATCTTCCTACGCTATTTGACGGGTTTGTTTTTGACAGCATTACCTGAGAGATGTTGGAACAGCTAAGTAACTTCATGTATCAGAAAGCAGAAAACATTTACTTTCCTCTCAAACACCTGTGTTTGCAATGGGCTAGCAGCATCCCAGTGCGTCTGCGAGGTTCTAAAGGCTTCATGCTCTTATTACAAATAAATAAAAATTAACATCTTTCTTGTGTAAGAAAGAAAGACTGTTCACTGCAGCATAAAAAGATACAAATAATTAAAGTAAAATGATAAAAATACAGATTTCTTCAACTTGTGTAAGACTCTAGCAATTCTCTCCAACAGGTTTATTGTTCTGGTACTTTAAAATTTCTGTTATTAATTTTGGACTGAGTAGCCATGTTAGAATAGATGTCACTGCAAAACACCCTTTCTTCTGAGCAGAGGTGAAACAAGCTAAACATGACTCAAATTTACTAAATCTGTATTTACTACATCTGTGTTCTCACCATAAACCCAGGTTACCTTCCAATTGTTTTAAACATTCTTTTTTCTTTCATGACACTTGCAGTTTCAAGTGGGTCTGTATGTACGTGTTTGTGTGCCTCCCCTGCTCCATGTAGGCAGCTTGTTCAGAGCCAAGCTGAAAATTCTTCTATGCAATTTCTTCCTGTATGAGAAAAAAGTAACGAAATTTTCCCCATCCACCTGCTCAGCAATTCTTTGTTTGGCAGATGAATATTTTACATGTAGCAGGCAGTAAGTAATTTGCAGGGAGAGACAGAAGAAACTATTTTTACTTTCTGTGAAGGTCTTTATTTTGCTCCAAAGCAACTAAAGTTTTGGGACAAAAATGGTACTCTGGATTTGCTCTTGCTGGTTTTTTATTTAACTAGCAAAATTCTTACTTTTGACAATGGGAATTTCACTGGAAAATGCCTGACTCTGCCAGTTTAGGCCAACGGGAAGCCATGCCAAGAACCTGCAGGTTTGCTAGATGTGATTTTGTGTCAATACTCAGATCAACAACGAAGTTACTAAGAACCACCTAGTTTCCCTTGTCGAAACCATGCCAGGACTGGTATAAGTGGCAGGACCTCAATTTAAAGCTGTAAAATGTCATCTCTTGACAGTGGTGTTGCTTTTCCACTTTCACAAACTAAGCAGGGTAGTTACTAATGTTTGACTTTTTTACTTGGGATAGGTTTCTGAACAAATGGGAGACTTCCTGTTACTGTTCAATATAAAAATTTTTACAACATAACATAGCTGATTTAAACGTGCCTCTACTTGTAATGACCAACCGCCCCATTTCATTAGTATACCCATACCAGAAAATCTTCATCACTCTAATAAAGTATTTGATCAATTTGACTATAGTTAGCACTAAAAATTGCACATGGTATAACTAAAAGTAAAACCTTTAAACTTCTGACTTCGGTACAGAAGACAGAGGAGAATTAGACTCCAGTATAATTTGAAGAATCCAGATTTGCATCCATATTAGATATTGCTCTTCTGTTGCTCACAAAGTACACAAGTTGCTTCTCTAATGTACGCTGTTTCTATTTTCTCAATTTGAGCTGCGCAGCTATACAAATACTATTTTTTGGATAAAATCATTATGTAGTATGTGACAAGTGGCTTCATATTAACACCCTTCCTTCCCCTGCTAAATGGAAAACAGATAAAACATTAATGGAAAAGCATTTTGGTGTCAAAGCCATTAACGTTCTTCCAAAATGCGTAACTGCTCTCAACTATCTTCAGTCAATATTGCCAACATAAAGAGATGCTCATGAACATACATGGGGGACAGGGGAGTAGGAAGGGGGAGGGAGAAAAGGAATTGGAATGAGTAATGGGAAATTAAAATAATGTCTGCACCAGGGTAGGCATCTTCACTGAGCAGTAACCTGGGTGTTTACAAAAGGACACGTGCAATTAGAAAGGCAAGCAGATGAGAGGGTAAAAAATAAAACAGGGTAGAGCAACAGCAGCAGCAGCAGCAGCCAGTTTTACTTCTGGTTTGGAGGGAAAAAAAAGGCAAAAGAAAACCAACAAAACAACCAACCAAACAAACAAACCAATAACTGAATAAAGTTTGTAACTATTTTTTTTAATTTCACAAGTTTTCACAAGGACAAAGTTATAGAAGGAAACCCACAGCAGTTGCTAGGTCATGCAGAACCATTAATTGTCATACCTTGGCCCATTCTATTCATCCTTGTTGCACTTTAGAAAAAGAAGTAAGCTATGTAAGTTTTACAATGCTTTTAAACTGTCATATTTCCTGTTGAGCACTTTAACTGGCACATCCTTGTGGTAATAAATATTCTTAGGGCAAAACGTGATAACTTTCTTTGCAAAAAAAACCCACATGAATTTGTCTTTATGATAAAAAGCAACTGTAATTGACTCATTTGTAGGGGAGCATCCATAATTTGCAACATATTTCACGGATAGGACTTACAGCTGCATTTGAATGCACACATGCATATATACTGTATTCCAATCTTTACGCTTAACGCTGCACAGTGGTACTCTCTGTAGCCCACTTACATGGTTCCAGGTTTTGTCAGTAAAAGTGCTTGGCTTCATTGTCAATTCACACAGCAAGCAAATCTTCAAAATTATCATGCTTGGGGAAGGGGAAGGTAGAAAACAACACTAACCATAAAAGCACCTTGTCTGGGTTGGCAGTTACAATGCCAATCACTCCCACATCCAAATACTTCTTTTCTGTCTGCGTGCTTTCTTGCTAGGTAGCCAGGGAAGGTGGTATATGTTTCTGTCCTCCTTATCCTGGGAAACTCCATACCACCTAGAACTATACTCTGGGTTCTGTATTTCAAAAGGTTGGCATTTGAAATTAAATTTAAAAAAAAACAAGCTTGAAGTATCATTTCTATGGCTGTCTAGGATAGGTTCCTTTCCGCTATGTCTCATTCCCTGCCACAATTTTTGTTTGGCTAGGTGTGTCATTGGTGAGAATCTGCAAGAACCAAACTCTGGCAAGTACCTAGAACATGATGCCTCAGCACAGTGAACATTTCCACCCCAGCCGCCTTGTTCTGCTCATTAGCTGTCTAGGGCACAGCACCTCTTCTTCCCAAATGGGAGAGACCTTAAAGGCACTCAGTTGTCTTCCCCTGTTTTCCTGCATACTGAGTACTGGCATGTACCTGTTGAAAAGAACCAGCTAGAACATGGAGCAGGATTTCTGGAGGTTCCTCGCATATTAGGACTCTTGTTGGAAGATTTATACCACCACTCTAACTTGGAAAAGTTAAACGACCATCTGGGGAAAGGAACAAAGTCCCTTGAGATCTGATACTTAAGCATAGAAAAATGCTTGCTCTTTTCTGAACATTATTTATTCTGTACATAAGGTGACTAATTCACCTTTTAAAGACGTAAAAGTCCCAGGAAGGCAGTTTTTAATGACTTACATCCAATATTTATGATACATATGGCTTTTTATCCCAAATGTCAAAAGTGAAAGAAAATATAGCTATTCATGTGGCAGTGTAAATAGAATAATAATTTAATATGCAATTAGACTCTTTCTAAACTTAAATTAATACACTGGAGTTTTACAACTCCATGCCCAGACAATTTCAGTGTTAAAGGGAAAAGACACTATCTCCAAAAAGCTAGTATTTTAGAGAAAGCCCTTAAACAAGCAGAAGAGTCCCTGATGTTGCTTTGGTATAAAGCAGGTGCGTAGCAATAATCCATACAAAGAGTGTAAGCCCTATACAATATAAGCTTTGAGAGTGAAAAATCAGTAGGGATTTTTTTTTAATGAGTTAGTTAGTTTTATAAGCTTCAAATAAATGTAGCAACTCCTGTAAATATGAATATAAAAAACCTACCGCAACATACATCAACACTTACGCACTAAATTACTTTCTTTGTGTAACTCTGACATCAAGAGCAAGTGTTCATGTTAAATATACTCTGTTTTCTGATATGTAGAGTAACTGCAGTGAGTTATTTATGTTTTCAGTGTGTCTATGGGTTTAGAATTTTTTTCTCCCCTAGCATCATAAATAACTTTTGGTCCGTCTGCTTTGTTGCTGTTGTGCTTAAGGGTTTTATGGTGGTGAAATAAAAATGACAATCACATGCACACTGTCATACATATGCAAAATATGTGTACAAAAAGGGAGAACTCCATGGGAAAACAGGGAACATTACTGCTGGAAACATTAACTGGGGAGAATGGGTGGCAAATGCAAGTTTCACACACAGTGGGAGCAGGTACACATATCAAAGTCTATCTTCCTGCACATACTTCTGTTTTTCCCGGGAATCCCTGGTCTTGGTGCGGTTCGGTCGGTTTGCTGTTGATGGGATGGAGTGAACTGATGAGCTCTTCTTGCTGGAAGAATAGGAGGAATGGGAGGAATGAGAAAGACTGGCCCGGGACTGGCCAGCGTTGTGGTCAAATTGCATCAAACAGAAGATCAAGTCTGTCGGCACAAGCTCAAATTCATATGGTGGGTTTGTGATAACGTAACTGGAAAGAAAGGAAGAAAGAAAGAAAGAGAAAGCAGGTTTAGATTTGTACTAAAAAAAGTCTTCTAGAGTTGTTATCTCATGAACATTTACCCAGATTTTTGCACTTCTGTTTCCTTCAGAGTGTACCTAATTTTAGCTCACATAATACCCATTATGATTTAGGACCTTCTTATGTCAGATGATACCTTTTTTTTTATGTTTTCTGTTGCACAGACATACTGTCTGAGTAGGATGTTCTTGAAGTGAATCCCATCATGATTTTTCAGAGAAGACACTATACAAATCACCCTCCTTTCTCTAGCTGCACCATAACGCAATGACTCTAGCAAACAGATTTACATATTGACAAAAAACAGCAACATACCCACCAGCAACAATATTCATGAATGGCTGAAAAGCAGGGAGAGGAGCATTTCAGGTGCGGTTATATTTAAATACATATTTACTATATATCTATTAAATATTTAAATACTGTCAATAGAGCAAGGGATATAATTATTTGTTTGGATTGTGACTGTACATAAAACAAGTTAAGGAAAATGTATCAGCCAATTTGCAGTGAGGTTAATTTTGTTCATTCATTCCACATGAGGCCACATTCATGGCCTCCAAGAGTATTTATAAAGAGAAATCTGCACAGCCAAGAATCCAGCATTGCTAAGTATACATCCCAGGCCTGAAATAAAAACTCCAGCAATTTCAAGAATACCCACCTTAGACTAACCCCCTTTCAGGGTAGGAAGAGATTCTAGACCCGGCATCTAAATGTTTTTTTTCACACACGTGAAAAACATATTTGCTAAGGCAACAGGCATTTTCTGTCCACGTGAGAAATGAGTAAAAATTGATCAAGAAGCTCACAACTTCTTTTCAAATTAATTCAGTGCTCATCAAAAATCTGGCTTGGCTGCCTCAGGGACAGAAGTCACTCATTAATCCAACAAATAGTCACAAGTATAGCAACTGCAGTGTAAATCTAAGCTGAAAATCATTTTTTCTACCCAATTTGTCCAAATCCTTACAGAAGAAACAGCTTTGGTGGGCTGCAGCATTGTTTATTGCCACGTTCATCCAATAAAGATGCTTTTTGTAGAGAATGAAACCATAACAGATGGTAGATTTGTGATAGTTCTGGCATGGGTCTGTGTGTACATTTCTAGTAGGCACTTAATTAAGGCACATTTCAAGTAAGCTGCTAAATGGCCTTCAGTCTGCAAAGATGGAAATGTGTCTGCTCTACTTAAAGCACTGAGGTCAGCCTTGGTGCTACTGAAGTTAAAATGCAGCCTACCAAGAGAAGGGTTTCCATTTACTGGAAGAAATTAGATAGATGATTAGATACAGATAGTACCAATGGGAAGCCCACAGGAGTATTTTCTGAGCATTCAGAAAAAAGAAAGTCTAGCTACTCTAATCTGAATTACTATCCAGTAACCTACAGCTGATTGATAAAAGCAAACTGAATTCCTTGTATGGAAGCTGTGGATCATCATAAATCAAACAAGATAAAGATACGTTCTGAAAATTTACTTTAAAAACTTTTGATTAAAATTAGCTGAAAACTTAATGCTATGATATCCAGCCTATGATTTAAACTCAGATAAAGAGTTATCATGAAGTCTTCAAAGAGTTAGCTTTTGTAGCAAAGTTATGTAAAAAATTGAGAAAACTCTTTTTTAGATTTATTACAGGTATTGGGATCTTACTCACCGAGAAGACTGAAGAACAGTGAAGCAGAGATGTTCTAAAAGACTGGACTTACCGTTTAGTGCATTGGCTGGGAGTACTTAGATGTGCATCCCTTAATCGATAAATTCCAAAGCAAAGCATATTGTATGTTTTCAGTGCTTTACAAAATAGATCTCCGTAACAACCTCCATCCTAGGAGAAAGAAAGGAGAGGAAAAAGAAAAAAAAAAAAAAAGAGGAAACAGCACATTTTTTTCCTTTCTTTTCTCTGTTAACAGAATGTCAGGGAACAGGATTTTCAGTATGAGCCTGTACAAAAAGGACAATGTATAGACAGTCTGTTGTTTGTCACAAATGAGAATCTTTTACTCAAGGAAATGAATAATCTGAATGTTTTATTTCAAATAAGTAATTATGTAAAGTGATAATTATTTTGGAGAGCCTTAGTCCATGAAATGATGGTAAATTGCGAAGAGTGAGTGATTTGCTTTAAGCTGGAAATATAAATTTTGGTACCAAACAATGCATATTCTACAAATTACATTAACTGTGATATTAAAATGGTTAGTATTTTTGACCCTTTTTTGGCAGTAGACATACTCTCATCTAGACAAATAAATTCACTGCAGAGCACAACAGAAATGAGAGTTCTGAGGGGTTGAAAGGATCATAAAATTTCTCCCACTTTAAAACAATCATGAAATGTATGTCATTTTTCATAAATAACATAAAGTGTTTTGATCAGCAAAAAAAGTTTAGGTTTGATAATTTTTATATCTAAAGTATTGATTCTTAAGTAATGATGAGTGTTAATGCATTCTACCTTCACTGATGTAGTGCAATTGGGGCTCTGGCAAAATAGCATTTGAAGGATCGGTATTGCTTGTTTTATTTGTGAAAACATTACGCCACATGCCCAAGTGTTTTCATGAGCTGTTAGCCTCAGCTATGAATGGGCTTCTACGTGAACTGAAAGGCTTCTATAGTCATACAGGAACTTAAAAAGAATAAATTTACGTATATATGTGCACTGTCATCACCCTTAATCCTTAAACTGGGATTCCCCGTCATTTCTGTGAAGAAGGTCACTCCATTCTTTTTGAAGAGAGCTAGTGAGCACAAGTTTAATCAAAGCGAAGTGCGTGCTTTGGGATTCACCTCAAGATTACAATATTTGGTCCAGAGAATATTTCTAGACTCTTCTTTATCCAAAAGCACCATTTTTTCAAGATGGTTTGTTTATTTGATTTTGGTTTGGGTTTTTTTTTTTACTTCATTCTTAGGCTAGTGTAATCAAAATGTCAGAAAATTAGTATTTTACAAGAATTTTAGTTCATCCAGAAACAGCAGAAAACAAACTTATAGCTTTATTTTCAAGCTAATAAGCATATTTTAAGCAACAACTGGAAGGTTGTAGAAAGACTAAATAAGCTTATCAAAACCAAGCAAAGGCATAGATATTGCTCATGTTTACAACGGATTACTGTTGGAATGGTTATATCATCCAAGTCAGCTCATTCACCTCTTTAGCTGACAACTAAGAAACACCACAGGATTTTCCAAATGATATATCATAGAATCACAGAATCATTAAGGTTGGAAAGGATCTCTAAGCTCATCAAGTCCAACCATCAACCCAACACCACCATGCCCACTAAACCGTGTCCTGAAGTGCCACGTCCACACGTTTTTTGAACACCTCCAGGGATGGTGACTCAGCCACTTCCCTGGGCAGCCTGTTCCAATGCCTGACCACTCTTTCAGTAAAGACATTTTTCCTAATATCCAGTCTAAACCTCCCCTGGTGCAATTTGAAGCCATTTCCTCTCGTCGTATTGCTGGTTACTTGGGAGAAGAGACCAACACCCACCTCACTACAACTCTCTTTCAGGTGGCAGCTCTCCAGCCACTCCTCCCCAAGCCTGTAGAGTTGCATGGGGTTGTTGTGACTGAAGTGCAGCACCTGACACTTGTCCTTGTTAAACCTCATACAACATCCAGGCAAGGAGTCTGGGAAGTCATACAGGATCTTAAAAAGAGTAAGTGCAAACCTGGCACCCTGTGCCGTAAATTGTCAAATGATCCAAAAGCTCTATTAAATTAAATAACAGAAATTATACACTAACAAAGACAGATTTTTAATTCAGTCTGAGAGAAAAAAATAGATTGCAGACCAGCATTGGTCCTACTTTTCTCTCATGATCTTACCCCTAGGTCTGCAAACGGCCCATCATACAACGCCAGCTGAGCAACTCGACACCTGTCCCTGTTCGCAAGTGTCTGGGGCGTGCTGTAACCTCCTCTCAATGCGTTTTCCTCAGCAATCAGTGCTTCCAGCTCTGGTGTGGCTCCTCCTGTTACCAATGTCCGTATCAGTGTGAGGATATTGTCATTGAAGTATGTCTGCAGAGATAAAAGAAAGCTCTTTAAGCAAACACCATTAAAGTCACAACTGAAGACATCCAAATTACAACTTTTCTGGGTTTCTGCTGTTTAAAGTTCTTGGCTGTCTCTTCAAATAATTTTATATAGAAAGTGAAAAGACAGCAGCCTCCAATTACTCTATTTTCTTCTATCCCATTAGGCTCCTATACTAGATCCTTCCTTTTAAACACCAATTCAGACTGATTTTTATTAAAGTACAAAAATTTGAATGATTTATGTTTCCTATAATTGGTGTTAGTAGTGATGCAATGACTGCTTTCCTTCTCATTGCCTTCATGTCTAATAATGGGCTTTAGGACATGTAATTGTAAAATTCAGACCACATTTAAAGCTTACACAGGCTAGATTGCCTTTTTACTCTTGTCACCAATTCGTTGGGGAGCTGCCTTTGTGCTGCAAATGTCATTACTTATTACTGTGGCTGGACTCTAGCAGTCTAACCAATGTATTGTACTAAACATCTTATTACGAGACTTGACAGTGTTCAGACATAAGCATGTATCAATTAAACATCTTGAGTTCATTCCAGATAAATGTATGATGAGTTTGGGATCCTGGTGGTCCTTTTAAAAAACTCTAGGGTATAGGGTAAGTGTGGTTTATTAGGGAAGATTTACTCCGCACTGACATTTTGCCAGCATCTGTAGCATTGCTGGTCTGTCAGGCAAACAATGGGTATTTTAAATATTAATTTAATGCCAGATGAATGACTTTCAAGTTCACTTAAAAGTATACTGGTATAGTTCAGAGATACTCGGTTAAATATCTGCAACGTAATGTACTGGGCAAAAAATAATGTTGAACAAAAAAAGGAGATACCATCACATGTCACTGATGTCTGTGTTTTCAGAAGCTTTGCAAGTGTGAGGGACATACATATGTGAAGAAAATGAGCTCACCGCAGAGATACACAGGATTGACATTACTGGATTTGTAGATCACGTTACTAGATTTGTGACTTTTGTGGAATTTAGGACTTGGAACAAATGTCTGTAGTCCAACCAAGTAAAAATGAATACTGAATTCTCAAATAGTGCTTGCTGTCCAAAGAGAATACTTTTTAAATAATACTTTTCAATGAAATTCATTGCTCTATCCATAAAATGTAATTGTATTTAATACATTGGTAAACTGAGGTACAGGTTGAAATATTTTATCCTGAGATCAAAAAGCAGAACTGTCTTCCTATCCATGCTACTTTGATAGTCTTTCTTTGTATAATGAAACTTCAGTTTTATTGTTCACTTGAGATGACAGATAAAACAGGAGAAAATTAATTCTACGCGGCAATGTTTTTCACTGTTATATTGAAGTTTCATAACTTCAAGCTTCTCTGCTTATTTACACAGGCATATATGCCATTCACCTGTTGACTAAATTAAAATGAGAGGAACATATTGTTATTGTTATACGTGCCCTAAAGCAAATATTTGCATCTCATCAACTCCAATTATTTCAAATTAGCCCAGGTAAGGCACTACATATTTTAAACACAAAGTGTACTGTAAAGAGTTGTCTGATGTTAGCAGGGGTGCAGGAAGATTCAGTTAGTCTAAAACAACAGCTAATCTCAAATCAGCTCTTACATATGTGGGTGCACTGTGTAACAATTCAAGTGTAATACTCAAACCTTTCTTAACATATAGAAAAATCAATGTGACCCCTTGCAGGAATCTAAGTCTGGCGTGATTACATGATCTTTAATAGGAATTGCCGTGGTGAGAGAAAGAAGACATTCAAGGCATGATTATTTATTCTTCAATTACTTCTTCCTTGATGTCCCTGAGGTAAGAATCAGAGTTGCCCTCTGTGGGAACTCTTCCCACTATGCTCTACTTTTCCAACGTGGAAGTACTCAGAATAAAACAATCGGCATCGAGTTTAGCCTCTTTTCTTAGCTTTTGTTGGTGCATGCTATATACCACTCAGAACTAAAATAATTAGCGCAATTCCTTTGCTCCTGCAGTTAGGCAGCAATGTTACTTGACACCAGTTTCATGGACATAAAGGCAAACTCTGCCAGATCTAGAGGTTGGAGGCATTGCAACTGTAGAGCTGGAAAAGCCCTTTCAGTAAAAACATGCTTCAACATGTTCTATATGGCACACATCTTCACAAAAGCATACCATTTTCTGCAATAGTATCTGTTCTCATGCGTTCTCCACTCTTTTATTCAGTATTTTAGATTTCTTTTTCTTCTCTAAGTAGTGATATTTAGTATTATTCAAATATGCTATTCTGTTTTACATCCATAAATCAAGATAGAAGAACATGAAACAAAAGTAAAGCATATCTTTACCAGTAGATTTTTCAAGTCTGGTTTACAATGAAGCCAACTATGGCAAGAAATGTTCACCTCATCTAAGACTGATGGATGCTGGTTCGCGTAAAATAGCCTATCTTTATAGACTGTTGACTTGCAGTGATTGGTAAAACGTGCAAAAGTCTAAAATTGAACTAACAATTTTATTACTCTTTAGGAGGTATCATTAGGCCAGCCTTCACTGGTTTCCAACTCTTTCTCTCTCTCTTTATTCTGTAATTCACATTATAGCAACTATTGCCAGAATCCAAGATTTAAACACGTATACTCTTAGCTCATCTGAATTTTGTACTGTGCAAGTGCACAATTACCCCTTATTGAAAATTCAGTTGCAGCTCACTGGAGCATGATCTAGTAAGAAATTACGCTCTCGCCATATCGCTCATTTTACTACAGATTTCATATTAAACCAAGAAATGAAAGCAGTAGTAAAATAATGTATCGAGTCAGGCACCTGTCACAAATTCATTAATACAAATAAAATAAAATAAAATAAAATAATAAAATAAAATAAAATAAAATAAAATAAAATAAAATAAAATAAAATAAAATAAAATACACTGCCCCCTCCCAAGCCCCAGTGCAATTAAGACATAATGGGCCCAATTCTGACTTATGTCATGTGCCAGCCAGGAGTAACTCTGGGAGCCATACACTACTGTGAAACTGATGCAAATGAGAAAAGAATCAGGTCTATTGTTGATGGAACAGAATGCTGTCACCAGAGAAAGGCCTCCCACTGCTAGACAAATGTTAAGGCAAAGCTAAGACACTTATTAGCAAAGGAGGCAACATTTATCTTGGAACAATGGCTTAATTTGGGTTTCACACCATGACTGATGTGTATGTCACCATTTAATCAGATGGATGAGTGCAGCCAAATGATGGGTTTTGTTTTTTTGCCATCAACGAGTGAAAAGATTCCAACTTTCAGGATGGACTGCTCTGGCATTGCAACCGATCAGAAAATGCCCAGCCATAAGGAAGAAAGAATGTGTGAATAGGAAGCTGTAACTTGTCATCTTCTGCTAAATAGTGTTGCTTCCTCCTGTACTAATATATTTAACGTTCCTCAGGAAAAACCCGTCTGTCCATGCGTTCGATTGCGACGAAAATCAGACTCCTCGCATAACCTCTTGCCAATTCGGCACTGGGGGACACTGAAAAGCTGAACTAGCTGATATCCATTTCCTTTGGAATAATAAAACACTGAAATTAATTTGAGAGTGATCTTCTACTTGCTCTGTGGGAGGGTACATGGCCTGGATATGCCAGTACTCATAAGAAACCGATCTACACAATGTCTTTGGAAAGGTGCTGCTGTACTTAAAGTAACAAGACGCTTTCCAGTGATGGTAGTGAATCCCTTTTGTTAACCGTAAAATCATAACTGAAGAAATACTTGTTTGCTGCTGCTGACATTACCTGAACCCCCTTACACTGGACATCTGTATGACATCGCTACCATCGGCACCCGGAATGAGAGTATGAAATAGGTGTAGTCCAGACACAGAAAAAAGGAAGTGCATCACGGACACCGAAACTGGGTAAATAGCAAGGAAATTCTGACATCGATATCTGAGCTAGCAGTGCCACCTAGCCTGTGCTCCGGAATTGTAGTGCAGCACGTGCAAACGTTTCTGGGATGCTTTCTCATCTGTTCAATCATTTTTTAAAGTATAATTACCAGAGTGCTTATGTTTTGCAGTTAATGCTGTCGAGCCTTTTAAACTAATTGGTCTTTTACAGAAAATTTAACTGAAAATTAGCACATCTTTTAATAACATTGCTTTAACTTTAATAGCACTTTGCCTTTCATTTATAATTACTCTAAAATTGTCATTTTCCAAGTCATATCTGCCTTTTTTTTTGTGTTTGCTAGTAGTTTTTTATGGATTTCTTTTAAGAAGACTCCTCCTCCACTGCATGCGGTTTTTAACATCGCTTTCGAACAAATATTTTAACTTGCTTTTCTTTTTCAGTTTGAGGAATTCTGTCGAACAAATAATATATCTCCAAACCTGAGGAACGACTGAGCCATCAGTACATATATATACTTATATCACTAACTTATACCAATAACAAAGGGCCTTTAAGACAGAATCAACAGCAGAAAATAAATAACAGAATTTCACAGTTTGAAAATCTATTGATTCTCAAAATATTGTCCGAACTTTAAAGAAGTTTGGGACACTTTATGTTACAATGTGCTGCTTGCTAATCCCCTAAACAGACTTGCACAAAAAACAGGCTTGTGTTTCAAAATGTCCATATCACAGATTAGAACAGTTTCTTTTCTGTATCACTAAGACTGTGAGGATCCCTGAGGGAGAACTCGTGAGTAAGGGATATACTGAAAAGGTATTTTTTATGGTTTTAACTATTGTCTTCCGTTATGTGCTTTCGTTCACACGAAGAAAAAGTAGAATTTAGTACTATTGAACAAAAATCAAGACCTCAAGTTCTAGCACAAGGAAATAAATTCTAGGATGTCGAACGTTCAATGTGGTTCTGGAGATCCTTGCCTCTAATGGCACCACTCCAACCCTGTATCAAGCCTATTGTCAGTGGTATGCATGGGAGGCATGCCAACCTGCCAGAACTTCTGTGGGTCTCATAGCTTCAACACCAAAAGGAATAACAGAGAAGCTTTGGCTCTCAGGTCTACTGTTCAAACCTTTGAAGGGACTGTGCGTTGATAAAACTGGTTTGTTTCCTTGCACGCACTGGATCTTCTGGAGTAATTATCTTGACTTCCCCAGAAAAGGAAGAAGTACTTCTCCTCAAAAATTTGCTTCTCTTAAACAATCCTATGTCATGTAACTTTTGGTAGATGAAGGTAATATTTTTACAAAACATCCACATTGTCTAAAAGATGCTTCCAATCCCATGGTTTTTAGTCACGTTCAATTTGCTGATGAGAATGTGCTTTGCTTTTCAGGAGTGGCGCCAGCTTGAGAATGATAGACTACATATATTCTTTCCCTGGGTTTGCATATGTTATAACAAAACATCAATATATCGTTCAAGCCTCTGATGGCAGTAGATATCTCTTCAAAGAAACAATAAAGATTAGCTGGTGTAATTTAACAATAGCCACTGCCACACTTAAAACATGAACCATTCCTACAGTCTTCACACAGAGGACAATAAAGCACTTTAAGGGAAGCCTGGAGAGACCACTGTTACCAACTCATCAAAAAGACAATGCAGTTTTAGAGCTCGTTATTGTCTTCTGAGCAACGATCTTCGAACTACCACGCTGTGAATCATAGGCTTGTGGAATATATTGCCTTTGCTGCAGAGGACAAACTGTGTGTAGGTAGCCGGTAGATAGCATTTTGAAAAGTAAACTTCATTAAGCATTTTACCTTTGAAATAAGAAAAATACAGACAATTTCAAATTTTAAATATCTAATACTGTCATTTTATAGGAAATAACACTAAACTATCAGAACGTAATGATCTTCAGCATTCAGATTTGAATCAGAAAGTGACAATGCGTTTTCTAACCTTATTTTTCTAATAAACCCTGACTCATGAGTAGGGTTTATTCCACTACTTCTATGTTAATAAAATTATATAAAAGAAAATAACAATTTAACACTGATCAATACTGTTGAATTATTATTACTCAATAAATGAATAATTTAGCAAATTATTTTAAATATATTTTGTACCTCTTTTTCTATATACATACATCTATATGTATGTTTCAGATTACTTACAGGTCAGAAAGGATACTGTATGCATATGTATTATTCTACTTTGTAACCTTTCTTACACCTGTTTTACTTAAAAACTCCACTACTGTGAGAAGAGATTCATTCTTAATGGAACAATTAATGCACTGTACATTCATATTGCAGATCATATAAAGAATTTACATTCCAGAGATATCTACAGAGATCATAAGTTGGAATTTTTCGACAAAAATTAAACAATTAAAAAACCCAAATCACTAATTGGATTGAATAGTGAACTATATCCTTGTCTCAAAGTGACCTGGCATAGGCCAGCACAGTGTCAATTATTTCCTTCTTACAGAATTCCTGTGCAATTAATAGGGTGAAGGCATGACTGCATGATCTCACAATTTAGTTAGGATACTGGCCTGAAACTAGGCAGAATAAACAGAAGCTGGTCCCTAAAAACAACTTTACTCTAAAAAAAAAAAGGAAGGAGATGAGATGAAAGCATGAAAGTAGATTAGTTTGTGAAAAACGTTCTTTTCCTTGGAGAAGTGAAAGGAGAATACATCCTTCTCATGAGAACAGGGATGGTAAAGGGGGAACATCTCACACATCTTACACTTTCTGAAGGGTCAGGAAGAATTGTACTTTTCCAACTCTTTACTAGGCCTTTGAGGAATAAAAGAGAAAATAACACTGCTGCCGATCAGCAAAGTGGTGAAAGAAAAGACAGGACAGTGAACAATTCTAACTGACTGAATCCTTGGCTTGTCTTCTTGATTAGTATTTTTCCTAAGTTAGAATTTTCTACTCTTGTTATCACATTTACTTCTCTGGCTTCAGGCTGCACTGCCCCTGACATATAATATGACCACTTAGATTTGAAAGTGTTTGGAAAGAAGACCCTGTTGAAGAAAGGAATTGCAGAAACCGAGGGACATGTTGTCAAAAACTAAAAGTTAATAAAAGCTAGCAATAACTAAATATGTTGTGAGAATTATAGGATGAGTTCCAAGTAAAAAATTTCTGAACAGTCACGTTCCACATGTTTCTTATTGCCTCACTATCATCTACATGATATACCTTTGCACAAGAAAGCAATGGTGTCCACAACAATTCGCTCTCTTTTTGTGGCGATGCCAGTGGCAATCAGAAGAATTAACCCTACTTTTTCCAAGATTCTGGAAGTGCTCTACTGAACGATTCATTTAGGGACATGGATTTAGATAGTAACGTGAGTAGATAAACAGCTCTCAGTATAACAATTTGGAACCTCATGTTAAATTAGTCCCATTTATAATGTGAAAATACTAAATATTTTGTTCATAGAGATTTTAATTAGTGAAGGTACAGAGCACACACCAAGTGTGCTTGCTTAGGCTTTCTGAACTTGTCATGTCTGCAAAATATGGCTAATAACCTTAAAAAAAAGTATTTTCTGAGTTTATTGCAAACTCCTAGGTTGCATTGGAATTAGATTTTATCAGCGTAGACTGATATTATTCATCTGTGGATGGAACATATGAGAAATACAGCAGGGAATAAAAATAAGAAATACAGATACATAAATATGAAATACAAATAAAATATCAAATGATTGCTGTGAATCTTTCTTAAAAGTAAAAAGCTTCCTTCTGAATTTAGGTGAAGGTCAGACTTGGCTCCTTTCAGGAAATCCATTTGCGTAATATTACATGGGCTTTACAACAGATGATTCCCAGCACCATGGACCTTTATTCCACAGGGACCTCAGAAAACCTATGTTTAGAATTTAAGAAGGCTTTGTCCTTTCTACATCTAGCAGAGCTTAAGGTCCCTCTGAAAGCCATGCAGCTCACACAGAGCAAGGCTGATCTGAAAACCTAGCCAATATGAAGCAAGGGAGGATGAAAAGGAGTATGACCGAGGTGTTTGCTTCAAAACTACACTATGGCTGCAAACCAAAAACCCTAGCGTAGACATAACCAAAGGTCACCATCTGTAGTTTCTGGCATGCACTTACATTTTCATTCACAAGACAACTTGTGTGAAAAAGAGATGATGACCTTTCTTCACACAAGTAGAGTTCACTTAATGTGTACAATGGCTTTCATGTAGTTCTATCGGTGTCCCCCAGCCCTCATACTTAGAGCATTGTTCATGGCTACAGGAAATTAAAAGCCTAAAACACATTTGATGCTGTCTGACATGAACGGTGAGCATAGGGACTGACACACTGAATTTGGGTCTGGGTTTCAGGAGGGAGATACAACATTTTTGGGAAAATATATCCTTCGAGCCAGATGTGAGACTCTGCTTTTAAAATTGTGGACTCATGGTAGTCCTAGATATCTCAGTTTTTTTAAAGTCTCTGTGTCCAACTACAAAATAACCTAGTTTAGGCTCTGAAATTCTCTTGACATCTAAGAGAAAAGTGCCTTCTCCTGACTACCTGTGGTAAAGGGACTATGCTTTCATACGCTTTCACAATAAGTCTGATGGAAGACAATGAAAAAGGTTTTGTTTGCTTACTGCGCTCATGAGAGAGTCCAGCACACTGACAGCAAATGCGGTTCCACATGCAAAGGGCTGTGTGAGATACAGTTCTGTGTCTGGATCATCATCATCATCTTGGTCCAAGAACTGAACATTTGAATCGTTTACTGAAAATAATAATAATAATAAAATCATAAGGTGCTTCTGGGTCACCAGGATGTGGCCTTACACATTACACAGTCAGAAAGAAAAAGAAACGGCATATGTCTGGAAACACAGACTTGTGTCTTTGACGTCACTGAAAATGAAATCAAGAATGGATGTGAAAATGTGCATTTAAAAATCTGTTGATCATTATCTTGCTCGTAAGAGGAGACTCTCTTGCTCTTGAGAGGTGACTATCCCTTTGCTGTAGCTTCATGGTGCCAGCTGCCTGCACTCAAAATGAGGTACATGATGCTCTTTCACATATTGAGGCAATCCTGGTATTGGTCGGGCACAGTGGCTAAGGCTGTGTGCATGTAGAGTGAAACGTTATCACAAGACACCAAGTCAGAACCCCTTTGTAAAACACAGGCTGTCCATAAAACTCTGATATAGCCCACAGTCATCTGCTAGATGTGCTGCTGTGATTCTTACTGGAGTAGTGCTAATGCACTTATAGCTCAAAGAGGATAAATTGTCGCTTTAACATGCATCTGTCTGAATGAATGAGCAATACTCCAGCTATTCTCTTGCAGCACTGCCTTTTGTTCAAATATTTCTCTCCATAACTTCGCTTCCTTAGCCACAAGTTCTGTACTAGCCAGTGTGAAAAAGAATCTACATCAGGCTGTTCTAAAGAAAAAGCCCAAATAAAGTCGTATTTGTCATTTAGACTTTCTCTGGCATTTCATTGTCACAGTTAAGCTTTGTCTCTACCTTATTCCACTAAAAATAGTTGTTTCCTTGAGATCAGTGTATCAAGTGGATCATATTTCATGAAATACTTCATTTCCATGTTAGTCCTCCTCAGGCATGAAACCAAAGCCTGCTTAGCTATGCCATTGAAATACCCTTTAACTTACTAAATGACAAATTAATTTCAGTTCCCACACAAGGAAGGGAAATTAAAAACTTTTTCAGCATTTGAAACCGTACACATTGACTATGTCCCTATTCCCCACAGGAACACATCTCCTGAGCCAACCCTGGGAGCTCTGAAACCAACATAAGAGTTGCTGTTAAACTTGATTGGGTTTCGTCTCTGGACTTCGTAGGTTGGAAGTCTTCTTCTGCCTGCTATTCTGATCTGCCTTCCTATATAGTTTCATTTTCCATCCACTCATTTTCCAACCTGTATACACTATTGTGCTTGCCATACTTAGCTTACAAAACTTTAATAACTGTAGATAAAGCCTCATGATAGCTGTCAAAAAGAGATGAGAATTGTTATCTTTTTTTTAGAGCCCTGAAGACTCAGTACTTGGCCATGATCATACAGTCAGTCAGGACCCAAGCTGAAGCGGGATTTAAAATTCCTGCCTTCCCTCTTCTTGATGTAACCACGAAAACATAACACCTCAGTGTTGTAAATAGAGAAGCGTTCTGCCCTGGGACTCGGAAGAATTTCATCCTAGCAAACACCAATATCCACAGCACTCCTTTCTTTGGACAATGGCTATCAATTTATTCTCCAGATTCTTGAGCAAAATAGTATTTGAAAGCCTGACGCATCATTTCAAATGTATTTTTTGAACAGCTTGTGCCTTAGTTTAATTTGCTAGTTGAGAGTAGGCACTATTGACAGTAGCATTCTTTATCCACTTACATCCAGCAGACTAATACCCGACTTGGACACCAGCTTGCTAGCCGTGCGTGCCGTCAGTTTCCAAGGTGCTACAAACCTAACGTGAATTCTGCACTTGTGGTTTTATCCCCAGTATCTTTATCTTCCTGATGCAAGTTCGCATTCCAGGATCTCTACGAGAGGTCCCCGGGCTGGGTGAGGCAGGCTGGAACGTGCGGTGCTGCGCCTGAGGAAAGGCTCATCCAGCACCGCGCGCAAAAGCTGGCGAGAGCTCTCTCTGTGGAGAGGCAGCGACGCAGAAGCTTGGCTGCCTTTTTACAGCTTCAAATCCTGAGCTTCTGAGAAAAGGTCTGCTCCCCAAAATAAACAAACAAATAGCTTAAGGGAAAGTATGATGCTGGGGTTTCTTTTCTGATAGCTTTTACTTCTTCTTTGGCTTCCTGTGAGAACTGCTAAGGCATGTCCACCAAATTGACAATAAGCTGAAATAACAAAAAGAGAGAGAGAGAAAAGGAGAAAAAAACTGGGCGGGGGGGAATAGGGCCCGGGAGGTGGGGACCCAGGCCAAAGAAAATGAATTGGTGAGAAGGTGCTATGAAAACAGCCGGCAGGTCAGACGAGTGTGATCAAAGGTTTACTGATGCTGCGTGAAAAAAAAAAATCATTAAGAAAGGCCAGAACAAGACAGTAAATTTCAACCAGAACCACAAATAAAACACATTCAAAGCAGTGCCATGAGGGTAGCCCCTCTGATACAGCCAGATAAATAAAGTAAAAGCTGATGACAGTAAGAACAACAACAACAGAAAATAAGACAGTGATGTGAAGGAAAAAGGCTCTTCTTACCCAGTTCAGTTATCATTAGAATGTGGGTTCCACTGTTTTTTTCCTGACTGATTGAAACCAAAGGCAGAAGTTTGCCAGGCTTAGCTAATAAGTAAAGTATTTAGGGGGAAAAGAAAGTACAGAAAGAGAATAAAGTAAGGGAAAAAGACAGGTAAGGCTCTAAAAAATAAAACTGAAAAGGAAAATAAAAGGACAAAGGACCACAAATCAAGTTTGTACTTGCCGTGAAAAAAACAGAACAGCTTCTGCACTTCACATCACACCACTTGACAACATAAATACCCACAGCTAGAGTGGAAATCAGAGCCTGGTTACCTACCATGATCGTATTCTCAGGAGTAAAATGTCTCATACTATTATACAGAGTTTGGTTACACATGATTAAACAGTTCTGGACCATGAAGAAATAAACAAATGGCCTCTTACTATTGATTAAATGCACAGGAAATGTCTGCTCATACTTACTCTGTTTTTTTCTTTTCTAACCTTAGCCCTAAGACCCCTGCTTATTTGTTACACTATGTTTAAAGCATCTTGTCTGATAGAGTCTTTATTTAAGAAAATGGAGAAAACCCCAAGGAAAGAGAGAAATAGATTTCAGTTATTCAAATAAAGCGAAACGACTGCTACAAGTATTTTTTTAGAGAGAGTAATTCAAAACAGCTATCAGAAGAGAAAACATAGCAGTGTAAGACAGAGTATAGGTAATTTTCCTGCATAACAAGGGAAGTGGGAAAAAGATGGGAACATACACGAAAGGATATATGTTAGCTTTTCTTACCTAGCTCTGTTATAATAGGGATGTTGGCTCCTGTTGTAATGGAGGGCTGACGTAACAGGCCATGGACTGGACTGTTGTCTGGAGATGACCTATCCATCCCAGGGGGTGTAAAGCCTAAAACAAACAAACAAACAAACAAACAAAAAAGAAAAAGAAAAAAGAAAAAAAAAAGGAAGAAAAATAGAAAAAATATAAAGTTTACACAGGACAAACTATGAAAAAAAATCCCCACCAACATGGAATTCCTTACCTCTACTTTTTTTTTTCCACAAAGAAGAATGGTAAAAAAATTGCCGTTAAAAAAAATTTTACTTAATCTTCAACAATTATTTCTTAAAAGCATAATCCTTCTCAAATATGCAGGTAATTTCTCCTGTAAGATACTTGGTAGCTAATGGAGAAACTGAAACTTATTTTGTTATCCTAGGTAGCCTTTGCATCAAAACATGCAAAATGGAAAGAGTAACACTTACTTAAACATAAATTAAAAAATAAAGGCTTCAGCACTAGAGACGTTTAATTTTGTCCTATCAGTATCTCAAATAATCCTGAAATAAACACCTTTCCCTAAACTTCAATGAACATTTTAAAGAGTATTTTTTGTAAACAGTAGTAGAACCACAAGAAAAAAGTTGCTTCCATTAGCAGGTTTTAGGTTTGACCTAAAGGCTGATCAAGGATTTAAAATTTTCAAACTGTTTTCCAGGAGCAAGATAACCCACACAAAGTTGGGGTTTTTTCCTTTCACATGTATGATTCATAGTATGTATTTTTATGAGTATTGCAATTATAGGAATACTGGGACAGAAGGGCCCATTCTCCAGGAAAAAAAAAGCATGGAAGGAAAAAGACACAGGTTTTCAAACAGTCTATAAGAGGAATGCTTGAAAAGAAACAAGAAAAAATTTTATACCTTTGAGGATGTAAAGGAAACAAAGGTGGGAGAGGAAACATCTTGGCAGGCACTCAAAGAAAAAAAAGACCTGGAGAGCAGCAAGGTTCACCTCTAAAAAAGATTATGTTTGCAGCCTGATTCTCTACACAGTTTGAAATGGAGCTCTTGACACTGAGCATTTTTTACTTTTTTTTTAATAAAAAAATACCCAGGCAAAGCCTTTTAGAGTTTGATTGTAAGTACTGAAAAATAGACAGTTATACAAAAGCCCATGCAACAGCTGGACTGGAAAATCACAGTTGAGACTAATGCATTCCATCTCCTTTACCCGTTAATGTGTGGAAAGCATGGGAATGTTCATTTAAAGTCATTATTGCAGAAGTGATGGTGAAGACAGAGTTTGACTTTAGGGTTTCATGTAGACCAATGTCAAGTCAGCATTTTTAAGCAAATATTTGTCTGCTAGGAATGGGATTGAGCCAAGCTTACACACAATTCTGAGAAAACATACAATTTTTTTTGCCACGTAATGCGAGAGTTCTTTGACTTCACACCTGACATCCAGGGGCAGACTTTTGATCCTCTGTCATTACTGGTCTGAACTACTTTTGAACTCTCTATATACTGATTCTAAGATAATCACAACCAAATTAATTCCCGATGTAACTTCATTATCTTCTTGTAGCTTGGAAACTGTTTCACTGTGTTAAATTCATTGATACATTTATCTGCTATTGCATTCAGAAGAAGATTGTATGACATTATCTACTTCACCTTTCTTCGGTTTGGGGACTAATTTACAAACCAGGAAATCTCTAAACCAAACTGTAGTTGTTAACATGTGGTACTGGTTTTATATTGTCCTTCTGAGGGATTTATGGTTCTTTTCCAGTGATAATTACCATCACTCTTAAGCTGTACCTAAACAAGACAAACTGTAAGGATCACTAGATCTGGACTTCTTGATTTAATGGGATTTAAATTTTTATTTTATATTCAGTTCATTTCTTCCTATGTTTTGTCTATGTCACATACAGAATATACAGGTAATAAAACTAGAATCACTGAGAAGAGAGACTTAGCCCTCCAGAAGGAACCAGCATGAACTTCCTTCTGACTATCACATGAAAGTTAGACACAACATGAGGACTGTAAGGACAGGATAAGTAAAAAGGGAGTGAAAAGTCTGTGAAGAAATTCCTTAGGAATAAAAGTGGATGTGGTATCTTCAACAGGCTTGCAAGACAAAGACATCGCCATAGGCAAACTAAGACAGCAAAGCAATTCTATTTAATATTACCAGTGCATAGAGAATCTTTAGAAGGCAGATTTCTTAGAGACAATTGGAAATGTTGGCAATGTTAACAGTTGGTCATTTAATACTACTCGTTGTGCTGAAACCAATTTAGTAAGACCAGCATGGTGACAGCGAGTTGCATTCCCAACCGGTATCAGTTTGTAGATCGTTTCCTTGCGTCTGGCGCTGTGACTGACAGCCATACTGGCTCTTTGAATGCTTACTTCTGCATGGCAGAGCCTAGCATTCCTCAGACTCACAAAGTGAGTCTCATGGAGTTCCTTCAGGCACCACCTCACGAGTTAGGGGTAACCCTGACACTCCCACGACAGCAGGAAAATGAAAGTGGGACTCCAAAGGGAGGGAAGGCTACCTGAGGACAGGTGGGTACTCGTGCGACACCGCCTTCTGCAGCAGGCTTCAGTGTTTTAAGTTTTGCATTCTGTTATGCTACAGGAAAAGCAAAACATGGCTTTTGTCACACTACATTAAAAAAAGCTCAAGTAGCTGCAGACTCCTTGAGCAGTTAAGTGGCAATCCCAGTTGGGTTCTCTGCAGAATTACAAGTCAAAATGGCAACAGCAAGACTTTTTACACTCCCTTATCTGAGAGCAGAGCAAAGGACTCTTGGTCCCATGCACCCTAGGGGTTGTACTGCTGGGAGGATCCCTAGAGGCCCTGGTTCTCCCTTTTTCCTGAAGGCTTTTCCCCCGGCATCGCCGGATGCCCTCCCTAAAATACCTTTCAGTGAATCGGGCTCTTCAGATGGTAAGAGCACATCAGTATTTCCCCACCAGCTAAAAGCAAATTGAAGAAAGTTGGCATAACTGCGTCTACATGTGTAAGCCCTTCTTGCTCTCCCTCTACTGCAACATGCACAGAGAGGCACGCACGCAACACTCATTGAAGGCTATTTGTAGCCACCTCTCTGACTCTTCAAATATTTGTCTTCCTAGGATGGTGTTAGAAGATTGAAGTAAACGTGTCATTTCTGTTAGACACAGACTGTCAGTAGCTCTGTAATTGCACGCTGCACATATAGTGCATTCAGTCTGAAATGCAGGAAGCATTTTAAAGGGATTTTGTTTTCTCCTTGAATGAAAAATAGACTCTTGCCTTAGTATTTTTCATCCTATGGTCTTGGAAGATGTGAGAAATATTTGCTATCTTAATCTAATTTCCTTGTCTATGCTTAATTCAGACACTTCTAAAAATCCACTTTTTAAAAATATAAAAATATTGGAATATTTTCAGGAACAGAAAATTGGAGTATTTGGGGATTTTGTGTGCCTATGTTTGGAGTCACAAGGCATCATGCACCTTCAGGCCACATTTCTGCTCCCAAGTCACAACGTAAATTCTATAGATAGGCTCTCTATTTTTTTTGTCCAGAAAAAAAGAAAAAAAAATGCAGGAAAATTAACCTGCTTTATCAGAACTTTCATTTAAAGGCATGAAAAACTACAAATGACAGCTGTGCAGATTCAGTGAATGTGACAGTTCTGAATTTCTTCAACTTGACAAGTAAACACCTTAAATCGGTAATGCTATATGCATAATACATGACCTGTATTTTGACATCCATCATCAAATGCTGACTTGAGAAAATACAGGTTTGTACGTCAAGGAATAGCACCCATAAAGCAGGGAGAAATTCAGGTCACAGGGTATTAGGAAAACTCTATTTCATTACAGAAGCTGAAACAAGCTAAGGCATCAGATTTAAGATCCATTTTCAGCTGTGAAAAGATTCAATTCCTCTGCACAGAGCATTCATTTAGGAATGACATGCTTTCCTCGCAGCCTCTTTTCATTTTCCTTTTCATATTCCATTTTCTCCTTCAGTCCCCAAACCTTGTTCCATTAGCGCTCATAAAAATCGTAAAACAGGGCTGATAATTGTGATCTTATAACCACAGTGTCTCCTTGCTCAACAAACTGAGGGAGCTGTGGCTACAATTGCTTAACAGGATCAACCTCTAGAGTAAAATTCACATGTCCCTGCGTACGGAAACACAGTGACAGTGCGGGGCTTCTGGAGAAAGGAATTCTCTCGACCAGCAATGAGGAGGTAAGGTGCAGCACAATCATGGCAGTTCCTGCAGCCTCTGCCTCTGACACTAAACTGCTGTAGTGGGTCAGTGACTGCCTTCGCATCACTTGGATTTTGTTTTTTTGCGTTGTGTTTTGTTGAGGGTTTTTTTCTCTTCGCTCATTAAACTGTCTTTACCTCAACCCGTTAGGTTTTTTTCTTACTTTTGCCTTCTGCTCCTCTCCCCCGTCCCACTGGGGAGAAGTGAGCAGAGACCAGGTAGGGCTTAGTTGCCAGCCAGGGTCAACCCACCACTGTTGGCTTTAGTGATAACCACCACAACATCAAACTGAGGAAACCTCTAATGCAATTGTTTGATTGTTTTACCTACTTTTGGAGCAGTAGTATCCTAGAGGGAGCTGGGAAATATCTCTTTGCACAGAATCAAGACACTGAACCAGCTATTTTCTGCAGAGACCCGCAGGAGGCTCACACTCCTCCAGAGCAGCTACCTGAGTTAAGGCACGGCAGTCCCTGCCTCTCAAAGAGGGAGGGAAGCAGTGACTCCCGACTGCCAGGTCCTCACTGATTTTGAGCACGTCAGGAACCCAGAGCCTGTGTTCCTCTTGGAGTCATGATATATTTAATCCTCTGTTTGACAGCATCTTGTTTCAGATAGCGGCAGGGGCTTGCTAGCCCCTGTTGAAGTCCAAGCCATTTCCTCAGTTTGATGTTGTGGTGGTTATCACTAAAGCCAACAGTGGTGGATTGACCCTGGCTGGCAACTAAGCCCCTACCCAGTCTCTTGCTCACTTCTCCCCGGTGGGATGGGGGAGAGAAGCAGAAGGGCAAAAGTAAGAAAAAAAACTAATGTGTTGAGGTAAGGACAGTTTAACGAATGAAGTGAAAAAAGAAAAAAAAACCAATAAAACAAACCAAAACATCATTAAGATGTTCTTGTCTTTGTGGAAGGAGAATGTCTGGGAAACTTCCTCCCCACAAGGAGCCAAGGTCTTTTTCCCAAGTCTTACTGGAGATTCCCCAGGAGTTACCGAGTTGTCCTCCTGGATCCTCTCAGGAACTCAGGGGGACACTAACTGTGGCTCAGCAGTAACATGCAGGTATTCCGGGAGCCAGAGTGGCACTGCAATGACGTTCAAAATCAAGGAACGCTGGCATGGCGTAACAGTGACTTCTGCCCACTGAAAGCACCAGCGGTAATTGTAGTTTGCCCTGCTTACGTGTTCTTTGGAGCAACTGGCCTGATGGCCAAGTGATCTGCTGACTGTGCTGGCCATAAACCACTGGTTTTTGTTCCTGTGCAGTTCAGCTGACTGACTAATGTCCCATGAAATGCAGGAAGGTTTGCTCTACATAGCAGTAAATAGATCCTTTTAGTTTTCTGAGGAGCCAGTAAAGGTTTATTGGGGTTTTAATGTAGAAACAAATTTGGCTCTTGGATGTGCACTGTTTCTGTTCCACTGACTTCACTGAGTCCCAGATGGGCATATTCTCAAACCAGATTTTTATGTTACATTTATAAAATATCTTCTGTTCTAAAGGGTCATACTGGATACTTTATGATCCTCTTCCCCTTTCCCCCTGCCCTTGTCCTCCTTGCCTCCCTCCCTTTTCAAAGATGTATGTTTTACTAAACTGTAACTCCATGCAGGCAGAATGCAGTTTCCCAAACTGAAAATCCACTTGGCAGACCCAAAGGGTTTGGCCTTGTCATTAAAGCGCCATGTAAACTGATAGTGCCCTTTAAATAATGTTATTCTAGGGAAAGGTGCCATGGGATTCTCTGGGTAATGTATGCACTAAAGTCCTCAAAAATATAATTTTAAAAGCATACATGCTATTAACTAGCTCTGGCTCATCTAAAAACCATGAAACAACAATCCTATTTTGAGCATGTATGAAAAACACACAGGTGGTGACCTGCCAGACGCGCCCCTGGCAAGTTATCATGCAGGAATACGGGATGAGGATTTTCATTAAGCAGAGCCAGACAAAAAGAAATAATTCTCTTTAAAAAGGACCTCACAGCTACATCCCTTTGCTACTGTTTGCTGACTACGTCCATTAATATTCCAGTGAATTCAATTGAATGATAGACTTTACCTGTTATCCTCCAAAGAACGGCCACTTGGGTATACCTGGAAAGTTCAGCAGCAGTCATGCAGCTAAAGAGCTGCTGACATTCATGGGAATCTGTTACAGCCATTCAATTTAGAAACAATTCTAGCTTCAACGTCCCATGTGGTGTGAGACGGAGAGTTGTAGTTTGGCCTCAGAACCTGGAAATCCTAAATTCTGGTTTCAGTTCTGACTTTGACTGTAATTTGTGCCTGAAGATGTAATAATCTCATGGAGATTATCTCTAAACCTCTGGAAAAGGAGAGGAATGTGGGAGAGCAGATATGACTCTGAAAGATCCCAGCTCGCTCAGTGACTGCAGCATCTTCAGAGACACTCTGGGCCCAAGCACAGGCCAAGCTACATCTACAGAGTGCGGAGGGTGAAGAAGGGTAGGCTTCTCAATTGTAACACCCCTCCAACGCTTTGGGACAGGAACAACCCCCGAAGCACTGGATGCTGAGAGATGCTGTTACAGAGAACCAGCTGCCATCTCCCTCCCAAGGAGGGAGTGTATCCCTCCCAACGTCCGTTCATTCCCATACTGTTGAACTACAGAAACCTATAGCGAAAATGTTCAAATCAAAGCTCTAATGAAAGCGCAGTGGGATCACTGCTAGTTTCCGCTCCCCAAAGCATGAGAACCGTTCCTGGGTGGGTTAGTGGTCCCACGTGCTGAAAGCGTAAAGCATTTATAGGTCTACCGGTTCTTGCGCTGCTCTAGTGAGGCAGGATTAAGCTATAAAAAGAAAACAAGTGGTGTCATTCAATGCTACATCTTGAGGTGTAGCATTGAATGACACCACATTGCTCCTATTTTCAATTGTGAAATTTTTTTGAGCCTTTATCTTTATCTTTATTTTTTCAGTGCTATAGCAATTTTGTAAAGCTCTAAGCAACTTTTTGCCTAGGTTACTGATTTCTTTGGCCTGACATATCCTACCTGGGGCTTTTTTTTAGCCAATAAAGACAAGGCTGAACTAGAACTCCTGTTATGCAATGCAGCCATCTTGTTTTATACACATCTGTCTTGGGAACATAAAATGTATGAGTACATCACTGACTTCTTGTTCAGTCTCTAGTGCATAAGCAAACAATTCCAAAAGTGTAAAACTTAGGAAAATAATTTCTTATTTTTTAAAGCACTGTACAGCAAAGAGAAGAGTAAATCACAGAAACCTACGAGGGCCATGAAGACAGGCATAATGGTAACAGCCAAGCAAGCCAGGATAATTGCTTGGGGCTTTTAGGCTATCAAGATGGGAAATTAAATATTAAACTGAGACACTCTGCAGGTTCTCGGAACAAGAAGAAGGGACAGGCCATCAGGAGTTTATTGCCTGATAGTTAGCACCATCTTGTAGCTGTCTTTAAGCATATATTTTCTAAGCCATTTCCAGAAACAGAGGAATGGTTGGGTAACTTGATTGACTTAATTGAAAACACCTAGGACAACACATATTCAAAATACAAAGGGCTTCTAGAATGCAGAGGGCAACGGGTTCCAAACTACTTCACACTTATCCTGCTGCCTGGGACATGTTCACATTCATTTTATGCTATGTTTTTACAAACTGGTCAGACAATATTTTAACTCCTTCCAATATACCGTGTGCTTTGGATTTGTTAAATTCTTCTTTTGTTTTGTAATTGTAATGTCATCTTTGGTTTTTCATCTACTTTTCCCTCACTTTCTCTGTTGTTATGAACCTGCTCTTCCAAAGCCTACTCCTGTTGGGAAAGAATTTAGTTCTCTCACATTGTTGTGGAAACTCATTTCTTGGTGGCAAAGTGACTATTCATTCTTTCGGGTGGATTGCACCTCCAGGTATAGCACCTACTCCTAATGCTACTGTCCAGATGCTGGAGAACAGTTTGGCTACTTATCATAGACTTTTTTTTTCCTTTGTTTTTTCTTATTTTCTTCAGAAAGAACCAGTAGAACTATACAAATATTTGGAAAGAGAGAGAAGAAACAGTAGCACGTGTTCATTCAACAATTATTATGGAATACGCTTTAATTCATAATAACATCAGAAATTATAATTCCTTTGGTTTTTAGAGACTTTCATTACAAACTTAATTTCTGAGTTGTCCCTACTCCCCATTCACCATTTAATAGTTTTCTACACCAGGTACTTCTCAGGCACAAAGTTGGTAGCATCTAAGTGTAGCAGAGGTTTGCAGCTAAAAGAATTTAGCATAGAATGATGCCAAATTCTTTTCAGTTTAATCATTAATCAACCTTGAATATTTAGACCTCAGGCAAAAATAAATACGCTGAATAAAACTTATCAAATAAATTAAGCGATATTACCTAGTTCAGAGAGACAGGTATTCAATAACTACAAATAAAATGGAAAGCTCACCATTAAAAATAATATATTGGCATGTTAGGCGAGACTCTACATTATGTCATTATATCCTACGTTATATCAAATAAAGTAAATTTCTCCTTAGTGAAAAAGGAAGAGCAAAGCCAGATGTTGTAGTAAGCAATCAATAAAAATATTTTGATAAATAAAAGTAACAATGCTGTCCAACGCATGATTGGCAACTACTGAAACATAAATTAAACAAATTTCCCATTGCTGCTTATGGGAAAATTATGCAGATTAGAATTTGATTAGGTTTATATCATGAGACTCAATTTGGACTTTTAATCTATTAAGCTCCAATAAATGAGGCATCTGAATAGCTCCCCTGAGCAGCAACAGTAATAACCAAAGCAGTCATTTTTTGCAATATGTATTCCGACAATTTCTTTAGCAGATGATTCCACATCTTTAAGTACAATTACTTTGTAACTTCTAAAAAAAATTCAGGTGTATGCAGTGAGGAAATGGATCCATACAAAACGCTTAAACAGACTTTTTGTGATAATCAACATCTGTCACTCTGTTCTAGCAATATTGTTTTTCCATCAACTTGGACTTACTTACGGTCGACTTCATAGTCTGTGTGGGCTAAATAGTGCCAGCAGACTTGTAAATTACTCAAGCTGGAACTGAGCTGGAAACCTATGGCAAAATGTCATTAAGTTCTCTATAGGCTGGGTCAACACCAAAATCCCACATTCAAGGCTGTCTTGGGGATCAAAGATTTAACTGTGAAGGCTAAAGCCTCATTTTATCAAAGAAATCTGAACTAGATTCCCAGACCTGAGTTCTGACACAGGTTGGATTCAGATCAAGACCACCTCTAATTTTTCTGGCAGGTATGCTCCCATAGGCCTCCTGCACATTTCCTGCAGTCTAATCTATTTGCAAGTATCCAAAAACTCTTCTCCCATCTTACTCCATATTGTAAAAAAACAACTCTTGGAAAAAGCCTGCTGGCTAGAGAGAATATTGCGTCCCTGTCCAATCCTGCCAGGTTGCACCAAATCCTGTCACAACTTTTCAGTGGACACGTCATCATAAAAGCACATAGTCAAGTGACAGTATGCAGTTGATTCCCAAAGATTAAGTTTGTAGTTTAAAAACTTCAGGGCATGACTAAATACTCAGAGTAAAGGAACACGGATTTTGTGTTCACGTGTGAATACAAATTTTTTACCAGAACTCCAAATTGAACACCATAAACATGGGAAAAATCAGTGTCATGCTCTTTGCCACTCAAATACTGCCTCCTGTAACACACACACAACTTCAGAGTAGCCTGTCTGTTAAAGACATCTTAATAGGTATAGTGTATGAAAATGAGAATCAAGTTGTTTTGAACTACGCCAGTCTGCATAACAACACTAACTCAACTAACTTTTCCATATAATGCTCTATAAACCACTTGCACCCAGATGCAGCTACCACTGTGGGGAATGATAATCATCTAAGGAGTATTTTTATATTTCCTTAAACAAAACCTTCCTGATCCAAACAGGTAGCTTACTATAGCCCTGCTGCAATTTAATGTGAACCTTGCAAGTACGGTGCCCAATTTGAAATGGGAATAAGGAAACAGCATCTGAGGGTTTGGAGTATATTTTCAAAATATGCACATCATCCCATCAGTGCAATCATTTGCACTTCAGAACTAATGGTATTACTGGCCAGTAGAAAAACCATCCGTGCCATGCACAATAAAGGAATAGGAAGGTAAGTACCTCCAGAAAGCACTTCCATTAAAAGAAATGTCAACTCTTTGATACTGAAGTTCCCAAGAATGGCTAACATATCAAACCACCTTTATACTCTGTTCGGCTCATAATATTATCCCTGTTTTATATGTCACATATCCATCATGCCACATTCTATTCCAGTTTCAATATACGTCTACCAAATACTAAAATTGGCTAATTTATTGCAATTACTCTTGACTGACTGGAAATATACAGACAATGAGGATTGCCTTTTTTTCTACTCCTCTTTTTTCATAGTAAAAAAAAAAATCTAAATAGAAATTGCAGTTGCAGAATCAGGATGAATCTGAAGTAGCTCTCTAATCGCATATTCTTGAACAATGCACCAGTAGCAATACATTAGCTACTAATAATACCTGTCACTGTGTAGACACAACTGCCTGAAGAACCACAGTGATACTACTGGCAGCACCCAATCTGTAAAGTTTGGGAACCTCTGCTTCAACGAGTATATGCTCCAAAATCAAGAAGCCAGAAAGCAACTTATGTCTCTGATGGCCATTCTGGGGGGATATCCAAATCACACAGTCATCAATATAAACAAACAGATAATTTGATCAAATGTATCAAGAAAAAAAGGAAGGAAAAGTATACACAAAACCAGTGAGATATTGCCTGCTCTTAAGGAAAAATTAACTTTCCATTGCTACGTTTGCACTATTTTGGCTCACAGTTTTCCCCTCTTCAGTCAATTTTAATCTTAGAAAGAAAAGTAACGCGCTATCATGATAGAATGACTCATATTATTTTATTAGATTTTTTGCTAAAATCTTTAAGGGTTTTGCCTGCATTGCATAGTTCAAATGTCTTTTTATATTTAAAGAAGTACCAGCAGAAGTGTATCTACACCAGTTCCATATTTATTTTACTTATATGGGATCCAAAACCCATTACACTAGCAACTAAGCTGGTGAAGACAATTATAACAGTAAAATGTAATGTGGTATCCTGTAAGTAGTGAAAGATAAGTGGCAACCATAAAATATATGCCATGGTATCCAGTGCACAGTACAGTCATACTGAAAGCTTCCAGCAAGCAGTAGTTTCATTTTTTGAAGTTTTCAGCATTTTATTGACTATTTACTGTCATTCATGCATCTAAATACTACTGTTGGATTTAAAAATGGCATAACCTCTGTAAACACTTAAACAACACATTAAGTTTCTTATCCATTATTATTTACTAGAGAGTTAAATGGGTTGATAAAAAATAAAATATTTCCTGCCTTGTTTGAATTTCACTAGCACCAATATCAGTGGAAAAAGCTGTATTTTCAACTAGGGGTTTTGAACATTTCTGAGAGTCTTTAGTGTATTTCTTGTTATTTGATAGGATTCTAAGAATAAATATTCAAGTTGCAATGTGTATTTTTGTACGTAGTGAGGTGGTTTAAGAAGCCTGAATCTGTGGTTTTGGGCAGGGCCAATCTGAAATATCAATCTGCCAATAAATTTACATTTGACACTGCAAATCACATTGCCATAAAACTAAAAAAATCAAAATATATTCCAAATATTAAGCAGCACCTTCTTTATCTATCTAATTTAGTCTACAGCTGTCTCACTCAAAACGGAAGATACGTCAGACAGAGTTTACATTGCTACTCAAGAACTCAATTGAAGATCTAACTGAAGAGCTAATCAAATCCTCAATTGTTGAGAAACCTGGCAGACACAAAGGTAAGGTTGCACTTCTCGAGCAAGTAAGTGGAATCACTTCCCTCTCTTGCAAGGAGAGTATTTTGAAATGCGCACCACGAGATACTTTGCATAAGCACCTCCCCACCCTTTTCTCTGACAGACAAAGGGTAGCTCCTGCTTCGACTCACATGAGGGAAGTCCTATGAAGAAATGAGTCAAGAGAGAACCTCTCTCAGAGCAAAAGCTCAGGAAAGCACTGCTGTCCCCTTCCTCCCTTCACCGATCGGCAAGGGACAGCAGAGAGATCTTCAATCCCCAGCCACCCTCTCACGAACACCTGGAAGGAAACACTCTAGGTCCTTTTCCACACTGCTAGATATCAACTTGGTTTCTACTGTTTGATAAGTAAAAAAGATGAGGACATTTCTTCCCTTTCATGAATTTTAGGTCTCACTCTAGGCTCATCAACACCTAATAATGAAATTTAAAAACAAAAAGCCTGCAATTTTCATTAGTTTTTAGTAAAATTACTGTACGTGCTAGACATTAAAAATAAACAAGAGGACTTGAGAATGGAAACGTTACTTCACACGCCACATGCCTGGCTAAGAAAATGTAAGAAAGATTCAAATATGTGTTTTAAAACTTCATGATTGTCATACTTCAAGGAATCTTTTTTCCAAGATTCTGTGGCAAAATCCCTTTTTTATGAACTCTAAAGACGATTTGGTAGCAAGGGGCAGGCAATGAAATCAACTACGATATAACAGACTATCTGCGATTTATCTGTTTGCTTAGGCACATTTATTAAACTGGAAATAGCAAGTTGCTAAATCAGAGTTATACGGTAAAATATTTTTTATATTTGTTCTCTAAGAAAGACTTCACCAAAACATTTTAAGCAGCTTGACAAACACTGATTTCAAGCCACGGTAGATTAGAGAAATCGATTCAATAGGGACTTTTTTATATAGCTGAACTTATTTCTGAAAAGTTTGAAGTTACTGTTCTAGGAAGACATCGTGTTCATACAATAGAAGTTAGAATGGGAACAATCCAGAAATTATTGAGGATTTACCACAGATATAGTTTCTAAAATACACCGCTTAATATGCTAAACAAAATGGTACAAGTACCTTTTCTGAATGTAATTTTGGTTACAGCATAAACTGCTTTTGAGCAAGCTCACGCTTGTGACCAATGGAGCATTTGTTCTTAAGAATACCGCCTATAGCTGTAGTGTTATTAATCCAATCCATCTGTCCTCAAACAAACAAGAAACAATTCCACCAACGTTTTGTCAGCCCCCAGATGACACTGATTTCTTTGTTTTTAGAGGAGGAGTTATTTCAAAAATGTCTGGCTGTCTTTGCCTTCACTTGGAGAGTCATTCTAAGTCACTGAGCAAGCAGACTGACATGAACTTAGAGGAAATAGGAAATCCTGTGAGGACATCCAATCACATTATAATACTGCCTATGCATTTAAGCAAAAACTCCGCAAAGTCAAACTTACAGAAAATGTATATGCTGTTACACTGTAGAGATACTTTACCTCTCACTACTAACCAGTAATCATGCTCTTGTATTACTATTAAGAGTACTTGATATTTAAAGCTGAATACAAAATTTTAAACCGACAGCCAAACCTCAAATCAATACGAAAGGTCCAATCTCAATTACACTTTCATAGGATCTACTTAAAAGCTCTAAGAAAAGTTTCCAAAAGATCAGGTATTCCTATGACATTACAGAAATTTTATATAATCTTAATCTTGTATCCCAATAAATCAGTACAAAAATTCCTAGTAACCATAATCTTACTGGGATGTGTTGAATAAAAATAAATCACAGTAACCAGTCAAGAACAAAGTTTATCCTTCTTCCTTGAATAAAAATTTCTACCATACCATTTGCAAAATTCATAGATTTACTTTTTCAGGTTTCGTTTGTTCAGATGTTAAAAAGAAAAGCTGCAAAAATACACCATTAGGAGCACAGCACACACTGATTCTCAAATGAAGGCAGTGCCCCAGTTCAGCCTGCATATCCAACTCTGCAGATGCTGAAAGATTTGGAAGGTTCTTGATAACCAGAAGCTACCACGTTTTTAGAGACTGCCTATTATGGAATGTCTGGGCTGCCTCAAATTTAACCACGTCAAGCTTAAAAGTCAACAGGTGTGTCTCAATAGAAGAATGCCAACTATTTTGTAAGTTTTATCCTGACGTTGTTGAAGTTCTGCAACTCACTACCAGATGTTAGATTCCGCTCTTCTGTAATGGGTACCATAGACTAGGATTTAACTGGAAAGAAAAAAGAACTAAAACTATCTTTCTCCTGTAACATTATTAGACTGGTGGAATCTGCTGGATGTTGATGCTTTGTATCTCTTCCACACTAAAGCTAAAACAGTGACATTGATCTCTGAATTCATGTATGTCCTTTAAAAAAAACAACCACCTTTATGCATATACATAACCATTTATTAAACAAACAATACGTACTGAAGCAAAGAAAGATACCAGAATTACGCTCATGAGGTTGCCTGCTATGGTATATAACTTTCAAACTGTCTTGTAATCCTGCAATATATTATCTATATGTTCCATTTTCTTGAAGTTATCTTCATAATCAAGATGCTATCACAAGTATCGTGGGCATTGGAACTATTTTTAATTTTCATTTAAAGAGCAATTAAAGAAAGACAATGGATACACAAGATAATAAAGTAAGTGATTAGCAGCATGCAAATGACATAGGCTTAATGATAATACCCTGTTCTATTCTCCAAAGGGTCTGTTGAGAGAAACCCTTCCTACATGTGGTTGTGCAGCTAATGTGCCTCAGCCTATAATTACAATATTGCTGACACCATTAACCACTGAAACAACATCACTTCATGAAATCCTTGTTGTCTCATTAAAATGCAAAGGGTCAGGTAATTTACCAGCATTGTGTGTCTACTTTTGTTGTGGGTAATTAGTAAGCATTACCCAGCATGGACTCCTACTGGGAAACAGTGAAACTGTGAAATATTAAAGAGATTTTTTTTTGTTTGATGGGAATTTGAAAGATTCACAATTATAACTTCAACACACCTTTGTATGCAAGGGGCCATTAAATGCAGATCTTCTATACATTTAATGTCACAAGATTTTATGTGTGGTTATCTTAGAAACTAAACTTCAAATTTTAAAAAAATTACTTTTGTATAATTAGATCTAGATATGTTTTTCCTTCTGCAATTAAGAACTCTTAAAAAACACAAAGACAGTGAAGCAAAACACCTTACAGTTTCTTAAAGACTTAAAAACCAAGTAGTTTCTTCAAAAAGATTTTTTTTGAAAGTTAAAAACACAGAGATTGGTGTAGTACATTCTAATACCCATGTTCCCTTTCTTCTTGCTAATTGATGACCCATATCATCATTTAAAACAACCTTGATAACATTCACTATTGGCTCACATCTTGTCAGGGAGCAGAATGGTCTCTTATTCTTTAAATGGAAGTTTTGGAACATAAAACTCATTCCAATAAAAGTGAACAGAAAATTATGAATTCATTAAACTACTTTGGTATCTTGTGCTATATATAATATTTATATTCCAACTACTGTAAAATATGCTTTAATATCTTTAGGCAACTATAAGGACTTAAATATTTATAAAATGGCTAAAGATAAAGTATAGCTCTCTTATTCCTACATACAGATGATGTAAGGCATGCAATCAAAGACAATAACACTTTCAACCCATTTGTCATCTTAAAGGAGCCTTTCAACTTCAGATCCCTTGTGTGCAATCTACATAAGAGTTGTTGCCTACATAGGCAACTCCAGAGGAGTTTGCTCCTTAAAAACTACCAAGAGTGCTATACTTCACATAAAACAGGGTTTTCTGAAAATGGAGACAAACCTATAAATTTGCAGGCAAAACAGCTCCAAGTGGGGCTTCAAAATACTGCTGTATTTATCTCTGGGACATCTGGGAACAGGAAGCATTTTGATTTAATATTTCATAACATAGAGGCAATTGCTTCCTTGCCTGGTGTATAATTAATGCTCATAAAAAGAGCGGGGTTTTTTTATTCCTCAGCATCAGAAATGCACAAAATAGTACACCTTCATAATAGGGGGTTTGCTTTCAAGATGTTGAACAGCAAATAATAATAAAATAGAGTCACCATGAATTTATAACAGTCTTGGGATGGTTAAATATATTTATAGTTAAAGCATGAAATCACATGCTTGATGTACTCTACTATCTACCTCCTTTGCCTGGTTTTATCTTCCTCTGGCTGAAGCAGAAGGTGTCTTGAAAGCAGAGGAGAAAGAGGCAATTGTGAAAGCTTAAAGGTATTTGGGCTAGGACCTTAGAGCATTTCTCAAATACAGGGAAATCGTGTCAAAGAAACATGTCTTTCCAGCCATTCCCCACCACATTTTTAGTTTATAAGGAACAGAATTTAAAACCTCTTTTCTTAATAGTTTTTCTCTCTTCCTAAGAAAACTTTGAGAGAGACATGAAACTGTTCTCTGTGTGCATAAGTTGGGGCAGCTGATGCTAGTGTCAAGGAAAATACAAGAAATGCAAACGGTGCTGGGCGGGAACTTTTCCCCGAATGGTTTCTTGTGAAGGCTGGAAGGCTAGCAAGGTCCTGTCTGACACAAAGGAATGACTTCTGACATAGATGGTTTCTATAGCATATAAGCCTCTTTAGTTTATTTAAGTCCAAATCTTGCGAGGACTTACACATAATCTAACTTTATACAGGTGGATAGTTTCATTGAAGTCAGAGAGATTTATTAACCTGTATAACATTGAGCACATAAGTTTTGGAACAAGCAAGGCATCAGATTGTAAACTTGCCAGGGCAAAGGCTGTATTTTATTCTTGTATATATCAGGACTATGACAACAAGCTCTTAATCCCATCTAGAGCTCCAGTGTGCTATCATAAAATAAATAACAGCTATCAGCTGATCCATCTGGTTCAGCAGGATAAGAAATTATGTGCATGTTGCAAAAAGGTAGTAGTGAGTTATTTATCACAGTGACCTAATCTTCAAAAATTGGATTTTTTTGTGAGCAAATGGTGATGCGGGACATGAGCTGGGAAGATAGGATACCCTTATCTCATTTTCCAATTATTAACTTCCTTACTTAGGATGGTCAGCCTTTGTTTTGAAAAATAATAATGAAACTGAACTACAACAAACATTTCAAAATTCAGCTAGTTAAACAATAACCAGCCAACCAAGTAGAAAATTTTGTTAATTGGATTATTATTTTTGTCATTTACAACAACTGATGCTAGCAAAAATACAAGGAGCAATCAGAAACACACAGCATAAAAACATCCTTAATCAGGTGTAACTATTACACTAAACTCTCAATCCCAACAACCCAATAACCCTGATGTCAATACAAAATGCTTCCCATTTTTGCAAATGTGACTGTAGGAATTATATTGTCGAGGACAAAATTTTTCAAAACATCTATGTGATTTAGGAAATTATGAGCTATCTTTAAGTATAATAAGCGTTCTGCAGTCCAAATTACATTGATTTGCAAAGACACACAGAAATCTAAGTGTTTAAAAGATTAACGTTAGTGTCATAGCTCACTTTGACACTTAAAAAAATTACCCCAAATCTTTCGCTTTTTGCCAGCACTATTCATTTATTTATTTTTAATATTACAACTGGCTACATTTAATATTCTACATTTACTTATATGCTTTCCTAAGGAAGTTAAGTAACTCCTTAAACTCTGAAATTATTTATCTGGCTTAAGTAGAGTTTGATTTTCTGTACTTGAAGGCAAGGCTCTTTAGTTCTACATTTTCATGTAATATAACAAATTAAACACAGGAAAGAGTGCTGGAGATGCCATAGAATATTGAATTCCATAACAGCCGAAAAAATAACTGCATCTATGATTATCAAACCCTATATTCTGAAATAGTCTCTTAAAAACTTTATCTTATGACTACAAAATAAGAGAAATAAGATTCAACATTCACCAAAAAACCCTACCTTCAGAATAAAACTATAGTTTTGAACTTATAACAAACACCTCTAAGAGCACTACAATACAGTTATCTCTGAAAGTGACACAAAACCTTTGCTAACCAAGCATTTCAGACAGTATTTATCCTTTCCCCTTGTTTAAGATTTTTCTCTCATTTCCAATCGTATTAACACTCCTGTTGTTCTCTCTCTTTTGCTAACATGTCAGAGATAAAACAATCAAGAATTATTGATTGGTAGAGGTAAAAAAGAATATATAGCCTGCAAACACAATGGAATGTAGATCTCAAATTTGTTTTAATAGGAAATTTCTTGCAGCGGATTGTGAGACTAAGAAGTCCATCAAAAATTGCAGTAATGTAAGAATTAATCAACAGATTGTTAAATAAAACTAATGAAATTCAGTGGCTAACTGTTTTTGTCCTTTCAATCAAAGTTTAAGCCAGCTCCAACAAAAAATGATGATGAAGCTACAAGTGATTTTTAAAGGAAATGGATCAAATGAAACTAAACTTGTACAAGGTCATTTTAGCTTGTGTAATCTGTTGCACCTGAAAGTCAGTGTATAAAATTCTGTGTATGTTTACTCAATTTTATAGGACTTTCCCCAGAATAATCCTACCATGATGTATGAGATGCATTACCCGGGAGTTCATCCTCTTTTTATTTTTTCTCTTTTTTTTTTCCCCTCTTTATTCTTTTCTCTTTATTCTTTCTTGTTGGAGGATCTATTACAAGAACTGTAAATGGAGGCCTTAAAAAGATCTCTCATGTGTTGAAACAGTGTTCCTAGGGAAAATTCTCATAAGTTGAAGTCATTCAGAAAACAGCTGCAATTGTTACTATGCTGAAATACATCTACCCTGCTGTATTGTGATCTGTCTTGTAATGTCCATAGAAAAAATGTTACTATACAGCCTCCCCTTTCTGTGTTTTACCCTGCTTGGAGCCATAAGATTGCTTTTCTTTATTGTTTAGTAAGTGTTTTTTAATGAAATGTACTGCCCTTATTCTATAGGACTCAAGATCTAAATCACTATACAATAAAAGAAAATTATTGAGTTGGATATCTAAAGTTACTACCTAGAGGCTACTCTGGTACAGTATTTATAAATCTCTAAACAGTTAAGTATAATTGTCTTTCTGTTTTTTGGGAGGAAATCCAAATAGTAGTTTTAGTTACAACTGAAGAAAAATATTTTGTGTTGGGCCCTGTTCATCTGGTGGGTAAAAGAACCACTAAAATTCCCACAATGTAAGACTATGAAAGAAAATACAAGAAACATGAAAAACTAAATGGGAACAGCCAATAGATGCTACTTGAAGAAGAAAGGATGGAAAGGTCAACAGAATGAGGGAAAGGAGAATTACTGGAGTGCTCTCAACAGAATTGCCAAGGCAGAGCCCATCCCAGACTCATTCTTCCTGGGTGCTTTGGAGAAATGTTATGGCTAGGGAGCAAAAATGCTTAGCATGGATCTAATACTCTTCGTTCTTCTCTCCAAAATAAGTCTTGATAAAATAATCTCACTTTGTATTTGAGGGGACAGAATGAGAATCAGGAAGGATCAAGTGACAATAAAAAAAAGTCTCCAGTACTTGAGGGTGACTTTTTTCCTCCACCACAAACCAACCTCTTAACAAACCCTTCTAGGAAGACAATCAGGCTACATCTATAAAGGAACTGCAAGATAAAAACAGGACTTCCTTTGTCACAAATAAGACATCTGACTGAGTTTATGAGTAATTTTGTGAGGAGGGCCAAGCTCCAACGTTACAGCATTTTGTTCCTCAGAAGCTGAGATATCTTAATGAAAGTGAGAGTTTGCTGCAGCTTCAGTGGGATACACTTTGGCCTTTCTGCCCTTGGAATTTAGGTGTCCCAAAGGCAACAAAATGCCCTGATGATTTCCAAAAGCTCATTTTCAGGACATCAGACTCTGCACCACTAACCTCTAGCGAGCCTAAGGAGTTGCCCAATCAGCTTTGAAAAGTTCAATGCAGACAGCCATGAGAATGCTTTCAACTTGAGAGTTTTCAAAAATGCGGGTCAAATTTGAAAGTGTTTCTTGTTCTTTTTGAGTAGAATTACACATTTTATGGAAAGGAGACTAGAAAACCTTGAGTGCACCCTCAGCAAGTCTGCAGATGACACCAAGCTGAGTGCTGCGATTGACATGCCTGAGGGACGGGATGCCATCTAGACAAACCTGGACAAGCTCGAGGAATGGGCCCGTGTGTTGAATGAGGTTCAAGAAGGCCAAGTGCAGGGGCCTGCACCTTGGTCAGAGCAACTCCCAGTATCAATACAGACTGGGGGATGAAGAGATTGAGAGCAGCTCTGCCGAGAAGGACTTGGGGGTACTGGTCGATGAAAAGCTGGACATGACCCAGCAATGTGCACTCGCAGCCCAGAAGGCCAACCATATCCTGGGCTGCACCCAAAGCAGCGTGGCCAGCAGGTCAAGGGAGGTGATTCTGCCCCTCTACTCTGCTCTGGTGAGACCTCACCTGCAGTGCTGCATCCAGCTCTGGAGCCCTCAGCATGGAAAAGACATGGACCTATTGGAGACAGTGCAGAGGAGGGACACCAAAAGAATCAGAGGGATGGAACACCTCTCCTCTGAGGAGAGGCTGAGAGAGTTGGGGTTGTTCAGTCTGGAGAAGAGAAGGCTCCAGGGAGACCTTATTGCAGCCTTCTAGTACTGAAAGGGGGCTTATAAGAAAGATGGGGACAGACTGCATGTCATGCAGGACAGGTCCTGCTTGACCCACCTGATCTCCTTCTATGACCAGGTGACCCACCTAGTGGATGAGGGAAAGGCTGTGGATGTTGTCCACCTGGACTTTAGTCAGGCCTTTGACACTGTCTCCCACAGCATCCTCCTGGAGAAACTGGCGGCTCGTGGCTTAGACAGGTGTACTTTTCACTGGGTAAAAAACTGGATGGATGACCAAAGAGTTGTGGTGAATGGAGTTAAATCCAGTTGTTGGCCAGTCACAAGCGGTGTTCCCCAGGGCTCAGTTTTGGGGCCGGTCTTGTTTAATATCTTTATCGATGATCTGGATGAGGGGATCGAGTGCTCCCTCAGTAAGTTTGCGGATGACACCAGGTTGGGCAGGAGTGTGGATCTGCTCAAGGGTAGGAGGGCTCTGCAGAAAGATCTGGACAGGCTGGATCAATGGGGTGAGGTCAATTGTATGAGGTTTAACAGGGCCAAGTGCATAGGTCATTGGTCATAAGTGGCCAAGGTCATAACAACCCCATGCAACACTGCAGGCTTGGGGAAGAGTGGCTGGAAAGCTGCCCGGTGGAAAAGGACCTGGGGGTGCTGGTTGACAGCCGGCTGAACATGAGCCAGCAGTGTGCCCAGGTGGCCAAGGCGGCCAACAGCGTCCTGGCCTGTATCAGAAATAGTGTGGCCAACAGGAGTAGGGAAGTGATCATGCCCCTGTACTTGGCACTGGTCAGGCTACACATCAAATCCTGTGTTCAGTTTTGGGCCCCTCTACTACAAGAAGGACATTGAGGTGCTGGAGCGTGTCCAGAGAAAGGCAATGAAGCTGGTGATGGGTCTGGAGAACAAATCTTACGAGGAGCAGCTGAGGGAACTGGGGTTGTTTAGTCTGGAGAAGACAAGGCTGAGGGGAGACCTTATTGTGCTCTACAGCCACCTGAAAGGGAGTTGTGGTGAGGTGGGTGTTGGTCTCTTCTCCCAAGCAGCTAGCACTAGAATGAGAGGAAATGGCCTCAAGTTGTTCCAGCTGAGGTTTAGACTAGATATTAGGAAAAATGTCTTTACTGAGAGAGTGGTCAAATGTTGGAACAGGCTGCCCAGGGAAGTGGCTGAGTCACCATCCCTGGAAGTGTTCAAAAACGTGTCGACGTGGCACTTCGGGACATGGTTTAGTGGGCATGGTGGTGTCAGGTTGACAATTGGACTTGATGACCTTAAAGGTCTTTTCCAACCTTAATGATTCTATGATTTTTTAGCAGCGCTTGTTGCGATAGGACAGGGGGTAATGGTTTTAAACTAAAAGAGGGCAGATTTAGACTAGATATAAAGAAGAAATTTTTCACAATGAGGGTGGTGAATCACTGGAACAGGTTGCCCAGAAAAGTTGTAGATGCCCCATCCCTGGAAACATTGGAGGTCAGGTTGGATGTGGCTGATCTAGTTGAAGATGTCCCTCCTCATTGCAGGGGGGCTGGAATAGATGACCCTAAAAGGTCCCTTCCAACCCAAAGATTCCATGATTCCATGAAAGCCTTCCAGAACAGTTAGTAAGCTTTTCCTTCTAAGGAAGGCACCTTGTTTCCATTCACGGTTCTGGTATGGTGATGTGTTTGGTGACATGTTGCTAGACAACTGATGATGAACATAGATTTGACCACTTAGATAGTTTACTGTCATCTGTTCTAGGTACTTCAGGGTCCTTTGTAGCTCTGGTCCAGACTATATTTTTTATCTGTGCCTTGGAACTGTGAGCTATTTTTTTCTTCAGGAGGTCAAGGCAGAGCAGTCTGGTTGGTTAAGATGGAATTCTGGCAGTATCAATTAGGAGTCAAGGAAAAAAGTGTTGTCAGACTACTTCTAGATGGTTCAGATAATTAATGCTACCCAGTCCAAAAGCCTGGGAATATTTTAACACTATAAGAAGACACCAGCAAATCTTTGATCCTGCATGAGAACTGCTGTGTGCGTACTAAGTTCATCTTGAGCTAGTAATGAGAAAATTCTTTATTGATCTAAACCAGATTAATTCAGCAGACTTTATTTCAGCAGTTAACTTAATCCACTGGGAATTGGTGGCCCTATTGCTACAGAACTTTCCCTATCAGGGAGCCATGCTGTCATATGTCCACCTTCCCATTCCTTCCACGTCGTCTTTCCTCTCAGATTGCATCTGGGTTCAGTTGTTGGTGCAATGCTATGTTCCTGGTTCGAAAGGGCATGTTTGGATGGATATGGAAGGTTGGCTAGTGATGAATGTTTATATGCCTAGGACTGGAAGTGATTTTGGTGTTAAAGTAGGTGACGAGCGTGAGGCTCTGGGGAAAAGCGAATGAAAACCCCAAATTTGTGGGTTCTTTTCCTGTGACAAACTTAGTTTTCTAAGTTATAGATATGGCCCTGTACTTCAGCACTGGCCAATGATTATGGCTTATCTGATGGTTAAATAAATTTTCTTCGTGCTTTTTACGGCACACTTCTTGTACCGGTGTCATGTTTTGTCTTATGCTGGAGTGAAATAATCACAAATAAAAACTGGAAAGATCATTGTGCATTCAATAACCTATCAATTAAATGACCGTAATTTTTTTCTTTTTCAGAGGCATAAACATAAATTATGGATCAGGTTTTTATATGAGGTTCCACTGCTTAGTGACTACAGAATTATACTAGCTTATTACTTAGAATAGCAAGGGTATTAATTCCTTCATCAAAAATCTTAGCCCACATGTTTCTCAGGCTGTTTACGTATTTTGTTTTGTTTTTTCTCTTTTCAACACCCTGTGACAGGTCAACTGACATTCTTCCACACACCCAGATTTTCTAATGTCAGTGTTTCCAATGATCAGTAATAGGAGTCACATAAAAGAACAGCACAGAACACTCTTTCAAAGGATGGTGTTGGTGAGGAGTGTCTTAATTCAAAATCATACATTCAGATCTAGAAAAATTCAAAATGGCAGTGCTTAAGGCTTGTACCAGCTTAATTGCCAGTAAGGAGCTCTGAGGTGGTTCTAGTATGCTGCTTGTTGACCAGCAAAAGCTGAATCACCTGGTTTATGTAATTGTCGTGATAGTTGTATCCACCGTATGTTAAAGCTGCATTTCGTAGACAAAAATGTCACACTGGATATAACTTCCAGTAAAGTTTGTGCTATCGACCTAATTGTTTCTGATAGTCTAACCATTGTGTTCAAAGTCTTTCAAGAAAATTTGCTGTACTGAAAGCAATGAAACCAATTAGGAGTTATGGATACCATAAGCAGAGAATTTACTGGGAAGATAATTATTTTCTGAAGTAACTGGTTTTAGAAGAACCTCTCCCTAGTCAGTGCTCCCAACTAAAATAGGTTGCTGGTTACCTGCCTTATGTTATTCCTTTTTCCCTAGAAAAGCTACAGAAAGAGTTACCTTTTTTTTATGTGCAGACTGATATTTACCTGAAGAAATGCCCAAAATTTCTAAGTATCTGCTAACCTATTGTGCTTCTGCCTCTCTGCATCAGCAACATTGAACAGGGCTGAAGGGATTTGGACCATGGCCCCAGTCTATACTTTATGACCTATAGGGGCTATGCTGTAGCAGCAACCTGGATATTATAGAATCACAGAACAATTCAGGCTGGAAGGGACAACAGAGTGCCTCCAGTCTGACTTCCTGCTCAAAGCAGGGTGAGCGATGAGATCAGATCAGGTTCTTCAGGGATTTATGCAGGCAGGTCTTGAACACATCCAAGGATGGAGTGTAAAAAATGACAGGTGTTCACGTGGCGCACAAGACCGTTATATTGCTAAGTTTTTCCATCCTCCTTCAGGGATGGTCTAAGATCCAGTGTACTCCCAGAGGTAAAATACAGCAGCCAAGTGTTGGAAAGATCACTTACCTTTGAGCAAAGGCAGAAGAAGGAAATTCTCTCAGACTGCCAATGCTCAAGAACAGGAAGGAAGGGAGGAAAGGGATGAGACAAACAGATTCTATTTCTTGATGATTTTAATTACATATGTGACAGGAGACTGAGATAGACCCACCAAAGAATAGCCAATAGCCTGGTAGTGAAAGTACACATTTGGTTTTGAGATACAAAATTTCAAATCCCAGGTCTAAATCAGCAAAACAAGGAACCTCCATGCCTGTCTTCCACTTCTGCAATGAACTTCCTGTAAATTATCATAGTGTGAGAAAGTCAGTCTTACAAATTTTTAAGGGAAGAACTCTACAATATTTGAGGTTGTATTGCTTCCAGGCCACTGATTTGAAACTCAGACACCCATGGGATTGAAAACAACACTTTCTTCCTCCTCTTCTCTAAATCTACTTGTTATTCAGAGAACTATTCAACCTCACTTTGAAAATTTCAAACTTTTAGTTTCCTGGTACAATTTAATTGCTGTATTCAATTCCACAGTTTTATTGCTCATTCTAAGAAAGAATTTTCCACATCCAAGAACTTTCCGTATTCAAGAAGTTACACCGCTACCTCCAATTTTTGGCTTATAATTCCTATTTCCTGATAAGAGTGTCAAGAGGAAAAACTGAACTTAATCTTAGTTTTCACAGCCCTTGAGGGAAAATGATCTCTAGGTCAGGCTCATGGGGAAATTGCAGACCAAAGCACTATCCTTTGTACACCTACCTTTATAGCAGGGCTAGATCCAGAGGGAATATTTACTGCAGCACTTAATAGGTTTATCAAAGGTAAGACGTTAGCTGCATAAGCTGCAAGACCCTTCAGGGATGGGAAGATGATTGTTTTCGCACTGATGGTCTTTGCCAGGGTGCTTATGACTGCTTTGCAGCTGCTTTGCACAGGCACAGTTGGTGTAAAATAGCCTTTGGCTACCTATGAATCAGTCCCCTACTCTCAGCAAAGAGTAAAGGATTTTGTTCAGTGTCCTTAAATGGGATGAGCACATGTCAAACCATGGGAAGAAATCAGCTTTGAGTTAATTCTAAGTGGCTTTTTGAGCAAGAAGGCACAGAAACAGTAAAGGCAATTTAGAATTCTTGTTCTTTTTGCTTTACTTTTTGGTTTGCCTTACTCAGCTCTTTTTCTCTGTGGTTGGAATGCACTTTGCATAAAAAAGAAATCCTGTTAGACGGAGGCTTCACGTATGCCGGAGTGAGTATGAGTTAGCTTTGGCTATGTAACAGCTACTACCCTAGCAAGAAAGCCACAGAGCAGGGCAGGATGAGAAAGCAATGATTTAATATATTTTTTAAGGAAAATTTCAAAATGAGAAAAAATGCCAGTTTCGCATTCATTCGTTTTTCCTCTGCAAGATGTGCTTTGCGATGTAGCAGAGAAACTACGTGACTGTCCCTTTAAAAGCCATCATACCAATCAGCAGGTTTAACTGTCAAGCAAGCTGATGTAGGGCTCTTTGAATTACTGAGTGAGGGATATTCTTCCTGCCAGGTCCTGTCCCCTGTAGGCACCGCAGAGAAGTATTATAGGGCAGTCCTTACCTTGGGAATTAGCCTGCAAGACCCCAATGCTGTCATCAAACTGCATAGATTTGATGTTGAGTGACGCCAAGATGCATTCCTTGTCCTGCAGCGAAGCATCATCAATATTATTCTGATTGGCTGACAGGATAACGCACATGTCGCAGAGGTTGATGTTGACAGCCCTTAAATCAGCCCGACTTAATGGTGTACCCTTCGGCACAGGAAAAAAAAGCGGGGGGGGGCAGGAGAGGAAAAAAAGAAAAACAAATTAAAGATTGAGAAGGAGCTTTGGGAAATTATTTAACAAGTATCTTTTTTATGCTCTGACATTAAGCTGGTCTAACTATGTGCCAGGGAATAGGAGATGTGTGCTAATCTAAAGGGTAGTTGGTGCTGATGGCAGCATTTTGGGTTCAGTCTCAATACTCAGTCAAGCTATTACTAACAAACAGGAATAATGCCAGCATTCTACATCTCATCGGTGACTTGAAATTGTCTTGATTTAAGTTGCTAGCATGTGGCAACCTCTGGCTCTCTGAATATAACACGGGGGATGTTTTAAATGTCTATTTATCTACTACCAAATCACAATGGTCTTGGGCAAAAGAATGGCAATTTAAACAGGAAAGCATTATGTGTCCTACACATTTGAAATGCAATCAGGAGAAAGCTATTTTTTTCTACCTGAAGCAACACACAAAAAAGGTTAATCCTTTTCAATGCATGTTTTTGGTGCTTCTAGAAGGAAAACACACTGATCTTCAAAGTTGTGTGGTTAAACCCTTTGAAACAGAAACCAGGCTTTATCTTAATGGGCACAACTCATGCAACATTCCCTGCTTCCACAATCCTCAATCAGAGAATGCAATAATTAAAATGAAATGTTGCGGTAGTCCATGGGGTTTTTTCATAGTTAACACAAAGAAGACATGACACTTAACCCATTATGTTTTGTTTAAAGGTAACACTTGACTTTCACATCTCTAGTTACAGAATATGAAGTCCATGTCACAGGGGTTGCAAGGTCCAGGAAAAAAAAAAAGATTTTTCATGGAATCTAGATTCTGCTCTGATGCCTCCCATGGTGTGGTACCCGAAGACCCTAATGATGATGAGGAGGCTAAGCTGTCCCCTTGTCACACAGCAACTTTCATAAAACCAAGTCAAGACCCTACTCTTCCATCTCCTGATCACTCACGGTGAACGCCTCCTGAACTCCACTGAGAATATTCAACGCAAAAGTGAATTTAAAATGCATAAAGTGAAGGCAGAGCTCAATTCTTATTCAGCGATTGCCACCTAGTTTCAGACACCAGCCTCACTATTCCACGCTACTTTTAATAATTTGAGGCATGAAACCTTGTGGAAAACAGTATATATCGAACAGACATGATTTAGTACCCAAAAGTTAGGATATGATTGTTCCTGCTGCCTTAATTTTGCCCTTTGTGTCTGTACTGTGCACCAAGTGAAGCAGGATTCCTGTGGGGAAAAATAATATGCAATCACGTAATTAATTAAAGGCCTACTCCTAATGATTTTATGCAAAGGGACAGAATTAAGGCTGCCTGAGGATACTTAAAATTGGCATTTGCCTACTTTTTAGGAGTTTACTCAGCAGCTTAAATGACTCTTCTACTACAGACTTTAAGTGAAATTTCAACTATTTTTTTTAAACCAGTAGAAATGTTTTTCCATTCAGCTGTAACCACAACCCCATCAGACATCAGCAGCAAGTTTTACCTCGTGAACCAAAGCACAGAGAAGTAGGAAATGAGTTTGAGTGGCTTCCCTTTAACACATGATTCCTACTAGTATGATCTCAGAAACTTTAGCAGACTCTTAAATTAGTATAATTAGATCAGAATAATGCTAATATTTTTAACTTTATATCACCATTTTGAACCAGATAGGCTGGGGAAAAAAAAAAGAAAAAGCAGTAATGAAGTCTGTGTGGTCTTCAGCACCCTTGATTACTGTGTAAAATACAATTCCTTTACATATTTTGTATTTTTTAAGGGTGCATTAACTATTTAAGCTGTTTAACTTGAAATTAGTCCAAAACTACTCTAAATTTGGGTGCAAACTGATTGGGGAATGGAAAGGTGGTTTATGTTTCCTTAATGCCTCTTCAGAATTCAGAATTGAAACTTTACAAATAGGCATTATAATAACGGATACACATTTTATACTGGGTAGGTTGGAACTAGTAGCTGGATTCTATTCTGCTCCACAGTTCAACAGTATTATTAATTTAATTCTGATTCCTTAGTCTTTAGCCTTCACAGTGACTGGAATTAAAAGGGATTGGCAGGGAGAGGAGGATATTAACTGACCAAATCTGATATTGACACCATTTTTGTGACAGCAGAGAATCTTATGACACCATCTGTTGGATCAGGTTACAGAAAAAAGCCAAGGGCTAACACTAAAACTGCATTTACAGTAACAAAGACCTACAGCCTGAATTAATCGGAAGTGAAGGCAGTCTTTCCGTTCTATAGCTATTTTCCAAATTATTCAGTTTAGGTTACATCCATCACTGCTTTATTTGTTTTTAACTGCTGAAATGTAATTATTAAGAACTGCTAAATTAATAATTTTGCATTCTGATAAAAACACACAAGCTAACTTTACTCTGTAACGTACAGAGCACTCTCTCTTTACTTACACCGTGAGCTCGTTTCCCTCCTGCCTACCTCTTTGTGGGTCATTTATAGCTATGACCACCTAAGATAACTAGCTTAGAAGGCTTCAGTTGTTTGTCCTGGGGCTTGGGTTTCTACATCTTGGGCACGCAAGTGAGCAATAATGATATATAGGAGAGAAAAGACCTCTGAATTGTGGGTTTAGTTGTTGTCCCTACTAAAATCAATAGGAGCTTTTAATCAATTTCAAAAATTTGCCATACTTCCATACATGAGTATGGCAGGACTCTGAACTGAAATGCTATGGCAATGTTCCTTATAAAGTAGGCCAGCCTACAGGAGGTTTTTGAATATAGATAGATATTATGTAGATAGAGTAACAATAATTTTTTTCAAAGGTTTTGTGGGTATAAATACATGTCGTAAATAACTACTGTCATTCTGTCAGGGAAATCACAACATCAGAACTGGCTACATGCAGTGCACTACAGTGAACGTTCGATATATAACACAGATAATACATTTGATGGCAGCTGAAATTTATCCGATGAGGATGGTGAGGAACCGAACACTGCGGCAAATATCTTCTAATAAGGTCTCACAGGGCTCTGTTTTCATAGTCACAGTAAAGGGAAAATCTAAGTCCTCAGGCCTATAAGTAGACAAAAGTAAAAAAGCCTAAGATCAAAGTCAATATGAATCTGTCCAGTTGGTGTCCTAAATAACAAAGTATCAATAATATGGCTTTGGACTTACAGGCAAGATTGAAACCTTGGGGAAGTTATGCAGTGTCTCCCATTCCCTTCTCAGGTATTCAAGTGAACCCACAAACACAATGTGCTTGAGTTCATGGTAGTGAAAGTTGCTGGCTCGTAATGGCATCACTAAATTTCTTAATCCAATCAAAGCAGATTTAACATCCCCAAATATGCAAACGACTACATGCCCACTTAAAACTGTCATCGCTGCTTCACTTCGAGTCTAAAAAAAAAAACAAAACAAAAAGACAAGGGAGAAATGAAACAAAAGGAGGCTTAAATCATATATTGAGTTTTAAACCAGGAAGAACACAACTGTCAATATTGTTCATGCACAAAGAAGCGGTTTGATAACAGCTGTTCATTTTATCCTTATTATCCTTATTTATCCTTCTTTAAACGTGCTCAGCAGAAAAATGTTTTGTTCTTGTTGGCAAATCCTTCAGTGTTTGGGAAGACATTCTACTGGACCGCATTCTGATCCTGTATATGTTTCTATACCTGCGGGTTAAGATTCTGGTTACCATCAAAGTACTATGGGTTTAGCTAAGAACAGAATTTGACCTACTATGCGTTTAGCCATTAGAAGGATTATAGAAAAGATATCCAAAAACCATGCCTTACATGGTGAATCACTAGTGGGTTTTTTTCAGGACCAATTTGAAAAGGAAAAGATGCGTGCCAACAGTCTTAGGGCTTTGTGGTATTACACCTATCTTGTGAATTGAAGACCATATTCTCTTGAAGTCAAAGTTCTTATTTTAGGACAAGCTGCTACTACCCTCAGAAGCAATCAAAGAATGCTCTACGCTGCTCTGCTTTACAACGGATACCCACCATACTTCACAGAGCTTCTCTCAGTAAGAAAAAAAACAGTGTGCAAGATTGTGACTAACTTTTCAGGCCCACTCGACTTCCTGAATTGTTGAATAGATAGAAGGAAAAAAGTCTCATGGAGAACATTTGAATGATGTTCAGAGTTATCTTCTTGTCTCAGTGACAAGAATAAATTTTTGCAGTAATTTCATCAGTGGTAATGTCAGTTGAGCAGGCAACTCAAACGCCAAGATGATTAAATAAAGTCATTAGGAAAAAAATTACCTTCATTTCTGGAGCCAGTCTTAGCATTATTGCACTCCATCAAGTAACTGCAGATCCACTGATATCATAGTGCCAAGAAGTTGTACGCTCAGTACCATTACATAGAAGTTTTACCATAAATAAAACTAAGACAACGGCAAACTGCAAAATCTTCCTCTCACTTATCCATACTATATGTCCTTTTTCTAAATTATGGAAGCATGACAAAGAAATACAGATTGGAATATGCAACAGAGGTGTTCATTATGTAAGAACAGGAACCCTGATTAGAAGTTTTCTCATCAGTTAAAAAATACATGAGATTTCAGTTTCTCTGGGGCTGATTTTCATCTCTACCAAGAGAGTGGTCTTGGCCCTTCAATCAGCAGAAGACATGAGCGAATGCTCAAGTGAAGCATGTAAGTTGTCCCAGGCCTCTGCCTATGGGCCTGGAATACTCAGATTTTGTAAGACAGAGACCAAGTCTTGAAAGAAATTATGCAAAAAATGTCACGCTATAGTCATTGATCTGCATGTTGCCACGTACATTTGACTGTATGTCAAAAAAAGTTCCTACTACCTGATACTGCTGGAATCTCACAGAGGAAAAAATGACCGTGGGCAGAAAAATGAATTCTTTTCCGACTGCGGTATCATCAAGTATCAATTACAAGACAACTTGGGAAATCCCATCATCTTCAGATTATGTAGTAATTTGTAGTTGTGTGGTCTCTAAGGACAGCATTACATTTGCATGGATATGAATGTAGACATAAATTGTGGACCACTGAGTTTGAAAAGGTGTAGGGAAGCATTTTGCTGGCAGTGTGTTTATTGGTGATGATGCATGAAATGCATCAGAAAGGACCTGGCCAGCCTTACAGATTCACAGGATCGTAAGGGGAAAAACCGACACGGCATCACCAAGAGATGATAAATGAGGCACTCCACAGCTCCATGTTTGCAGAAACACTTTTCAAAGTGGGACAACATGTAAAGGCTGTCCGCTAAAATGTGTTCAGAGCATGAAGGCAGATTTCTATCTCTCTCTATTACAAAGTATTGTACAGCAGGGCTGCCCCTCCTTGCCTGCTGAATACGTATAACAGCATACTATTTACAGCTGCTCAGCCAAACTTCGTCTCACATCTCAGACTCTAAAATTTGGAATTTACTTGCTTGACTGTTTAAACACTGATATTGCAATTCCAGGCAATGTTACGGTTATTACAGAAACCCCCGAGGAGAAGCGGAGACAAGCTTGTAACCCCTGACTGCTAGAATAAACCGGGACTGCCATCATCGTCAGCTATGCCACGCCACAGTGCAGGAAAATCTGAGAGAGCAGGCTCAGGAAAAGCTTTACGAAGTGCGACAAAGTGAAGATCCACCAGGGAGTTCATTTCAAATATCATCAGTTTTGTGTATGAGATCTGGACTTAGTTACTTGTTACTCTTAGGGACGAGTACATGAACACAAGTGGCACAAACTTTCACCAAGCAAAATAGACTGTGATAGGCCTTCTAATTATTTTTAATGACTGCAGTCAGTTTGATGGTTTCCCCAGTTAAACAAACAAAACAAACATAGACTAGGCTCACTGCAACATGCTAGAGAGGCAGAGTAGTAGTACTACTTACTCTGGCCTATTTGGGCATTTTGAAATGATGGAAATTGAGAGAGAAGTTCTGAGAGAGCAAAATCCACATAAATGTATAAGAGAGAATGCAAAGCAGCACTTGCCTGTATGAGAATCGTTACTGCCTGGTGTAAAGAGATAAAGGGGGTATGTAAACATTTAAATATTTCCAGTCTTAAATTCTCTAAAGTTTTAAATTCAATATCCAAATTTTGGTTTATGAAAAAGAAATTCTCTATTTTGGACCATTTTTTATTGTTGCACTTGGCATACAGGTTTATATAATCATAATTCTTTATCCAAAATGCTAGCTTCATTTTCACCACACTGTGTTTCTGATTTCAATAAGCTGGATTTATTGATAGTAGAGATTAATTCATTAATCCATTAGACATCAGTTCTATGGTTCAAACAACCTCTTTTCAAACACAACTTATCATCAATACCTACCAAAATGACCTTTTCAATATCCTTGGCCGGACACCAATGAAACATCCCTGTAGAGTCATATTTTTTCACATTGGCATCCATATTGTCAATCTGCTCGTTGCCAGGAATTAACAAGGGGTCATGCCTGGGGGAAAACAAGTTGAGGACAACATAAGTGGAAAATATCATGAATTATGGATGGAAAGATATCCCAAGAGCTGTGTACAAAGAGGGATAAAAGTTTAAAAATTAAATTTATTTACACTTTAAAATGCTTTCAATGCAGTCAATTTTAAACAAAAGCTGAAAAGAAGAAAAAAGCTAATTTTTAAATTTCATGTGCAGTTTAGAAGATTTCCTATACTCTTTCTACACCAAAAACCATTTAATTTTAACCAGGGCTTTCTCTCACCATCACATCCATAAAAGTTTTTTTTCTTTCCAGTCCCACCCCTCCAAAATAAATATAGGAGTTGCTATTAGCACCTGCAATGAAGTAGAAGGGATAGGAACAGAGCCCCATGCTGACTGACTGGCATAGTATGGAAAGCCAATTACTTGCTTTTACCACATACAACTTCTGACATGATGCTCTTCACTGTAAAAGCTTTAACAGGCTGCACTTTAAATATTTTAGCAATTTGCCCAATCATATTTTGCTTTCCCAAACTGAAGTCCTTTAAAGATTCAACAGTACGTCATTTTAGAACAGACTGACTTAACAAATGCCCACATCTGGAACACATGATTTTAATACCAAACAACAATGTCCATTTTCTCTGACAACTCTACCTGTGATAACCTTCTAAGTGTTTTTGCAGTAACATTTTAAAGCACAAGGCTTCTCAAAGGAGAAGCAAATAAAAGACATTTTTATAAACTTGCTCTCCACCAACATAGCTACATCTAAGCACAGACACATACAGTTCTTTAATTTATACGCTAAAATCAAACACTAAGCTAAGTACTAAGTGGCTCCAACACTCTCAGATGCTAGTGAGGACCCCAGAGTGATTGCATTATACAACAGCATTGGAGGAAGGCCGTGTTTAAAAGGCACAGAGTAAACTGACCCTAAAATCTTAAATTCAACGAGGGAACAGAGCTTCGTCTGGCAAAACTAGAGTCTTTTACTTTTGTCATGAATGCTTGAAATATCCTGATACAGAATTGTAATGTTTCAAAGAAAATATCTGCAGTGTAGGAATATGCTAAGTATTCTAAGACAGGTAGCCAAATTTTAAAGCAGTTTGCCTTTTGAAGCCTGTTAAAGAAATGCCCATACTGGCTGATCTCTCGAAACTGGAAAGTTTCCTGCTTTTAAAGCATATGAGCCAGCAGACTGTGGTAAGAACCTCTCTTCTGCATTGTCTGCTAAAGCAGACTTTGAAAACTGTGGATGATATAGGTTAATTTACCCTGAATATAGTACGCTAAGTTACCACGCTTAAAAGAATTATGCTTGCATGGCTAAGAAAGGTATAATCTCTAATGCCATCAGGGTGATTAATTTGTGTAATTTTATAGCCACTGATTATATATCCATTGAAATCATTGGAAAATTCTCATTCATTTCACTGAAAGTCAACTCCATGGAAAGTGGCTTAAAAGAACTTGAGAAACTATTAATACAATATTCCACTTAAACCCAAATCTTTTGATGCTTTAAGAAAAAGCAATGCACTATATGGCAAAGGCATGTCAGACTCATCTGGAAGAGGAAACACTATGTTTTCAAAGTTTTTTACATTCGCTCAAGAGAGATACAGTTCAGTGCATTTCACTATCAACCCACTGGCAGCAGAGGAGTCTCCAGGGGACTAGCTGGAGTCTCTGACCCCGCTCCAGGTTTAATAATGAAAGGCCTTGCATAAGTGTGCTCCCTTTTTTGTGAGAAGCAGAGGTGACTTCTTGGTACACAAGCTGTACCAAAGGGTTTTCTTGTGGGGTTTTGGTTGTTGTTGGTTTGTTTTTTTTTTTTAATTTCTGTAAAAATATCTAGACTCTGTATTCTGACTCCATTCATCACCAAGCTGCAGCCACGGTAGTGGTTGTGATGCTGTTCGTAGGGCATTCCTTGCTGCTCATAGTTTCATGTGGCACAGTAAAGCCTGCAAGCATGGATACAACTCCATTTGAAGGTTGTACAGCATTGTTGTTGTTGACATTTAGTGGTGCTCTGTCCTAGCTGATTTTTCTGATGGAATATGTTAGCTATGCGTTTCAAAATAAGAAAGTTTGCCAAAAGATTAGCAATCTTCAGGAGCTTCCACTGAGAAATGTTTTTCTTTCCATTGTTTTTGTGGTTTGGATTTTTTCCCCCCCAAACTCTCACAAGACATTTCTCCACAAGCTTTCCTAGCTGAGCACTGAAACAAAAGCGAAGTTCACTCGTCAAATTGCCTCCTTTTCTGTCCAGAGATCAAATGCATACAAGAAGGAATTTTCTTCTTCCCTTTCCCTTCATCAGAGAAACTACAATAAATCAATTTGTAAAAAATGCCACATTCTAATTTTCTAATCAGTGCTTCTTTTCTGCTCTGAGACTTAAAACTAAATAGATCATCTGAATCTTTCACGCAAATGAGTATTTAGGAATACTCTAATCCCAGTCACAGAAATTATACAAATTGAAAGGAATCTTATAACAAAGCAGATGATAACAGATATTTGACATCGAATTATGGTCAACTGCCTTGAAATCTGAGGCAATTTTTAGTGTGTGATTGCTTAAAGCCTAGCATAGTTCTCTTTTGGGTATGGGTCTTGCATCTTAAAAGGGAATATTTGAAGTAGCTTGTGCCAAAGATTTATTAGAATTTTACCTCAGTATTATATTTTCTAGTTATCTTAGGTTTAAATAGAAGTGTGCTATGGAAGGGGTGAAGAGTGTGAACCATCAGATATAACTCCCTATTGAAGCTTTAGGTAACAAATTGTGATCTTTTTTTTATTTTAGTATTTTTTTAATGATCAATACATGCACTTAATTGCAATATGATAAACTGTTTGGATCCTCTGCTTCACTGCTTAGAGTACGGCAAGTGGGCACCTTAAAAGAAGCAAACAGGATGGGTCACACAACAAGAAAGTATGCTAATAAATACTATTGTACTACTTTTACTCTAGATGATTGGATTATTGCCTGAAAAGGAAACCATGATAAGACTAGCCACATTTTGTGTTTCAGAATCTGTGTTTTTTACATACAAGTGTGTTCATTAAATGTAAACCTTCTGGGCTAAGCTATTATTTTAATCTCTCTTTAATCAATGATTTTTCGTTCTCAGTAAAGAGATCCCAGAAGATGTCTATGGAGGTTGAAAACTTTGTCCTCAGATGTTAAAAGATACGATGGCTTATGTACTTAAAAACCGAATTGATCTTTGGACCACAGTCATTTCATGAAGTAATGTAGTAATAAAAAAGTATTACTACTTTAGACATATATGCTCTCATTAATCTGATGATCTAAACCTGTTTTGCAAATACTAAAAAATAATCAAGATGGACACACAGAGGCCAAGGCTGTCAAATCTGCCTAAGGGTTTTGGACACCCTCTTCCCATTAAAATTCGTATTACACAAAGCATTACAGTTGTTGCCCTTACATTGCCAAATCATGGACTGAGTGTTTCTAGAACCTCTCTGCCCCACTAACCCTTGAAGATGGCCCTGTCAAGCCACGCTTGAGTCACATTGGCAGGTTACTGTGGAAATGCTTGTATTAGTGCTGCAGCTATTATGTTTTCACAGGTTGTAAAGTCACCTGCTCGAAAAATTCAAATTATAGGAAGAAAACCACCTTCTACCAGTAAAAATCTACAGTGTTTGCTTTAACTGAGATGCTGGCTTTTAGGGCTTGCAATGACCAAAGCATTTGGTCATTGCAGCTAAGAAAAGACAGGCATGTATAGCATGAATGGGAGACAAGAAGCAGAAGTTAAATTTCCCTCATCCATAACCCCAGTTTAAAAATAGCTTCTCTGGTTCTTATGGCAGATATTACATATGCATGACTAAAAATGAAGAGCAAAATACCATCTTTTCAAAGTTTTGAAGAGCATAGAATGCCACTTATGATCAATTAAACTTGAAAACGATGCTAAATGCTATGCAACAGCTGCAACCCCAAAAGCCTGCCTGGAAGACAACAGCCTAAAGCAAAACCATAAACCCCACTTCCAGCAAACCTATTGCAAGGAAGTCAGCATGAAAATTTTAAAGAGCACTACTTTCCTAGCACACATTTATAACTACAGCAAAATTATTCACTTGGAGTTTTTGAGTCTGGAACTTCTGAGTAATGACTGGGGATGGACAGAACTGAAAAAACCATTTGAGGCCAAATGGCTGCCTTATTAAATGACTGTTGTTTAGCATATCCTTGGATTCTGTCACCTTTGTCTTAATTCTCTTGCTATCATTCATACACAATTTTGAGCATTAAAGCAATATACCCTCATTGATCTGCAGTGGAACAGCTCCATATGTTGTGCCCTGGGAACAAGAATACTATATGACCCGTGGGAACTCTGGTATTATTTGAAAATAAACTGTAATCTGTTAGTCTTTGCACATCAGTAAAACAACGTCTTGGCTACTTTTTATTCTGCCCTACAATAAAATTCTCCTTATATAAAATCAATGGCAAAACACCCCTGGGAACAACTCCTCTTTAACCTCTGTTTGTTAGTCTGCAATTACACCTTTCTCAGATATATATAAACTATATCTGGATTTTGCCCACACGAAGATGTTTAGCAGCCTACTGCTCAAGATTCATGGTCTTGAAACTCACCTTGTGTGTGGGCCAGGAATTTTGAGTTTTCCTTGACTGGGGATGTGGATGTGCGTTTGCAAGCGTATGCACACACATACTTAATTTTAGGAGGAAGGAGCGGGTTTGCTGCAGGTAAGATAGGAACTGAAGGCACACTAGAGAATGTCTCAGGCCTTTGAAATTTCCCCTACAACTACCCTAACAAATTGTGTCAATTAACATGCTGTTAGTGTTAGATGTATGCAGCCAGTGCAGGTGCTAATAATTGAAAAAGCATTTAGAGCTTTTACACCCTGGCTGAATATTTCATGATGTGCTGCATGTTTCACTATTTACTCAGTGGGCCTCTGTCACTTCAATCTTCTCTGACTGCTTTGACTGGTGCTATAAAGCTCAACCAAGACAGAGTGACGGCTTGTCACAGGCAAACTCCACTGACTCCAGCAGCTCGCTGGGACTAGCCGTGAAGGTTGTCACGACATTCTGATGGAATTCAGCAAATGTTTTGTGACTAATACACCCAACATTTGTCGGCTACCATTAGCCATTCTCTGTGACCCTCTGCAGTCTGTGTGGACGGCGTTAAGTCGTAATGAGAATTCGTTGCCTCTATGTGTTACACTAATGACACTTTTTTACTGATCTTTCCTTTCACAGGTTAATCAGCAATGAAATTTGTAAGGATTCAGTGCCCAGATGCACAGGGCTTTAGAGAAGAAAACCCAGTATGACAAGAGAAAGAAAACCTGCAGTTTACTGTTAAATGCTTTCATTGTCACATTCAGAAGCTATCCTACTATTGGCTGCAATCTCATACTGTCTGACTTCTTTTTCCCCAAAACTAAAAAGAACAGTTGATCCAATACAGCGGTTGGTACCTAGTGCCCTGTGGAAGCTTATGGGCTGACTTACAGTGCTAAGAATACTAACACAATTCTCCTTCCTTCCCTCTCGCTTAACCCGACCCTGCTTGTCACCATGGCCATCGCCTCAACCGCCCTAGGCGGGTGAACAGGCCTAAACCAAACACAAATCCGAAAAAACTTAGCCTTCTCATCCATCGCACACTTAGGCTGAATAACTATCATCCTCATCTACTCTCCCAAACTCACCTTACTAACCTTCTGCCTATACTCCTTAATAACCGCCACTGTATTCCTCACCCTCAACACAACCAACACCCTAAAACTACCCACATTAATAACCTCTTGGACAAAAACACCCACACTAAATGCAACCCTAATGCTAGCCCTGCTATCCCTGGCAGGATTGCCCCCACTAACAGGCTTCCTACCAAAATGACTCATCACTCAGGAACTAACCAAGCAAGAAATAACAACAACCGCCACAATCATCATCATACTCTCACTCCTCGGACTTTTCTTCTACCTATGCCTTACATACTACTCAACAATCACGCTACCCCCAAACTCCACCAACCACATGAAACAATGGCACCTTAACAAACCAACAAACCCCCTAATCGCCATCCTTGCCTCCCTATCAACCACCCTCCTACCACTCTCCCCTATAATCCTAGCCAGGCTTTAAACCCAGAAACTTAGGATAACCTGCCCCAAACCGAAGGCCTTCAAAGCCTTAAATAAGAGTTAGACCCTCTTAGTTTCTGCTAAGACCCGTAGGACATTAACCTACATCCCCTGAATGCAACCCAGGGACTTTAAGTAAGCTAGAGTCTTACTCGCCTAAGCAGGTAGGCCTCGATCCCACAACAATCCTAGTTAACAGCTAGGCGCCCAAACCCGACGGGCTTCTGCTTATCAGACTCCGGCACACAACCAAACGTTGCTGAAGTCTTTTTTATCCTCAGAAGCCTTACTGAAGACTTCATGCTAATTTATCAAGGCTACTAAGGACACTGATATAGAGCTGTTTACTGTAAGAAACTTGCTCACTGAAGTATCTTGATACCTCATGACATGCTCAGAATACGCTTCTGAAGTATGAATTCTCTCACATAGAAAAATAACAAAATAGTTAACTTTTACATCTTTATATGAGCAATTTAATGAGAGGTAAGCAAGGCACACAACCAATGCATCTTCTGGTTTTAATATTTCCCATTTATATCTGCTCAAGCTGCAGAACTAGCAATCTTTGAAGGGTAGGAGAATATACCTGAAAAATAATTTTTCATTTTTAAAAAAATAAACCCACATTTAAGTGACATCATAAAATATAGGAGTGTTTTTTTGCCACTTAAATAAAGTGTGTAGCCTTTATACCTTATGATAAAAGCTACCACTTTCACAAGTCAAAGTTTCTAAGAATACGCTACTTTCTTTAAACCCAGTTTAAAGCTAAAGAGTTTTTTCTTTCCATTGCCTTGATCTGAGTGGATCTTCTGTTACCCTGAATTTATAAAAAAGCCTGTTGTTTTTTTCTTCTGGAAAATTATCCTTTTCCTTCCTGACATTGCTCCCTTATCTCTAAAATACTTGTGCAAGATTTCACAGTATTCTAAAAAAAAATCTGATACTGTTCTTATTCCCATGGTTTATAACACAACTACCAATGGTAGCAACAGTCAGAGGGCTAACATAACTACCCCCTATCATTCTAACTTTTTCATTAGATAACCTTGTTAAAAACAGGTCTAAGATAACATAGTGATTCCTGAGCTACTCCTGTTGCTCATGTTGGTTGTAGCGAACTTGTAAAACAGGATCAGGAAGTGAAATGTGTTATTAAATACCTGCTGTGTTGCAGTTTCGTTACCATTGCATATTAGCACTGCATAAATTTAGCCTTGTAAATCCTTAACAGAGGACGTAAATTTTAGAGTACATGATGGAAATCTCCAAGACTAAGGTATATAAATAAAAACCATTATTATGGTTAATCAGTGAGCTTTCACCTCTTCAAACCTTACCTTCCTGCTTGGTTTAGGGGAGTCATGGAAAATTATCAGATTGAACTTATTTTACCAGTTCTTGCTTGAGAAATGTTCCCCTCTAGACCTCCCGTCACTTTTTTTGGTTCCTACAAGAAAGGTCACAGTTTCAGCTCGTGAAAGGGCAGCACTACAATGGCAGGGGCAACACAAATTCATCCTGAGTGGCACTGGCAGAAATGTGTGTGTACATTTGAGTGTATGTAGCTGGGTGGGCAGATGAGGAGGTAAATGTGCACAGCCATTGTTCATATACTTAGAATATTGTATCCAACTTCAGGAGAAAAGACAGGAGGTTTCCCCCTCAACTTCAGATAAATAATCTCATGAGGTTTCCGGAAACATATGCCAAAAAGCTCACTTTTTTCCATGTCACTTAGCTGGGTCTTGACAGTCTCTGAGCAAGTTTTATGGTTTGGTTGGGAATTATTTTAGATCCTTGATCAAGAAAAATCCTCAGGCTTATGCAATTCTCCTTGGCAACACACTGAAAACCCAGCGTCCTCTGATGCCTCTGATTCTTATGTGATCAGGGACACTAATGATAATGACCCTTTGCTGAGTATGCTACTTGTCTTGAGGCCTATGTCAACTACACCACTACATTCAGAGTGGACAGGGACAAACTATTTGTTTGCTCTTCAGGCCCCTTGGGCCCTGTCATATGCTATTTGTTCTTGCATTAAGAGGTAGTTTGACTCAGCTGGGCTGACATTTCCTTCAAGTCAGTGTATTCTACTCATGCAGCTACTAAAGCTTTAAGTGCGGACTTGAGCCCCAGCAACAATCCTTTTAAGAGGCCTTTTTGATTCATATCCAGCGCTTTTCACATTTTTACTGGTCATTCTGGAATCCAAAATGACACATTTTTCTTAAAACTAGCTTTGCTATTTGATATTCAGGTGACATAGCCTCCTCATATTTAAGGTGGCTGTTCATCAATAACATGCATCAAAACCTGTGACTGTAGATGATGAACAGGTGACTCGATATCACTGCATGACACCAGAGGCATCAAATGGTTTTACTTCTCTGCCTCATGAAGAAGGAGACTTGATGTATGATTACTGTGCTACTTGCAGCTTTCCTTCCTTTTCCTTCCACTTCCTACTTTAATTTTACTTTTTATTGTAATAGGATGTCCTTGTGTTCACATCTTCACAGGAGTAGTATCCTGTTTTTCCTGTTGTAGTTTAAGTTATTTTTAAATAATACCCATGTTCTCACGGGTTTAATGGGACAGACTTCTGTTGATGTAAAACAGATAGAAATACCAATGACAATGCAGAGTATTTTTCTAGTTAATTTGCATTTGCAGCTATAGTTGGATTTTGAAAGGTTTGTTTCTGATTGATTAGACTCTTCCACTATTGCATCAATGTGATTCTACTCATGTCATTTGATGCGATGTAGTATTCAGTTGAACAGTGACTTTCTAAATGAGAATCTAGACCATTTGTGATCTATAGAAATAATTTTTGTATGCCTAACGTCTATTTATTTCAGTTAGTTATTTATTGGCATTTAGAGACAATAACATCAAAGAGATGACATTGAAAAGATGTCTTCAATCTATTTGAATCGTATTTGGTAATACAGCTTTCTACTTGTGTGTGAGTAAATCTCAAAAATTCACAATTTCTGACCAGGTCTAAAGAAGCACCTGTGAGGCCTCCTGTCATGATGTCCTAGGGATACCTATGACACAGTTTCTGTCCTCTGTTCTACTTCAGTGATAGCAGAAGTCATAAAGTTTTATCTCACAATACCTTCTTCCCTGATTTGCCCCAGCCATTGTGGAAATCTAAAATCTCTGCAGCATTTTCAACATTATCTTAACTGGAGGGCTGCTCAGAAAGTCATTCTAGAGTCACAGCTCTGATTACAACTTATAAATGAACTTTTCAAATATTCCTCCTTTACATGCTCCAGACTTCTTGTCCTCCAGGCCCCCTCTAGACCCAGGACCATAGCTGAAGAAAAGTCTGCAAAGTAGCCAGCTGTTTCAGTGGGGGAGACAGGGGTGAAGCTGGCTTTAACAAGCAGCTTTTAAAGTAAATTTAGGAAAAATATTGCAAAGATAAATATCAGCTACAGACATGACAGTGCTTTAGCTGATTTACCTCCTGTGTACTTTTAGCTGACATACACTAAATATTTCTGGGCAGGAAAGCAAGTACCTGTCACTTCAGGTAATTTATGAGGATACAAAATGGCAGATAATACAGCCCACCTTTGTTTATCAGAAAGCAGAAAAGCGTTTGGCCATTACACACAAAGCTTAACGGAGTTCTCTTCTGATTCAATCCACTTTCCCTTATTTAGCACTTTGAAATAAAGTTAAATCAGTGTGGATAAAGAGTAAGACGAAGAGACGGTTGGGTCTGGGGAGAGGCTGAGGGTACCGGTATAGGGCTGGTGAATAAATTTAGCAGCAAGGGAGAAGAGGGAGAAAACAATGTCTGGATTTGGAAGCCTGGCAAGTTCTCCACTTGCTGCTCGACCTGTATTTAGCAATTCTGATGCGCTACCGAGCAGACAGCTCGGGCTCAGGATGACTACCCTCCCTCAGTCCCTCTTCAGCAGGCAATGAAAGCAGGCTCCACTTTGAAAATCTTCCCCCATCATGCAAACTGACACAGGCATGCTTTTCAAAAACCCACAGCCAATCTGTTGATCATTACTTATTTACAAAGGCCTTCGGGCAGAAAGTCCTGTAAAAACCATACTTGATACGGTATACACTAGCTTTTTCTGCTTGTGGAAAAAAGTACCCCTAAGGCTACCTCAAACCATCACTTTCTATTGCACATAAAATGTACCGTGTAACACTAAAGTATTTAATATATATGGTATAATATATCTACAGGAAAGGCATTTGTGTAGAAGTATGTTACCCTGTATTTGGTAATTTGATGTTTTGCTGAAGGCTATGACTTGAAAAAGCCTGCACCTAGTACAGAGGACCTGTCATCTCAGTACCCAAGAGCCAATAGAATAAAGAAGTACCCTTAAGCAGCAAAACTTTGACACAGCTTTGAAGCATATGAAAACAGTATAACTCCCCAGAATTATTATTACTCAAGATCAAAGAAATGAGGCATACTTTACATAGCAAACAGGGACAGTGTGCTCAGCTCCAAATGTTTCAGCTCTTTCTCTCTCTTTCTCCCTCTATTTTTTTTTATTTCTACTCCCCCCAAATTAGGATTTGGTGAGGGGGGGAATCTCCCACATGTTTAAAACTTTAAGCGGTTAAAACTATTAGGACCAGATAAGAAGACTGTCCAAAGGTAAGTAAATTGGAAATGATGCTAGCATGACAACTGGCACCGTAAAAATGAGAAGCTTGCCAGTGTTTTATTCTTCCTCACAAGCTGTAAACAAGCATGTAAATCAGTGTCATATGGGTAAGGCTGAGCTAACAGGAAGGCAGCGAACTTTTAATGATACATTTAACAGAAATAGATGGTCAATAGGAAAAAAAAGCCACAGCTGGGTGCATTTTCCTCTGTGAATTAATCTCACTTTTGGTTCTGTAGTCTAAATAGAGATGAGGACGCCTTGTAGAAGTTATGCCCTTGAATATGCCCTATATTGGAGCAACACTAAACAAATATGGGTGTTTCTGTAACTGGCCAAAGAAAATTTCCAGTCTACCAACTGAAATACAAAGAGGAATATTACCTAGCTGTATCCAGAATTGTTAAGGGAATAAAATCATTGTCAACAATAAAGAAAAGCAATGAATTATTTTATACATAGAAAGAACTATTATTCATATTAATTTTTTTCACTTAATCTCTGAGACTGCAGAGCAGTTGCTGTTACACATGCACCCAAAATGGATGGATGTGTCAGCTTACATATATAAATAAGCTTACATTTTTCTGTGTATATATATGCAGTGGAAAATCTCTGGTATGATACTTAGTTCTGGATAGAATTATGGACTGCAGTTCTAGCCTGGCTACCTTAGATAGGCAAAACCAGAGCAGGAACGGCCTCCTTGTAGAGAACTTCACGTCCGCTACCTGATCCTGTTCTGACTGACTCGAGCAGGCAAAAGGTGAAGCACAGTGAGACAGAAAGCAAATGACATATTATTTTAATAGATTCCCATTTCGTGTTGCAGTTTTAACAAATCTCTTAGAGGTAATTTGTCCTATGGAAGGAAACCACATAGTTATACACAGGCATACTGGTGTAAAATAATGTACACATAGCAACAGGGGAAAAATATCACTAACAAGATGATGTTTTCATCACCCACTTTTAGAGTATATACTATCCTCTTAAAAATCCCTGTGTTTCATAATTAATGTGCTTTTAGCCTGAGTAAAACTGCATTAGTTTTGAACTTTGCTTTGGCAAGTACATAGATTATTAGACTTTTTTATCAGTCTAAATCAATTAAGAGAAATATGATTTCAATCGACAGGATAAAAGGAAGGTAATATTCAGGTTCATTTTTGATTGTGATGATACATCTCACATATGGCCTTAAGTACAGAAAACAGTACTCAGAGGGAATCTAACAAAAAGAGAATTGCCTGAGGCAAACTAACCACATGAGTTCCCCTGATTGGTTAGTGCTATCATTAGTGCCACTGCTGTTTAAGAACTACACACGGACAGGACAGGGTGACAGCTAAGACTTTAAAGCCTATGTATTTTTCAAACAGCTTTTCAAACTGTTTTTCATGACAGAATTTTTTTTCAGCTCTATCATTAACTGCTGACAAGCTGACAGAATAAATACTTCAGCCTTTCAGAAACCATCTAACAATCTTTCCCCCCTCCTTAGTTTTGATGTGGGGGGAGGAGAAGAGGAAGGAAGGAAGGACGGAGATGAAGATACGAGTTTCTTAGTCTTACCTCATCAGTTTGGGTGAGGAGTTGGGTGAATTTCGCATGCCTCCGTTTCGCTGCTTTTTTTTGGGTGATAGCGTTGACGGCTGCTCATCTTCAACTGGAAATATAAGGAACTCATGAGATTAAGTACTGCTCTAAGTGGAATATGAAATACAAGTGAAGTAGCAAAGAACACACACTCTATGTCCATTCACGCACTGATACTTCATTGCTAACATAGGCCCAACAGTAATAAAAATCAAGTACATGTTAGTCGAAGAGATTGGTTTGAAGGAGAAGCAGGGAAGAATACCAGGGTTTTGAACACAGGCGTTCAAATTGGTTTCATACTTCAAAAACAAAGTGGGGGGAACCACATTCGGGTTATTCTTAGAGTTATTTTCAGTTAATCTGTGCTACAGAAAAGTAGAATTAGTGCTCTCCTATGTTCTCAGACAGATGAAGTACTATTTGCAATACCAACATAACAGCTGCCAGCCTGCTTTTGCTAATGAACTAGACACCAGTTGGTTCTTGCTCCTCACATGCCAAACAACAGAGTCTTCATGAAGAGATGTAAAATATTCAATGCCTTGATGTTCAATGATTCAGTTAGTCGGGAACGTGAACGCAGCCTGCCATTGTGCACAGATCTCCAGCACAAGTCAGACCTCATCGCTCTACCCTTCTCACAAAAGGGAGTTTTAACAGGAGTGAACAGAATGAGGTTGAATGGAAGTGGGGAGACAATACCTGTATAACAGAGGATGCATGTGTTATGCAATCTTTTAATGAGGATGAGGTGCATTTTCAATGACAGATCAATTTCCAGATGTAAAATCACTTACAGTTTTGCCAATCATAAACTACTCTTGGATAACCTATGTCACAGTATGTATTGCTTAAACAAGTGCAGCTTCCTAGTAACTCATCTATGAGAATTAACTACCATCTTCACTGTTTCAAGATTGTTACTGCACTTGATAATCTGTGCATAAGGTTTACATGTGCTATCAAAGGGAATTATCTTATGCCTGCTTTCTCAGATTCACACAAATGCTGAATTATTCTAATATAAAGAAGGAAAAGACTCTTTTTTTCCCCCAATCCTATTGTTAACTGAAAAATTAACTAGAAGATAATATAACTGATGCCTAGGAAGTTGTTACTTTAAAGCTAAAAGGAAAGAGATTAGTAGTAGTAGTAGCTATATTAAAAGAGCTTAATGCACATTAGCAGTGCACAAGCAGAGGCTGGAAAAAAATTCTATTTGCAACAAGCTACATAGGAACAACAAAAAACCCTGGATATATGTCACCTGCCCTAGACTTATCTGGGAAGAAATTAAGCAATATCCTTCTGCTATAACCCTCTTCTGACACTATTTGGCTACAGACTGCATTCTAGCCTGTCATGTCTGTCTGTTTGCCCAAGTCTTCTACGGAACTTCATCTTGCCTTGGTCAAGATCAAAGGAGTGGCCCTGAAAAGACAGATGTGCCGCCTTTTTAAGTGACATGGCATCACCTAACACAGCAAGGAAATCAAAACAAAAGAAAGCACTGCCAAAGAAAAACAAAGAAACAAACAAAAAGCTAACCCCAAAATAAATGCCCCAGAGAGCGGTGTAAAAGGTAATACTTAGATCAGAGCAATGACTCTCTAATAATGATTTATTTCGCTATCTTAACTTTCTTTTCTTCTTGGGCAGCATCCCCAAAGACAAAGCCATTTCCTTATCATCTGACACTTTTTCCAAGTCAGAGTCCTATAGTGGAAATGCGTACTGATGACTAGTCATATACCATTTTTTGTTTGGCTGAGAGATAAATAAGCCCATAGAAAATTCTCAAAAATATACAAACTGAATTTTCCTTTCTGTGACAGTTTGTTCAGATTAAACTAGATCACTTCAGTATTTAGCTTTTTGTAACATGAAATGAATATGCATAGAATCGTTTTGTTAGTAGTATCTTTCTATTTCTGGTTATAACAAAGCACAAATATATGTGCACTTCAGAACACGCTCTGTAAATCACTCTCTTGGAGATGGCCTAGTCTTGTTTTAAGCTTGTCTATCAAAAAGTTATTCGCATGCTATTCCACACAGACAATAGGTTGCTTTCAAGATATACACTGTGCTCTCTTATTCTTTATAGCATATAAATATTCAGTTCCAATCTGATGAATCCACCACTTACTTAAAAGATCAAAGGAACAAGACCATGCAAAATGTTCCTTCCAGAAACCAACTATAACTGATATGTTTTGCTCTCTTGGTAGCAAAAATTCTAAATTTCACTTCGCTTAATCTGCTACCATGGCATTACAGAATGTTTGTCAAGAGAGATGCAGTATCGCACCGTAAGTACATTGTTACACTATTTTAACCATTTAAGGAAGATGTATAGTCATCAGGACCATGCGCAAAATCTTACATTAACACAAGTCAACTGTACATCATATTATAGCGAGAAATATTTTTATGAACAATAGAAAACACTATTAAAAAAGAGTACTTTTCCAAGTTTTCACCTAGCTAATAAGACTCCTGTCTGATCCTTTCAAATACTGAAAGCTAGTACAATAAGGATCTTTTGTACTACATGGTCCAACATTTGTGCTCTCCAGTGCTGCCAGGCGATGCTACTCTGCCATCCAATTAAACAACAAAGTCTTAGTAGTAATCATGCAGAATAACCATTTCTAGAACTAGATTTCTAGCAGTCTGCAGTTATTTTTGGTATTGCAACTACAATAAATAAGCTCACTCTTTTGATACGTGCTTGTCATATTCAAACCATGTTACTGTCACCAATTGCCTAGAAAGTCCAAGGTTAATGTGGCTCCCTAGTTAATACCCATTAGCAAAGCCTTCTGAGGGACTTCTCTTTGTAGCTAAAGCAATACCTTGCTCAAGCAAGGAAGCCATTTATTCTCATTGCAGCAATGAAAGGTGATCTATCTTAATCATATCACATCCAAACAAGATTTTGTTTTTCCATGAAATCTGAGCGCAGAGTTTACAGGGCATCTGCATTTTAGAAACGCAGCTAAGAATAGGGGAAGGGAATCCATGAAGCTGAAATATGCGTATGATATATAATGGACACCATTACCTATGGCTTGGTTCCCAAAAGTATTGCAATGATAACTCAGAAATGGCTTCTTAGTAGTAAGTAGGACATAAAACCTATTTAATTATTATCCTTCAGATACTCTTATCAATTTCCTGCATATTTAAAGAAATAGATCTAGCAAAATTTTTAGTAAAGCCATAAAATATCATTTTAGTTTCATGGTTGCTGCGTCTCCATTAATATAAAAGGGAGTCTTAAATTTGCTTGTTCTTATGAAAGACAACCATATTTGAATAATGGGCTGTGATATATGACAACTCAACTCTGATGTTCTATGTTTGACCTAGTGCTTTTGTTAATGAGAATGTGTCCCCATTTTTAGTGTTTTTGATGTCTTTATGCTACAGGATTTGTATTAAAATACAGTCATATTATATCATGCAGACCTTCTTTACCAGCTTTCATGAAAATTGCAAATAAGTTCAAGAATTGGATACAGAATTCTATAGAATTGGAACTCAATCCTGCCTCCGAGTTCTAATGAAATTCAAGAGCTTGTTTGCACATCCCTAAGTATAACACTTAATGTACTGTTGTAACAATCCAGTGCTCACTTGTCTAATAGGCAGAGAATCTAACAGTTCTGCAGTTCAGGAAGACTCAGTGCTAACAAAATGTCAGGCAAGTCTAATGAGGCTTCAGATGCTCCGGTTTATGCTGGAGTTTAATTTAAAGTTACACTGATGTTTCAACATGTTTGCTTATTCTTGAGTAAAGAGGATTCATTATTTCAATGACATAACCTCCAGACAATGTTCCACGAATTGATTTAAGATGTGCTGGTAATTTTAACAGCCTTAATGTCGAGCTGAACATCTGTAACAACATATTACTTGACTTTTATCCTCATTTCATTTTTTAAGCAAAATAAAGGGAATGTCTTTCAGAAACAGTGGACAAGTTCATAACTTTTTCTTTGTTATTTTGTTACTATTTTTTAAATAAATCTGTCTCCTCACTGCCTCTCCCAGGTCACTAGAAGAACAGTTTACAGACACTGTTTTTTAGATCCCCAAAAGAGCTCGCATTTGAAATAACATCTATGTTACCGAACATCACACGAACTGGCATACCTGCTAAACTCATTCTGCCTAGCATGTAAATGCTTCAAAGCAAATAAATCATATGAAAGGTAAAGCGCAAACCACCCAGAAACATTAGTTGACTAGCTATCTTGATTAACTTATTAATCACCACATCTGGAGAAACCCACATCTGTAAGCACTTAACAGCATTAGTAATGTCATAGTCACATTGAAAACAGACTGCAAAACCATGCGCAAACCAATCTGTATTGCCTTATGCATCCAACTACGGGGCTACCTACAGAGATCTTGGTTCAACCCAGGCTTTTGGGACTGGTAGCGGTATTTTACGGGCAAGCTGAGTGCCCTTTGCAATCTACAGTACGTAGATTTTCCTTGTTCAACAGAACTCAATAAGTTAAGGTGCAGCAGCGAGGGGCTGTTGGGTAGGAAGAGGCTCCCTTTACGGTTATTAACAAGTGGAACAGGTTCCGGGATTCCTTCAGTGGACTTGGCACCAACCAATGCATTAGTAGTTGCATTCTTGAATTGATATGAACATTTTGGGTAACTTGATCTAGCTGCATTCTTTACTTCTAAATAATAAGAAAAAATTTAAATTAATGTCTTTGTATTAAAAATTATTTCAAACCACAGGCATGAATCAATTTTGATATTATGTGGAATCACAGACTTTAAAGCTTAAAGTATCAGTTTCTACAGCAGAAATAAAGGTTTATACCTGCAGCTTTCTTAAGTTTTTTTTCTAAAAATGGCTTTTTATAAAAGAATACTTATAAAAGGATTATTCCACAATATTATCATCTTTAAGCAATAATCCCATCCTAGGGTAAATGTCTCTGAGGCAATGCTTATTTCCCACATGTTGATAAAGGCTTTGAGATTTACGAGCTGTGGAAGATGTTCATTCCTTTGAATCTACTGAAAATGACAGGGGAGGTAGAGCAATCTGCTGCTATTAAAATAAATAAGGAATAATAGAAAAAAGTAAGGTCAACACTTCAAATTGTGCAAGCATACTTATGGAATTAAACAGATGTTTAGGAACCTACATAAAAGTTGTTGGGTATTCAGAAGTCCTGAATACTGTAAATGTCAGGAGGTCATACATAGCACCTCTGAAAAGAAAGCTAATAAATTTAATTTCCTAAATATGGATTTAGTTTGAAACTGTGATTCTTAGTCTTCCATTTCTAATATATTAATTAAACAATAATTAAAGACAATTAAACAACCCCCCCATATTAATACCTCCAACAAATGCCATCCTCTGAAAAGATAATAATAAAATGTTTTTCTGGTAAAAATATGCAGTAATCATCTTCTCCTAATGCTTATTTCATTCTGAATGAGTATATTATGGAGAAGAAGATATCTTACTGAGTCCCTAAGATCTTATATTCTGTTATGTATTATGAGGTGAGAAGGTTGGGTAGGGAGTAGTTTATGGACTGATAATCTTGCAGCATTATTTCGGTATGTTTCAATTGCCTTAAAGTTTCCAAGGAGAACTTCAAGTAGACAGTAGCTCAAAATTGTTTGAGGAGACGGGCATGGTTTTGGCATCTTTTTCTAGTTTACCTTCAGCTAGAAATGCTATCTGGTAAGGGGAAAGATACACAAATAGCATCCACATCTTTGCCATTTGTTTTCAAAGCACAAAATCTGTGTCTCTCTCACAACAAAAGGTGATTATATGTGAATTACAAGAGTCATCTGAATGCACTTTTTAACAAGATTCAACTATTTGTTGACAAAGTATCCACTCCCATTCAATGATCTCTGAATTGATGGCTCTACTGCACTGACTGAGGTGGATATAAAAACCAGTGAGAACAGAATTAGAGTCTAACTCAGTGTTATTCTGCTCTTTGCCAATAGTAGTAACATTTAAAGTATAATGAATAATGCATACTCATGAGAATTAACATAAATTTTAAATTATTGGAGAATAGTATATATCTTTGCCAAAACTGCCACAAAAAATGCTGTGTGTCATGTTGGATACACAACTCGAAAATTATAAATCTTACCTTGGAGTTACTGGGGTTTTGTCAAATCTCGTACTTCTATCTTTGACATTCCCCCAGTGAAACAATTTTCAGGTTATAAAATATATCTGCAGAGACCTATCTCCCTACACAAGTCACTGGTCAAGCATATATTTGAACATTTTGAAATACATGAACTTGGTCCTATTTTTAAACTACAGACAGCAATATTGGAAAAATTCTTTACAAATCTACATGCCTGCATCAACATATCTTCACATACAATGGAAGAAGACCAAACTTTATTAATAATGCTTATCCACCCTCCAATCAAATTGTATAAGAAACATTATAACCTTTTTACAACTTCTTCTGGAGTTCAATAGGTGATAGTTTCAGCTACCAGACCTGGCTACTAAGCACTAAACTTCCCTAACAGTGTATGTCTTATGGCATATTCCATGTAGACATAAGCAACCTTTCCCAAGATTTTGTGCTTGCAGTGGCACAGCACAAGCCAGAACTAAAATACCTTTTCTTATGGTACGACTTAATAGCTTGAGCTTGGCATCATATTTAATAGCATCACATGATCTTGTTCAGCATGAAGGCGGACTGAGCTATTTAAAACACATCCTACTTTCCTTTGTTTCCAAAGTGTAGATATGGTACTACCACTGAAAAGCAAAACATTAAACAATGGGGATAACAGAGTTGCCATTTTTTTGTCAAATTACTCCAGATTTAGAAATTCTAACTACCAGTTTCATCCCATGACCTCTAACCTCCCGCCTCTGACAAGAGTTCAGCTGCTTCAGATGAAAATGGAAGAATCCCTGCTGTAGATGACTATGAAATACCTTGTTCATAGGGCAAGTTTCCTTCTGACTCCAAAATTTATGGCCCATTTCTTTTTACTCAATCTTGAAAAGACAAGACTACAGTATAATATCCGAATAACCTAGCTTTGGTACAGCTAATTATTTCTTTATCCATACCTCTAATACAATTACATATTTTTTACCCTAGAAGAGTAAAACCGGTTATTTTTAGTCTAATAGCATGTCACGTTGTACATGTACACTGTGCCACAGACACAAGCATGTCAGGATACACGTGGAACTACACGTGCAAGCACAGAGGTGCACTTTTGAAGACAAGATATTATTGTGCTTTCAGATTAAGCAGTATAGTACAACTAGGAGAGAAATACAGGCCAAAACCGTCTCTTCTGCAGATACATACTACAATGTGCAGAACCTAAAACACCTATGTTTTTTATAGCATCCTGTTCAGCAAAAGCAGTTTCCTTTCATTAATGATTTCCTAAATATCTGATTGGGTGCTTGCATCACTATGTGGGCTGACTTCCATAGAAAATGTATCTGGGAAACGAAGGTTGCTGCTAATTTTGTGGAACTAAATACAGCCTTACATGCTGCCACTGCCTCACTAGGTTTGGTGACCAAACTGTCTGGATTGGGGTAATTTGTTGTACCACTGTGCAATGTTAAACCACAACCTCCAAATCCACAAGAGTTCTCTTCCAAGTATGCAGGGAGTTTAGCACCAGTGAGTCTACTAAAAAAGAACTATTTTCTAGTCATAGTTAGATTAGTTTCTCTTTATCTGATATAACATATACCTTTATTCTCAATGGAAACGGTCACAGGACAAGTGTGCTGCCTGCATTGTTTATTCTGCCAAAGTTCATTAGAACTATTCAGGACACTTGTCATGTATCTGTAAGGCATTATTATTGTTAACTAAGAATAGAGATACTGACTGGTCATTTTGCGAGTAGATTTTGAATATCTTCTTGAGAATGGCAAACAATAAAGAAGTGGATAGGAGTAGTGTAAGAAATTCCATGTTTCCTGTAGTATTTCCGAATTGCACCCTGGGTGAATACTACCTTCTTTTAGTAAATGCTGTACAGAACTTGCCCAAGAAACCTGTCAACATTAGACAGGTAAAAAATAATGTCTATAACATGTGAGATATTAATGTGATATATGTAAAGGTATTTTGAAGCTGCATACATTCCTATTCCTTCCCGCCACCCTCAAGAACTCCCTTTCAAGCTCGACAAATATATACTTGCCTACAGACTGCATTAGGGAATCATGCCTATTTCTATTTCTATACTTTTTATTTATTATAACGAAGATAATTTGAAATGTAATCTGCAACTCTCCGAACATTTTTAAAACAACCAATGTGGTTAATCTAATGCCTATGGCAATCTCTATTTATTCGTTGTGAGCATACGCTTGCCATAACTTAAAACTGGGCTGAGCTTCAATTTAAATGTAACGAGGCAGAATACCAGTACAGTGCTTTCCACAAAATGGCTGAAACTGGCTTCAGCATGATTTGCCTGGAAGGGAAGATGAAAATGTGTTTTTAAAGGAGAAAAAAATATCCTGACCAAAACCAGACATTCTAAACAACCACCACCGATACCCACTGCTCCTTTCCTTCCCCATCTCTATCAGCTGCTAGGCTTTCAGCACCGTTTTTCGCCAGACACTAGCACAGTGTTTTCCTTCACAGTCAGCCATCAGCCAGAGCTGTCACTTGCAGATACTTCATTTTGTTTCAGTCTAATTCATACTGCACCCCCTTAATCTCTGCAGCGAGTAATGCCATGTCACTGTGCAGACATGCCAGATTCAGCACGAGAAGTCTAGAGAGTGTTTTTAACAGTTAAACTGTCTTGGTCTGAAAACATATTTTATTTCTCGCCCCAACTTAAACGTTCTCTTTCTCCTAAGCATCTTCCCAGCCGACCTCCAAAGGAGCAATCACTGTTCTGCAATCTGCTGTGTCTTCCTTAAAGCTCAGCTCTTTCACGCGGCGGGTGAAGACAAGCTGCAACCCTGTATTACTAAATGCAAATAATCGATATGTTGATTGAGCTTTTGGCTACCGGAGTTCTTGTGATGGGAGTGACAGTGAGCATGACTTCCCTCTTTCAATAACAAGGCTGTTTAGACTTTGCTACCTACCACTTTGTGAATCAGGCAACTGAAAATACCCACAGCAATTCCTCCAAACTGTCAGCTATTGCTGTGATTCCACCCAGCACCCCCTGTACAAGACAACAGATTAACCATTAGGCTAGATATGTTGAAAATATACAGCTTCAACCTTTCCCCAGCTAGCTCAGAGCGATGTATAGATGATTATTTCAACCGTCAGCTGCCGCATAGACTTAAACCCCTGCACAATAACTCCTGGATTCATCTGCCCCTTGTCAAACTCGCACAGCTTTAGTTTGAGCATACATAGTGTGGCAGTTTCACTGCGGATCTAGAATAATCCAGACGGCTGCTGTCTCTTTGTTAACAGGAAGCTAAACTGATGAGTTTGTAATGCATTTCTTATCAAAGGTAGTTTCAGAAAAGAAAATGTGCCCAATCAGTCAGGCTTGGAATTTAGCATAGTATCGGAATATGGTTTAATCAGAATATTTGTTATTTGTTGGGAAAAAAATATTATTCATCCCCTTTAAAAATCACTTCATGCCAATGAACTATTTACTTCACAAATTTATAATTAGTGCTTGATTTTTTGGTGGTACCAGATGCAATGAAATCATTGACTAGAAACTACAATGCAGTGGTGCTTGATGAGATACAAAAATGTTAATTTTAGAAACTGAAGAGCAGTGTTTGCTTGGTGTCTGAAATGGTAATTCAAATGAAACAGGATTGCTGTTGTGGTTTCTACATGCATTACAAACTCAGGGAAATGCATTTCATTTTTTTTTTAATGCAAAGAGAAACAGATATGCTGCGTACCTCTACATACTAGTATTGTTAGAAAAGCAAGTGAGGCACACTGGCTTTTAGCTGCAGTGTGTGCCATCTGAAGCAGGTAAGAAAACATCAACATTCGAGAATGTCAAGAATGCATCACCTCAGAACATTTTACAAATACTGAATGGTGCCTACATGAGACGTTCTCTTTGAAACAGCATAGTCCAAGAAACACCCTTTTTCTTTTTCTTTTTTTCCTTTTTTTGTCCCAGGCTTGCACCTTTTGGCTAAAGGCACATAAAATTGAACGACAAATGCATTGCTCTTTTTTTTTTTTTTTCTGTTGGCATCCAATGTTTACATTTTACATTAATAATGCACAGTCTTTCAGTTTTAATTCTCCTCACACATAAAGGATTGAAAGTCAGCTACAGATATGCTCCTCACCTTTGTTTTTCCCTGAATGCTGTAAAAAGACAATTAATAGAAAACGTGGAATGTTGCTAAGTTGGATCCTGCTATGTATTCTAGAAGGCTGCTCTGATGTTCTGGGAAAACATGATAAACTTTTAAGTTCCTGAGCTTTTAGGGTTACACATGTATATAGAATGAAAGATAGATTGCACAGGTGTTTGGAAACCCAGCAAACTTTTAGCTTGAATCTTTTGGTGAAAAAAGTACAGGGTATGGTTTCACACTGCTATAATTTATTTTTAGGTGTAGAGCAACCCCCTAAGGTTACTGGAGAACTTTGATTTTAACTCCTCCAATTTAATTCAAGAGCATAATTGTTACCAAAGCTTTCCAGAGGTACCACTTGCTCTCACTTCTCTATTACTGTGACTTTGGCAAGCAAAGAAGTGGTTTAAGGCTGTTCAAATTGTGGTTGATCTAAAGTGCATTGAAGTCAGAGAAGATACATTGACTTCAGTGGACTTTAGATTGGGAGCTGTTCATACCTCATGCTTCAGGGTGCAAGCTGATAAAATGGGACAGGAAGAAAGCCTTTCCCATATATAAAGCATTTCACAATTGGCCTGGGCAATTTAGAGAAGAAAGGCTTCAGATTTCATGGACCTGGTTTCTTGTTCCTGTACAGAAGTATATACACAATGTGACACTATTTGTACGTAACAACCATCTTCCCTTTCCCCTGACAAATGTGCACAGTAGAAAAAAGCTACTTTATTTAATTCCTAATTAAATCCTAATTTAAATTTAGACTAAGTCATAGGTCCACTGAACCTTGAACATATTTTTTGGTTCAGATTTTAGTATTCCCTCACATATTTTTCTTGATTTTTAGTATCCACTCTCCATCGCCTTCTCAACTTATGATTCATTCTGTACTTGTTTATTCAAGTTATTATATTGTTATAGGAAAACTGCCAAATTAAGTGTTAAAAAAAAAGCTTCCGTGGACTTTTTTTCCCATCTATTTAATCATCCAATTGACTTCTCCATGTGTTGCACCTAAAGAGAATATTATTTGGGTAAAGTAGAGTTTATTTTGGGAAAGAGTGAAGAAAGGGAGATATGTTTAAATTGTAGAACTTAAAACAGAACATGGTCTGTGTTCATGGGGTCTGTTCTCCAGACAAACATCAAAGTGAAGGGAATTGACTTTGTCTTTTGAGAGTGCACTTTGGAGAATAAGGAAACTCAAAGTCTCTTATGGGGTATGGTGAGTGTAAATATTCCTAGAGTTAAATTTTAAATTCTGTTATTTCATTATGACAAGCTGTTCTGCTATCTGAACACTGAGGAGGAGCAAGAGCAAAATGTTACTCCTCTGTGTCAGAAAAGAGCTGTTAAGACCTTGGGTGTCCTACTGTGTCACAAGCAGCTACGAACTCCAATTTCAGAGCTCCAGCTGCCGTGTCTGGCAGAAGCAAAGTACAAAAGGATTGCTCAAAGCCACATGTTAACTTTTTAATAGACTACCTGATGATCCTATGGCTACAAACAGAGGACTAGTAATCTCGACTGGGAATTTAGTTCTACCGCTGTAGGCTCTCACTGTAGGGAGCAGTTGCAGCACTAGCGAGGGTAGACTGTAGTTACGTAGTTCTGTCAAACCATAGGAGGAATCTGTCCTGTCTTCACAAAGTGAAGGAAGCTTCCCCTTTGTGACTGAATTCACTCATAATCTGATCAGTCACTGCTAAAACCACTGAAGTTCTCTATGTGGACAAAAAACAAGCTCGTATTAAAAAAAAAACAAAACCAACCAAACAAAAAAAACTTGAAAGGCCACTCCCTGTTGAGCCTAGGAACAGTTTGTTCTTTACACTCCCTCAGCTCCAGTGGGAAAATATACAATTCCTAGAAACAGCTAAGGGAAAAAGTAAGCACAGGAGTACTTGGTGATTGCTCTGCTCCTTGGGATTAGAAAACTTGTGTTGACTGCAGAGATTGTGTTCCTCAGGAAGAGACAATATGTCAGTGCATAGGAAAGGCATAGTTATATGCCAACTTCTTTGGAGCAAGATTGCACAAATTTCAGCTAGGTCACGCTGCAACTGTTTCCTTCGTGAGAATGTTGGGAAGTGCAGATTTCATCCTGCCGAAATCTGATGAGAATTATTACTTTGTTTTCCAGTTCAAAGTGTCAATTTATCTCAACGTCTTAATAATACACATCTCCAGTGTAATTTCAACCTGCATACTCTGAAATTTTAAAGTGCAATAACCTTTTCTCTATCCTGTTCGTGACAAGTTTAAAAATAAATTTGTGATAAAGGTGTTTTTATTAATGCATTTCCTGAAGAAGAAATACTAGGTCCCTGTGCCTGTTTCCCTGCCAGTACAGCATGGAGTAAAGAAGAGATTTTAATAAACTTCCTATAAATCTAGGGGACTATATTCTTAAAATCTAAGATTTTTTTTTTTTTTAATTCTTCCTCTGCTTCCCAATGAGTTGCCTTACTTCTGAAACACAAAATTTGGAGGACATTGCTTGGTTTGGGTTTTTTACTAGGTGGTTAATATGCCACCAATAAATTGGATTTTTTTTTTTACTTTTTAAACTTCGCTACCATTGAATCTCTTTTCCCTTTTGTCTGTTGTTTACCTTTGCACAAAAGGGTGTGGAAGTGCCTGTGTTTCTGAACAAGAGGATCTGAAATCTTGACGTTTAACTCTGGCTTTCTTATCATCAGTCTTATTCAGCTTTCATCCACATCAGTGGAAAAACTTCAATTTATTAAAAGTTAATAGGATCAGGCTCAGTGTCCCCCAATACTCTTTCAGGTTCAGCTGTAATATTCCTCTGGGATGGAGGTCTTCTCACAACTGTTACCTGTGAGGTCATATCATTTGCGTATGTAAAATAAGTAAAAAATGCTGTGCATGTTTACATACACGCTGGTTTTATATACAAGTGCTTACACCGTATATACCTATTCAGAAACACTTCTATACAATTAAAACAGACATCTGAAATATTAGAATTATTTTCTTTTTTCAAATAAAATTGTTACCTCACAAAAGCCATACATAAAAAAGTTCTTGGAGGTTTTTCAGTCACTACTTATTTCTAAGCCAGCACCACCACCTGCTGGTTACACGGAGTTTCAAGCCCCAGTGCTGTTTCCCTATCTTCAAATCTATGCCTACGTATAGAACAGTATTTCTCAGCTGCTCTTATACATAGACATGTTATTGCCAGAAGACAGATTTTTTTGCACATCGGTTGCAGTTTAACGATACTCTATTACCAGAAGTATGTCTCTCATAGAAGTGGGGAATGTTAATTGTTGACAAACCAATTCCCAAGTACAGTAAATCGCAAGGTAAACATCCAAATTAATCAAATAGGTTGAACTTGTTATATTAAAAAGCCTATTGTAACATACGCTGCTTTTATCACTTACAGATATACAGTTAAATACAGTTCATGACACTAAGAAATCGGTATATTTTTCAGTATATTTTTTTCCTACGTGCTTCTACTTTAGCGAGTTCTACAATGCACTCCATTCTTGTAAAGGTCTTTTTTTTTCCTGAAAAAATGTATACAAAAAAACAGTCTCACCTGGTAAATACATTAATATAAAACCCAACCAAAATATAAATAACTAAGATTAAATCTATAAAAGAAAATAGAGATGGAATATAATTCATTGCTATGGAAAATTAGCGAAGTATAGCACAAAATTTCTAGGTAAACAATGGCAAAACAAAGGAAATAAAACAACAAAACATTCATAATGATAATTTTTAAAAATGGAAAAATGTGGTGTCTACCTCTGACTGTATCTGCAAAAGAACCCACAAAAAATTACTACTCACATCTCTGCCAAAGCATACTGTAGGTTGGCTGAAATCAATCGCTATGGGGAAGCAAGGGCTGGCAATTTCATAAAGGTGGAAAATAAAGCATAAGCTAAGAAATCCAGTGGTGATAACTAATAACAAAGTTACTTACAACAGTGTTTTGATCTCTAACAGAAAGAAGAGGATGGATGTAAAAGGATCCATCAAAAGAATGGATGTATTTAACAAGGATTGTATTTTTCAAATAAAACATAAATACTATCAAAATAACTCCATACAAAATAAAAAAATTACTGTTATAAATTCCCTCTGATTATTTCTCTAATACTTAAAAATACTGCAGCGATAATACTGAAATACATGCAGAAGTTAGCGTTGAACTATTCAGAATTATTGTAAGAGGGAAGTGCATGCCACCTCATGTTCACTTCATATAAGACAAATTATAACAATATACAAGTATGCAGACTAACAACGGAGAAAGAAAGCAAATAATACCGAATCTACCAAGCTAAATTGATAGCCAGCTTTAAAAAAAAAAAAAAGAGTTTTGTCCTTTTATTTTTCACTTTGTTACTAAAGCTACACAAAGATGTCAAACTTGCTTAGTTCATGACAAGGATCAGGCAGACCACGCAAAGAGATCCCAACCCATGACGAGGAACAGCGTCAGAAAGAAAACTTCATCAAAAGTAAATGCACTTGTGCTACTTCTGGTTTCATTAACCAAACCCTGATGAGAGTATGGACATTAGTAGAGAAAGCACAGGTACCCTAACAGCAGCACCCTCCCTGTTAGGATGCAACGGACTCAAACAAGAGGAGAGGAAAGAAGGCAATGGAGAATTTTTCAGAGAGGATTGACAAAGTGTTGAATTAGCCGCTCAGGTTGCTGAGCTGTGTCCTGCAAAATGCTTGGTGTGCTCAGTGCTATACCAGGGAAATCACTTATACTCTGAGAGTATAAAATTAAACACAGATGATGTTCATTTTCAAAGCAGGTAGGATGATAAAAAGGAAAGACGACTGATTTTAAAAAAAAAAAAAAGAAAGAAAATTCTGCAGAAAACCACTCAACTGCCAATATTTCTGTTATAATTATCACATCAATTTCACAATAAAGTCCACAATCACCTGGAGGAAGAGGAACTCTCTCCAACAAAGAGAAAATTGATATATAAGATTTCGTAAGATTTACGGGTCAGTTACTACCCTGAAAGTAACTATATCAACCACAAATGCCACAGGATGTCAATATATTTGGAAATAGTGTTGCTGCCAGATGTTTGGAGAGTCAGATACCAAAAGCATCCAGAAATCCAGTGCTCCGGGGACACTGACAGCTGTCAAGAAAGTCATCTTCCAAAAGTGAATTGCTTGGAGCTCTACCTTTGAGGATTTTATTTTGTCCTGCTTGAGGAGAAAGAGGGCAGACAAAAGACTCATATGCTAAAGGCAGATTAAAAACAAATGCACATTTTGACATATTTTACATTCCTCATGGGCAGAACTCAAGGATACTGCTAAGGAAATCTGTGGGACCCAAGGGACAACTTCAAGATATTTGTTGAGGAGTATATGGGGCTTGAGTATTGAGGCTGAATATATGAGCCTAAAGACACAATTCTTGCATTCCCTCAAGCCACAATTTGAGATGCAAAACAGGAGCTTATCTATCTATTTATCAGGAGAAATCCCAGTAAACTGTGGAAGAATGAGCTGCAGCATTCAAAGATTCAATCAGCCAATCAAAAAGACCAGTAAAGCTTGATCAGCTACTAGACATGATAACACTAGAAGTCCTGACTCTAAAAACAGAGTATGCATTTTCATTTAAGTAGGAGATAGTACTTTCAGGAATTATTCAGAAAAGAAAGAAAGGGGGGGGGTGGGAAGTTCCACAGACCATGCTGTAATAAAAAAGAACATGTGGTTGTGATCACAGGAGAGATCTGAAACAAAAATTAAAGTAATTCAATGCTTGAAGAGGGGCAAATTTAGGTGTACGGAGTTCTAAGAATGGCAGAATTACACGATAAAGGCATATTGAAGTGCAGAGAGCAGGCACAGAACTTGTACTACATAAATCAACACGCAGAAGGATCTGGTGCCAACGGGTTAAAAGAATGCCAGTCCCTGCTCTTGCAGAATTTCAGACTGATGTAATATCAGACAAACGTAGCCTGCGAGTCTTCCCTGTCACTGCAAACTGTGTGTTCACTTACTTCTCTTCCAAATGTAATGAAAGACTTTTGCTGAAATTCATATAACTCTCCAAAGTGGAAGATGCCTGCAAGTTGGAGTCCTTGTATGGAAGGATCCTCTCAAATAGCAAGGATTACATTACCGATTCCAGTCTCTGCAGATCCTTGCATTATGTTTATCACCACAGAATCTGGGCTGACTGACATCTGTCCCAAGTCTACTGCTTTCTCTCATCTTTTCTCCTTTGTCTGAATGAAGAAATCAATAAGGTATATCTTGTTACCCAGAGCAGTGAGACTCTTGATTAGAAACAATCAAAATATACACAATGAAATTCTTTATATAAATATACACATACATATATTCATTTTTTCCTTGGACAATTGTTCTATGAAACACAAGCTTTTGGTGAAAAAAAATCCAGCTTTTAAGAACTATGTAAAAATTTAGACCTTTACCAAATGAAAACTGATTTAATTTTCATATTTTTTGTACATAAAGTGAAACAAAAATTATATTTTCATGTCTCAATTTACACAAAATATAATTTAGCAACAATCAAAATTTAGTTTGAATAGTACTCTGAAAATGTGCAACCTCACACAATAGGATAAATATTTTTCTGTGGAATATTAAAAGCAGTTCTTATTGTCCAAGAGTGGGTAAAATGTATTTTGCTATTTTGTTGCTTGCCCTGACATTGGAAAGCTTATTGGCTTTGTTCAGAACCAAGTAAAAAAGCAGTATTTCATGTCAAAAACAAGACAAGATGCAAGAATGGCTATGAATCCAATTCCATTATTAGTGAGAAATATTAGCACGTCAACTGAAAATTTGGGAAATGCTTCCCATATGTTGCAAAGGACACTGTGTAGGGGAAGCCAGAAAAGTACATCCTGTTCTATTCAGCAGTGCATCTCACTTCTTTTCACCCTTCTGCAGCCTCATCGTGTGAATTATATTCATTTTCACACCCTGCAATTCTAAATAAATACTCTATCACTTTGCTGCCACCCATCTCGTGACTGACCGATCACAGAGAACCTGACAGTTCTTGCATGTTTTGGTAGATCAGGAATAATCCTAACAGAGCTAAAGAAGGAATAAAATAAAAAAAACTGGACAAATGCCTGTTAATGAAACATATTATCAGCTTGCGACTGTGGACTTTACCTCATGTTACTCATGGAATCATAGCCTAGTTTGGGTTGGAAGAGACCTTTAAAGGTCATCTACTCCAACTCCCCTGCAGTAAGCAGTGACATCTTCAACTAGATCAGGTTGCTCAGAGCCCCGTCCACCCTGACCTTGAGCGTTTCCAGGATGGGGCAGCTACCACCTCTCTGGGCAACCTGTGCCAGTGGTTCACCACCTTCATGGTGAAAAATTTCTTCCTTATATCTTGTCTAAATCTACCCTCCTTTAGTTTAAAACTATTACCCCTTGTCCAATCACAACAGGTCCTGCTAAAAAGTCTGTCCTCATCTTTCCTACGGGCCTCCTTTAAGTACTGGAAGGCTCCAGTAAGGTCTCCCCGGAGCCTTCTCTTCTCCAGACTGAACAACCCCAACTCTCTCAGCCTGTGCTCATAGCAGAGGTGTTCCACTCCTCTGATCATTTTTGTGGCCCTCTTCATGAAACAGGAATATGCAGCATCTCTACATTAAGCTCAAAACTTGTAATTGTTTATAGTCATTGCTAGAAGAATCTTAGTTCTATTAGCTGATTAAACTTTATCAGCTAGACAAATGTTTATCTTGACTTCTAAGTTGTTGTCCATATGCCACAACTTCTATTTTCACTAGAAGTCCAACCAATATATCTCGTGGGATCATGTAAGTACTACCGAGGTGGGGCTAGTTATAGAGTGTTAAACCATCCACATTGCTAGATAGCACACCTGCTAGTCCATTCTGGCAAGAGTTTGATCAAGAACAGAACCTCCATATCTTGTTGCCAGTTTTCCTCCATAGTATATCTATGGTGATGTAAAATCTCTCTTCATACTGTAGTGCCATGTCAGACAACACATAGTATTACCGAGTTAGAGAGTGAAGATAATAATGTCAGGAACATGGGAATGGAGAAAGCAACATGCTTAGTGCAAGCAAAATCTTTTATGCAAGAATGAACAAAGGAAATTGCATGACAAAGATCAAAGATGCTATAATGATTTTTTGGATTTCCTTCAGCAGCTCTTCACAGTAAACAAGGTCTGCATTCCAATTAAAGTTCAGAAGCAGCCTAAACCTGCAGATTATTTTAATTTTTTTTTTCCCAGAACTCTAAAAAGAGATTCTTTCCTGCTGATGTAGGTAAACAGAAGGTATTCGTGCCACCTTAGATAGGATCGCCTTTCAAAGCCTCCCTAAATTAGACTGCAGCAAAGTAATTCTGGTCATTTCCCCATTCTTTCTTTCTGTCATGTACCCCAGTTCACTTTCCTCTCCTCCTTGCCATGGATTGATGACCTCCTTCAGCAAAGGTCTAAAGACATGAAAATTGGCCTCCACAGGGGAATCACTATGTCAAAAGGACACCCAGGCTTATATTCAATACTTCAAAATACAAGGATCTCAAAGCACTTCTTAGCACAAGTTGTAATACAATATATTGAGAATATAATATTCTCAGTCTCTGGGTGGAAAAAGAACTATAGTCATGTAAGTCAGTGGCACAGTCAAGATTGGGATCTTTGCCTTGTGCTATTTGCCTAGGTAGAACTTCCAGTCAAACTAAAATGTCCACATGAATTTTTAACCAGATGATACTGGCCACTTCGTACACAGTAATAATGCTTTTTCCATCCTTCCTTTTCAGAATAATTGTACTGTGCCAACAAGAACTGATCAGTATCGGTGAAGCATGTGTGTGTGAGGCAGCACACAGTATGTTTCCTAAAGTCATTGACAAAAAGTGAGTTGCAGCATTACAGCATTCAGTAACATATAAAATATCACAAGGAAAGCTATATTATTGTACTATAAAAAGGTATGCTAACAGAAGCTGGTAAATCGTCTCAAAAAGTAAAAGTACAACTACTGAACTTTAACCTATTTTAAAGTATACCATCAACATATTTAAGAAATTACATACTAAAAAAAATATAGCTTTTTAAAAAAACAATCAAAATTTTTCCTCTTCTGCTCAGCTCCCTCCTATCTACTATAACCTCAATCAAAGCAATGATACAGGAGGGGTGCTTGTTTTGTGGCACTTCAAGAACCACAGATAGAGTTATGTAACAACAATCTCATTTCATGTAGCACATAAAAAAATCATGAATTCATGAGGTGATGTATCCTGACATATACAATACCTGGAAATGTTCTAGGTACTTGGTAGAAAATACGATGACCCAGAAAAAATTGTCATGCAAGTTGCTTCCAGGCTGAGGGGCTGAGCACTCCTGGACCTACACTGAACTTGATAAAATCTGAAGATCTCTGGTTCTAAGGTTCTAATTCAATAGGCTCTCAAGCTTAGGTAAGCATTAGGTTGGTTCCCTCTGGCTCCACTTCTAAAACTATGAATCACGTAGTATGCGCATTAGTGGTCACACTACACCTAATGTGACTACTTATCGGATTAATATGCATACCTGATTGGTATGCATATGTTAAATAGACTGGGGGTCCTAATGGAATAATCAGATGGTGAAAACACTGTACCTGATTTTTTCCTTCTTCCTATTTTTACATCAAAAAGCATCAAAAGCAATAACCCTCCCATAAGTAACACAAGCTGAGCACATTTTAACTTGGTTTGGAGGGCTTTTATTCTAGTTTTTTTAATAATAAACGGCATTATACTTTACATGTTGATACTACATTGTGGCCTGTTGTACATTTCAATAAGCACCTACCACAGTAACTTCAAATGATATGAAATGTAAGAGATTAGTCCAGAGAACTTCTTTTTCTATAAATTTGAGCGACAATATCCCAAGACACTGAACATTTTTTCCCCTGAATTATAAGAGAAGCCAAGCAATAAGGTTATCAAATGAAAGAAATATTATAATACAAGAATACGAGAATTACAGGCTTTACGAACCAACCGTTCATTTTAGTTTGGAAGCAATTTGAAAAAAGAACATAAATCACACATCAAAAGTGTATCTGTGATTAGCATGAGCTGATAGCTTTCTGCTGTTATTGGTTCAACATTAATTTGAGACCTTGCCCAATAACATCAACACAAATTAGCTAAGACTCAAAATAGCAATCAACGTGGGGGACTTATCCTGAAAAGCGGTGCTAACAACTACCCAGCATCAACAAACTTCTCAATCCTGCAGCTGTTTTTAAAAGCTTCCTCCCAAAGGCTCATTTAGAACTAAATCAAATGCAACTTTGACTTAATTAACATTTTAAATGATAATGAATACAATGTAGATTCATAGAAGGCATTTACATTGTGTTATAAAACTGATAAAAACTTAATAACTCTTTGTTAATAAGTTATGTCTCTCCAGACCCACACAGCCTAAGGCAGTCAGTGCTGTAGTCCAGGGTCTAATCTAGGTTCCTAATGCAGGTGAAATAAGGAGGCAGGAGACTGACTTGACACTTGACATTTGCTCTAAGCCTGCTCTGGATCAAGCCACTGCTTGTTCATAAGTACTTTATTTCATATAGTAAAGGTCAGAATTTGGGCTCAAGGCAGGGCTATGACAGAAATGCTCAAGCTGAAACCGAGCCAGCTCTGGCATCTGTCGCTTGAAATAGCTTGGAAACAGTAGAGAAGGAGAGCTAACCGGCTAGCATCTGTCCCACACCAAGGAGGTAACAGGAAGAATCTGCTGCCTGGTGGTAAGAAACTGTCACGGTGAGTTTCGTGACAACCAGCCACACTCAGGAACTAAAAATGCAAACATAATTTCCATGTCACCTTGCATAAGACCCTCTGCTAAATTCACTCCACAGGATGCAGACAGCATCTTTTCTAGCTTGTCCCCATCAAAGCAAGCCACTCACTAGTCTCTTCCTTGTGACCCCGGTAAGAATCACTACTCAATATAAAGGCCTAAAGGAATTAAATGCAGACTTCTCGATCTCTCCCTCCCCCACCTTCCCAATTCTTCAAAAGATTTGCTGCTAAAATTAGCAGTGCCTCCATTCCATGGTGATGTGAGAGTTCATCTCCTTGGTACAGACACTGCAAATTGGGCAGAGCACCCTCTCATCAGCCTGGTGGTATATACCGCATCACAAAACTAATCTGAAAAGGCCTGTGCTTAATTATTTATATTTTCTGGTCGTGAGGAACAAGTTCGATTGTCTCACTTTTACCATTCTACCATCTGAAAAGGAACAACTTTCTTTGGGGGGGTTGTTTTGGTTTTTTTCCTATTCTTACGTTTCTACATCTCAGTGTTTATCTATATTCTCATATGATATCCACCAGAAAGTTAAATAATTTAGCAGCATTCAGGTTTTATTAAAGTATAAAACAATAAAAGGGATCAATTTTTTGAGCGTTCAAGTCGAGCTACATACTTGAAGTCACCTATTATAAAATACCTATTGTTTCATGTTACTTTCCCCCGCCTCTGTAATTAATGTCATCTATTCAGTGTTTGAAAAGGAAATATAAAAGTCCCAGTGCATCCATTCACATTAAAAAATGATGGAATAGATACTTGGAATCTTAGGAGGGCATATACCAGCCTGTTCTGATCACACCTTCTAACTCCATGTTAGCAACGCAGAAAAACATACAATTGCATCAAGGAGAGGATCACCTGAAAGTCTGCATACCAAGACAGACAGAAATGCAGGCAAATCAAAGGGTTGGTTCAGCAAAACCACTGTTCTAGCAAGCAGTTCTGGAATGCTGGTTAAGGCTGCGATTGCGTATACTGAGTCGATTCATCTTATCTTCTTTAGTGGAAACACCTGCATGCATCTTTGTACAATTGCCACAAGGAGAAGATGGTTAAGCAGAATTACAAACATAAACTAAGCTTGAAAACAGAAAAGTAATTAAGACATTTTAATTCTCAGAAAAGCAGATCTCACAGTGTCTGGCTTCTGATTTGCCAGTACCCCAGGCTATTGAGCTGGCCACAAATATAATCTCTATCATGTACAAACATCGACTTCACGTCAGTTGCTACACCGTAAGAACGTCTATAGAACAGCACAGGAATCTTCCACATTGGTATTTTCTTTTTCAATTGTTCAATTTGTCTGGTTCTATATGCTTCAAAACCCCATTGGCCAGTTTTGGTAACAGCAGCTTTCTTGACAGTTCATTCTGAGAAGGTGGCTAAGGAAAGGAAGTTGGTTTTCTTCATTACCCAGCAGCAACACAGACTACATTAAGATGTATATGTTTGATTTTTTTCCAGCTGTATTGGAATTGTATCTTAACTGAGTTATCTAAAATAATATTTCCTCTGTGTCTTGGTTTTGGCTGGGATTGAGTTGTCTTTTCTTCCCAATAGCTGGTATAGTGCTGTGCTTTGGAGTTGGTATGAGAATGATGTTGATAACACGATGATGTTTTAGTTGTTGCTAAGTAGTTGTAGTGCTTACACTCAGCCAAGGACTTTCCAGCTCCCCACGCTCTGCCAGCGGGAGGGGCACATGGAGCTGGGAGGGGGCACGGCCAGGACAGCTGGCCCAGCCTGGCCCAAGGGACGTTCCCCACCAGGTAACGTCATGCCCAGTACATAAACTGGAGTTGACCGGGGGCACTAATCGCTGCTCGGGGACGGGCTGTCGATCGCTGGGTGGTGAGCAATAGCTGCATTTGGCATCACTTGTTCCTGTACATTCCTTTGTCAGTATTATTATTATCGTTGTTGTTTCCTCCTCTCTTACTGTCCTATGAAACTGTTTTTATCTCAACCCATGAGTTTTTTTCCCATTCTTTCCCCCGTCCCACTGCAGGGGGTGGAGGGAGTGAACGAGCAGCTGTGTTGTTAATTGCTGGCTGGGGCTAAACCATGACACACTGCAAAACTGAACACTCCACCATACATACAGGTGTCCATTTTTACATTATTTTCAGTATTTTGAAAGGGGACACATGCAGTCTCGTATTTAGAGGAAACATCATAGCTACGTCAATTCTCAGGAACACAACCCTGAATACCTGGGAACTGATGTAACTGAAGTAAAAACTTGTCACCCTAAAAGAAAGAACAATATTTGGAACTAAATTTACGTAAATCAATCTATTACCCACAGCATGGTTTATGATTTATGTTCTCTGCAGCTGTGAATGAACGTGAATTTATTTGGCACTATGTCTCATTCTTATAACCTATTTTCATTAAGCTCATTAAAAAAAACTTAGTCTACACAAGATAATGCTATATCATTCTCCAGCATAGAGAGGTGGGATCATTCCATAGAAGTGAGCTGTAAAAACATAAAAATCTGACTATAATTACTTGCTTATGACATTATGATGCCATCCCTGAAGGGCAACATCTGCCTTTCCTTTTCAAGCATACTCAACCATTTATTCAATCCTTCAATTTTTTCTTCCTCAAAACATTAAAGGTGTGCTATTGGCTTTTTGTACAGTACAAAGATGACCTATGTGACCACACAGGGATCAGTGGGTTATATTAAAGAGAAAGGTGTTTATGCAGCATATGTAAAGGTAAGAATTTCAGAGCAAATGAGTCTCCATCCCTCCTGTGGCTACAATAGAATTCTCAGAGCTCAGAAAAAGTGTGTAGTGTGAGTGCAGTGGTAGTACCACACCTTTTTTCTCTTCAGATTATTATAAATATTATGTAAAAGTCATCACATTTATAGCTGGTCTGAGAATCTCAAAGTCTCTAGCCACCACAAGGTGGTACATGTATCCTGTAAAAGGGAAACACTTCTGTAAAAGGGTGAAAAGAGAATTCTAGCACTGAAAGTTGTCATTTGACAGGGCAGGTCCTTCCTGCATCTTAGCTCATCCATAAAAGCAAGTATTTCTTGTTGTCTTGGCTACTTCAGCAAGACTAGAGAAATAATAAGTTAGTTTTGTTCTGCAGAGGATATGGTTCTTGCATTTTAGGAGAAATAACAACTAAGCTGACTTTTCAGCCAGTAATTTAGGAACCCAGGACTTAATAGTCAACTCATTTAGAAAAGCCCAAGCATCGTTATACAACTGATGAATTTTAGATACACTGATCAATGTGTGTGTGTGATGCATTCTTTTCTCTGGCTAAATCAGTAAGTGACATGCCATTTCAACTCTCATTATAGAATTTGGTTTTTTAAGTTGTTAAGACACACAGGCAGGGTCTACACTGCCCTAAGCAGCACAGATCAATGCAGCAGCTAGAGTGTTCCTTGACCACATTGCCAGACAGCTTCAGCACAGTGTATCAACCTTGGTTCAACAGCCAACCTTATTCAACCTACCCAACATGTTCATCTAATCTCACAGAATGCAATTTTAGGTCCTTTGAGAAAGACTCAGCAGCTAACATGTCTGTTCAGCATAAACCGCGTGATGGCACTAGAAGACCAGACAAAATATACGGTTCTAAATTGGGCTTGGCACACGGGTAGATACACGCTTTAGCTACCTTCGAAAGTTAAGTTTGCTCCAGCTTGTCTTAGCACAGTCTTTCTTTCCAAATAGGATGGCTAGGAGTTTGGGCTAAACCCTGAATTCAAAATATAGTCATAATTAGTCTTGTCTTTTGTCTCTGGGGATCCCTGATATTCACCAATGTCAAAATCCACGTAAAGCTGCTCAGAACTATCAGAGCATGCCAAAGCCTGTTTTCTCACAAGCTGAATTAGATATGCCTGGGCCTAGTATGAAGAATGTCCTTGGAAGTTTCGATTCCCATGGCAGTGGGCATAGTGTGAAGTTTAGAAAAGGTTTCCTTTTGGAACATGAACTTTTGATGTTCCTGAGAAGCAGCAGCTGTATGGTGATACAGAAACACAGAAATTAAATGGTTCAGCTTAAGATTCTGTCTGTATCAATTAATCATCTGAATGGTACTCCCCAAGATTTGGCACAAACCTAAGCAGAAACATCACACTTATTAGTAACATAATTTCATTCTATAAACCAGACCAGGTTTTTCAGTGGCTAAGTGCCTCTCTTCACTCTAATTCACTTGAGTCTCCAGTACAAAAAATGCTTGGACCATTTGACTGTTGTTCATGTAGCAACCTCCCAAAAGCAGCTAAACCTGAAAAAATGTAGACACAAAAAACTTTTTTAAATTCTATTTCCTTACATTTTGAAAGATCATATCTTTTTTTTTTCCTCCAGACAGCTTCCTATAAACTCAAAAGCTATTTTAATGTAATTATATTTAATCAAATTATGATTTTCATTTGCTGGAGGTACAGGCAACAATATAATAAGAGAGAAACTGATTCACAGTGGAAAATACACTGCAAGTGTCACTTTCTCTACATATTATAGAGTTAGTACAGTAAATCCTGTATAAATCATTGAATATGTCAATTGATTTCTACTTGACATCAGATTCTTACAAACAGCATTAATTCTTACAAAAGCTACTCATTGTTTCAAGAAGTTTCATACAATGGTCTGGTTTTATTCACCTTGAAAAAAAAAAAACCTGCTTTTATAACTGAAGGAAGGAAAGAAGGAAGGAAAGAAGGAAAGAAAGAAATGCATTAAGCAATTGTAGAAGTAAACCAACCCAACTGGGGCACCACGACCAAAGCAAGCCCTGTAATAGTATAATGACCTTTAATGAGTGTCTGGGGAAACAATACAGTCCTAGCATAAAAGACAAAGGGCAAAACCCATCACGGCTCCACTGACACTAATTCAAAATGATTTTCAGAACAACTAAAGAATGTAAGAGAGGTAATCTGATCCACCAATCTGACCTCACTTTGATTCTGGGGCCCTGCTGCTGCCATTTCTAATTGTCAAACACTCCACATTTCACATCTGCTCATATTTAATGAAAAGCTGACTCTCACCGCCATTCTTTGAGTTAACTAGCTCTGTCAAGATGGGCATCATACGACCCCTGTGCACTGCAAAGAAAACACGCTGATTTCTATTGAAGCCTTGCCAGCGAAACGTTGCAAGTGTGTGTATGTATATACGTATTAATTGGAAAAGAAAGGTTTATGTTGCTTTGCAAAGAGTGTGAATTGGTATTGATTTTCGTACTTATTATTACCAGTCAAAGGTGACTAGTCTCACAAGGGGAAGAGTGAGATCTCTTTTGATTTGATCAAGTGATGAAGGGGGGAAAAGGCCCTTGAAAAATAGGATGCTAAAATCCTCAAAGCTGTCAATATCACTTATCCTTCAAAATGCAACATAGATCTAACGTGTTTCCCAACAGTATTGTTTCTGGTGGCAATAATATGATTATTGTGGAGGTTTTTGGCTCAGCAGGCAACACAATCAAAAATGTTTACTTTATCTGTCTCTGTAGAGTCTTAAGTGAACTTGAAAGCTATGGTAAACCTACAAATTACGTTTTTTCTTTCCTTGCCAAAGAGTGCTAATGGCAGAAATTTTACCCATTTGTAGGGGACATATTCATTTAGCCAGGTCTGGTTGCTGTTAACACCAGTGCCGGGACTCAACCACATACTCTCTGTAGCAGTCTGTATTAATGCAAACTATACCAGGCACTGTGTTACTGAGGCTGTTAGGCTGAGTAAGTAACGCTGCCTGCAGTAATTCTCAGCCCAGGAAGGTTTCTTATTCACTTTTCTTAACAAAATATGTTTTGCTATGTTTTTCTCTTTAAAGGATAAAAACTTCTGTAACTTAGAATAGGACTTAAAACTGGGAACCATAAAACTTCTGTAACTTAGAATAGGACTTAAAACTGGGAACCATCTCCCTTGAGGTGATGCATGACTTGCAACCAAGTAGATAAAAAGGACATTCAGAGTGCTTATACATATATACAGAGAGAAGATGTCTGTTACAGTCTCCAAGAAATCCTATTAGAATTGGTTTAATTGACAGTCTTTTCGCAAAAAATGCTAACAAAATTCATAGTATTGTTATATACTCCACATTTGTGTCTGGAAAAATAGTTCAAATGTCAAAATAATTAAAGCAAAGTCATTCATCACTTGGACTATATATTGTAATACACATATGGTATCAAAAGGCAACCAGATGCGTAATCTAACAACTACATTATACTTTTAGTAGCGGAAGGCATTTTTATCTGTGATGACTTGTAATGTAAAGCGGACATGCATCCTGATCAAAACTCCTAATACTCCTTACAGATGTATATGAGTAATTTTATATTTTTTCTTTGCCATTTGGGTAGGGAAATGAAAACAGTTCCTGTCCCAAGACATAGTTTTGCCTGTTATGAACGTCTAAAGAGAATAAAAAAATGACACCACCCCCCTCCCCCCAATTTTATTTAACAATCTTCCTTAATTGTTGACATCACACTGATAAAGGAAGCTTTGGAATCCCTACCACTTGCCTAAAGAATTAATGGCAATGCAAAATTGTTCTAACTTCTTTATCTTCTCCCTCTCAACTCTGATCTTCCAAAATAACTTTTGGGGCATATTCCAGAATGGTACTATCCTATGGGACAAATTCTACAGTTAATTTCAAAAAGTTTGCATCAGGCTAGTCCTTCTAAAAAGGCACTACAAAAAGTACAACAATTTTTACTAAGATTTTTGCAGGTGGAAGGTCCTGCCTTATTGAGAAAGAAGGGTTACAAACAAAACTAATAATGGTAGCAGTAAAGAATAGAATTCCAGCTACTACAGTTCAGCTCCTAATTGTATCCTGTGTATTTATTCACCGCCTATTGTATGCTACTCTAGTGCCAACACTATTAAAGCTGTCCACTTAGCAGCAGTCATAGATTTAGACACAGGCCTGTTCCTCCACTGAAACGCTTATTCTTTAATTAATGACAATTTATATTGTATGAATTAAATAAAAATGATGTCACCAAACTGCACTACTTAGGTCCTGCATGCTATTGCAAGAGCATGCTTCGTAAAGAGCACACAAAGCAAAATAATGAATTACATTTGTTGTATTAAAAATAAATTAAAATGGAAATATAAATACAGAGCTGTATTAAAATTTGGGTTTGACTTTTTAAAAAAGCATCAGCCCAGTAAAACTCACAGAACTACAATGTACGACACAAGACGGGGATGATACCACAGACACCACAGACATGGAACAGCATGTGTTGGTGTTAAAACTTACAGGCACGTAAACTGGTGGAGCAATCATTAACAGAGACAGAAGAAAGTGGGAAGGCTCTCTCAAGGGTGTCCATGTTACTATGTACACTGCCTGACATGCAAGAGCAGTCACGCTCAGAGCGTCCGCAATCAAAACAACATGCCAGTTTCATTCTCTTGTAGATGGACATCTTGGCTATAACCATGTGTTGGATGGGAGGAGAGGAAGAGCAGCAGGTTAATGGCAAGGTTATATATATAACAAGGCAGCTGGAAGGTAATTTAAGGGATTTAATACAGGCCTTAGTTTATGTTAACAGTCTTGACCCAGGAAAAAAAATGCAATAAGATTATTGATAACACTTTGGCTGTACATTAAAAGTAGGGCAAAAGATAAATTGCTCTTTATTTCTGTTCAGTCTTATAGGGTGACCGCAGACATGGAGAAGAATTACTGTTTACAGTCAAGTGTTTGGATCAAAAAAGAACATAGTAAAAGCAGAGAATCCTAAGAATATATTTTCCCTTGGCACAATTAATACTACTGGGCTGAAATGAAAAGAAAAATCTAAAGTTGCTCATCCATTAGATATTTTTGGCCTATCCTGCTTCCTGTAAAAATCAAAGACTTTTATATATCTATATATATATATATGTATGTACACACACACACTCACATATATATTCTTACATACACACGCTCACACACACATATACATTATACACATACATATATATACATATATAAAAATATATTTATTCTTAAACATATGCTAATCATTTCACTGTATTAAACTGTGCCAGGGAACTCCTTTATTGCAATAAATTACACATTACTAGAGTTACAAGATGTTCATAAAATTTTCTGAAAAATTTACTTCGTTTACATCTGCAGGAATTCAAATTAACTCTTGACAGAATACCAAAATTTGCCCATGTAAGAGACACAACTAATAATGATAAATATGCTTGACATTAAAATCAGTTCACAAATAAGGCATCACCAAAAGCACACAGAGCATTGGTCCATTGAAACATGCTGAACCAATCATTGGCATATTTTCTGCTCTGGATTCAAAGGTAGATCGAGAACCAAATAACTGAATGTAGAATTAGGGGCTAATTCCAAAAGGAGTGCCAGGTTAGAACAGAACACGTATATCTTTCAGTCATGGGAACGTCCTTGTTATATATTTCGAAATATATACAGCATCCTATTTTATAAATGCATGTGTAAATACCATCATGAAATTTTGTATGTCACCCGAATGTTAAGTCTGAACAAATGCAAACGCCACTTAGATTGTTTCACATGTTGCACTGAACCAACACTTTTGGTAATGGTTTAGATTGAACTGACTCAATTATACTAAAAACAAAACAAAACACTGACAGGCAAAAACAAAACCTTAAAAGCAAATGCAGAAACAAGGTAATGTTTCTCTGGCCTGTACCTTCAGTTTAGGATGTCTTTTTTGCATTATGTTAATGACAGTAAATTTAAAATAATTTCTCTTTTTTTTTTTTTTCCCCCCCAGTTTCTTAATGCCACAGTCAGCAGGGAAGAGGAATTGAAATCGCTCAAATGGGTCAAGTCCTGTTCTAAGGCCTTGATGACTTGCCATACAGTATACTTGTCAAGCAAGGGTAACATTATGATTGTGGAAAACAGGCATTGAGGGAGATGAATGAGTGATCTCTTCAGCAGCGACTCCATTCCTCTAAAACTTTGCTCACATGACTAATGCCATGTTCTTTTAGCATCCTAGTAGGGTTATCTTACAGCTGTTCAGAAAGTCATCATGCAGCATCAGGCTTGTTCATTGCATGGTACATCATTCCTCAGAGCTTGGCTTTTAGTAAGAAGGTTTCCACTGCAGCTTTTGATGCATACACATTCAAACTACACAGAAAATTCAAAACAGCATTTGTTTTCCCATGGTTTCCCTCTGTCTAACTCTTCCCAACACATTCTTTAAAGTTGAAAAGTTGGGCAGAAAACAAAAAGTGAAATATGTTACCAAAAATGTGGAAGTCTTTCCGTTACGCCTATTTTATTATTTTCACTTTAAGGATATAAAAGAAAAATAAAGGGCATTTGTGAGACACACTAACAGTAGGAGAGGTAAAAGGCAGGCCCATTTTGTTTTAATTATAGCTGTTTTGAAGGATTTTTTCTAATCAAATGCTGTAGCAAAACACACTGCTCAGAAATCGTCAACTGCTATGTCATTGGTTAGTAACAGTCCCTGGTTTTCATTTACTTGTAGCCATATCTTGTCAACAGTCAATAATAGGATAGGACACATTTATGAAAATTAAAAGAAATCATCCTTAAGGGCAAAGAGGGTTGGGAAGGAAAACTTTTTGTACCATTTTCATCAGATATAAACCAATGAAGTGGGAAATTTAAGCCCTTCTGTTCAACAGGGCAAGGACTCCACGGTGCTTCTCAAAAGCAATGCCCTTTCAGGGACTGTTTTTAACTATTATTATCAGTTGTTCTGGAGATCATGCATCATTTTAATATTTCACATCATTAACATGCAGGAAACAGGCTTGGACCTGGAAATACAAGTAGCAGAAAGGACTTGCTATAAGGGTTTCAACCAGTATATAAGCAACTGCATATCAGAGCAATACATTTCGGAAAGAAAACATGCTGTTACTCTTCATTCCTATTATACAGTCATTATTACATTCATACCAAATACAATACTTCTTTTCTTTTAAATAAAACAAAACATGGATTATTAGTAGGGATGACTAGTGACAAGATCAAAGACAAGACAGAAATGATTTTAAATGGTTCGGCCACACACATACCTTTTCCTATAAAACTTCCATAAACATTAACAAAAAATGGGAATCATCAGAGACACAGGGGGACCTTAAGAACAGCCTTTGGGTGGGTGTTAAATTCATTTGACACCTGTAGCACCTGCATAAGAATCAACTAATTTCTATTCATATGAATGTTATGGATGTGTAATAGAACTGTTATTTGCAATGAGTGAAAATGTAACTTGGGACACAAAGGAAATTACTTTCCTATTTTCAACTCAATAACAAATGGACAAAAAGGAAGAACAGATCCTCTACCTAGTATGATGACAATCCCACAGCATTTGTAAAATGAATTAGTAAAAATATCAGGGGAAGTTATCATGGACACAGAAATCAGACTACTTAAATAATTTACTGATAAAACAAGGCACGTATGAACTAGTCATTTTCTGACTTGTTAAGAGCAAAAGGAAAGCAAAATTTTTTTCCATTATTTTTAAAGTAAATAAATACTTTTAAAAACTTTTTTTGTTGCAATTTTTCTCAGAAGGCAATAGTTTTCTATTCTAGTAAAGAAGGAATGTGCCTTAGATGTCTAAGCTTCTAGCAGTACCTTGCTTTCTGATCTCAAAAACTCAGAAAGTCCAGTCAAAATTTCTAGATTGTCTGGATCTGAGGTGTTGCTTAGAGTTCACGAACAGTAATGGGAAATATTTCCAGCTGCAAAAATAAGCAACGGAAACCTGCAGATTATGCTCTATCTAAGATGTCGAGGAACAGCTCCTTTTTTTTTTTAAAGCAAGCAGAACAAAGTAGCCCTTCACCTTTGCTGATTTTTTTTTTTAAATTTAAAAAAACCCATACAGTCTACCCAATCCTCTTATTCCACCCGTTACTATAGCAGTTTTCCTTGTGACCTCAACGGTAACAAAAAGTAGACCTACGAGGACATCTAGTGGATCTCTATGAGGTAACAGCTGGTTAAGAAGAAGAACTGGAGGTTTCTTGACCAGCAAATGGTAAAAAAAGCTCCCACTACACTAAGAATTGAAACGCATACAGTGGCGTTTCAATTCACCAAGTTCTCATGATCCACACTATGAGTAAAATAACAGCAGCATTGAAGGACGACCAGACTGACGTGATCGCCTTTTAGCAACGCTGGTTAGCATCATGAGACAAATACTGAAAGGACTTCCCCCAGCATAATTTCAGCTTCCTGAAAAATACAGCAGCATATCTTAAACTGTTTGTGAGAATTTATTTTCTCTTAACACAACAGGCAAAGCTATCTCTCCATTATTTAATTTTTACAGAATGACTTCAAGACCACCAAGTCAGCTTGTTCACTATCTTGCAATTTTTGCGATCAAAGGCAATTGGTTAGTTGTTCACTTGTAATTCATATGGTGCTGTTCTTTGTCAAAACAGCAGGTGACCTGAGCGGACATATAGTAGCTATAAGAATGACTCATGGTTTTGAAGTAATGGCACATTTATAGACCAATTCATTTTAATTTTCAAAGCTGATCATGATCTTTCCTTCATTACCTTAAAAGATGACTCTCAGCCAGTGTACTCTCAAAGCTAACTGCATTTCTGAACAAATTGAAGCTATTGGGGAAATGGAAAACAAATACATGACCTTTTCTTTTTTACTGCTCTCTTAGCATGAAGAGTTCTTTTATTTGTTTATTTGTTACTATTTAAACTAATTTCTCTGGTCCAGAAAGGCCTTAACATAGAAATATACTTAAAATAAATACATTGCTTCAGATAAATCCAAATTACTTCTAGTATTTTGCCTTAAAGTCAATAGGATTCATCATTTTATCCACACGTATTAGTTTCTTTCTGGTTTACTATTAAGTGTTGACTCTTATCATGCTGACCTATTTCACAATCTCCTTTTTTGTGCAGTCCCATCTTTCTGCTGTCATTCTATTGGCTGAAAATAGATCTTCGGAGAAATTTCTGTATTCTGAATGCTTTCTACCACAAAAGGATCTCAATCCTTTCGTGTAGTTTGCAGGCACTACAATAAGATAAATAGTAAATAATGATAATCATGATGAAGGCCATCACAATTCCAAGATGGATAGCACTTTTTCATGCAACTCCAGGAGTATCAACTTTTCCTTGATTCCTTGCAAGACCCTATGGTGAGAGGGGAAAAAATACCTCAATTCTGTTTAAGACCTGAATAAATTCACAATAAATTTGTAATATCTGGTGAAATGATAAAAAAGTCTCACAGCCTCACTTATTTGGCATCGCTGCAGTTATACGGTATGGTCAGCAGCCTCAGTCTGGTACAGTAATGCCTCCCTGCAGCTATGAAATATTTGATCCTTCTTGCTGCTTGGAAGAACAAGTCCGTGTAATCCCAACACTGCCCTATAACAGTAGGTTTCTTTGCAGTACTTGTATTTCTAAGCAGCAAATTCTTTCCATGTCCCAAATGCTGTGTTTATTTAAAATATCATGACTGTACACACTAAAAGTGGCTGATGAGAGCCTCCATACATTCTGTACACTTTCAAGTGGTATGACTTAGATTGACATGAAGTGGTCTATAAAGTTTGTATTTTATATATAATAATGTAAAACTTTACAGTTTAGGTTCTAAAAAGTCAGTGTGGCTCTACTCATGTAATTAATTTCAAAATAAGCAAGCTGGGGAAATTAATCACTGTAGCTTGTTTCCTGTTTATACATTAAATGTTAGCCACACATTTAATTCATTGTCTGGCTTTACCCCATCTCCATTTTTTTTTTTTTTGCCAGAGGGGAGAAAGGAGTTAGATAAGGACAGGAAAAGACTGCTGTGTTGCTCTTTGTGTTAGCTATGCAATGGAAAAGACAAAGTACAAAAAAATTGAACATGGGTCTGACAATGAATTGCACTTGACAAGGCAAACAGTGCTATAGTGGTAATTACCCCAGCCTAACTGATATTCCTAAACATTCATGAGATCTCTCTAGAATCATTTCAAGGAAATGCCATTGCCAAGATCTCATTTTCAAATAGGGATAAAAAATAAGGTTGTGGAAAAAAGGGGCAAAAATGTGGAAGAGGGGAAAACTGCTGTATTTTCTTCAACATCACCCTAATCTCCGTGGGTGTAAACGATGAGAAACTTGTGGGTATGACATCACTGCTACATGCAACATAAATAAAGAAAAGAACCAAAATACTGAACAAAAATACTCTCTGCTAGAGAAAGACAGGTTGGACCGCACTCTGGGCTACAGGGAACCCATTTTTACTCACAATAGATCACTATCAGTGTGCAGTTAAAATATAGTAGGGGCCGTGTTCCAAGGCAGCAAGAGGAAAAATAAATCAAAAGTTTGTCAATTGTCATAGATTACAAGAAATTCCTTCAAACACATCAATGTACACGATATGTCCCCTCTGGGGTTCAACCCTCACCGTTCACAGCAAGCACTGTCACTGGAAAAAATATATAGAGAATTAGACCATAGCTGTTGCACAAAATGAAAGAAACAGGAGTAGCAGGTCATCCAGTTTAGAGATTTCATCCCAACGTGGCTGCGTTTTATATAAATATATACATGTATTTGGCCCCTTGCTGCAAAAACTACAGTTAAATGGAATAGGAAAGAGACTGAAAATATTAAAAACAATAATAACAATCTGTGAATAAAATTTCCACACAAGCATTTCTCTGGACAATGTGACATCAGTGTTCATATGTTATTCAGGGAGTGAGATGGGTAAGGAGAAAAGGGTGGCAAAGAGACTGCAAAATGAAAGTGAGGTTACTTGAATTATCCCTGGCCTTGTGGAAATGTACTGATCTGCCCTGAATTATTAATACTAGGCCTAACAAGTTTGGACAAATGGCTATGTAGGTCAGGCTCGCGTTTAGACCCCAGGAATACAACAAGCTAACGTTCAGACAATATCCATATTGATGTGCAACCTCAGATGCATTATTGAAGAATGTGGTTTTCAAGTGTCACAAGAAGCTGCATTAATTAATGCCACCATAATAAAGGTTTCCATGTAAAGATATTCTTTCACATTTAATTCACCTGAATGTGTCTATTTTTTACATACAACCCTTTGTTTCATCTTACACATTTTCCGCGTTCAGCTGTCTCTAATTGCTATGTTACTCGCTAATTAAAATATGTATTTATCATATAGGACTATATTTATGCATGTCTGACTATTTACAGTGTCTCTGAAAATAAAATTGACATATTAGCTATTGACAGATCAGTTGACAGTTTCCTAATTCAATAGGGAAAGCGTTTTCCTAATTTATGCTTTGTTTTGGTTAGACTGCATTTTCGAGACCAATGGTTTGGGTAGCTTACAGATGGATAACATAGTCAAGATTTTTCGAAAGTGATTAGTGATTTGAAAGCTAAAGCTAAGACATTTCATGTGAATAATAGACTGCACTAAAGACTTACCTTTAAAAAAAAAAAAAAAATCTGGTCCCATAAAAGGGATCTCAAGATTGTCATCAAAGTTTGAGAGACAAAAAATCACTAATTATCATTGAAATTTTTCATTTAAATTTTTTGCTGATTGACAGAACTTTAAAAGCAAAGCAGTTGCATTATTTCTAATAGTTGCGAGCATGCTCCTAAGTGAAAGCCGTTCTCAGCTGTACTGAGAGCTGCCAGCTATCAGGGCATCTGTGACCACATGTGTGCATGTGTGTAGGAAAGGTGATGGGAGAGGGCAGATGTGGGGAGAGAGAGGGGAGGCAATGAAAGGGAAATTAAAATTTTATTCTCACTGACCATTTTTTTTCTTTTCCACCTGAGTCAGAGGATTCCCTCCTTAGTGTTCTGTGCTCACAGCAGCAGCTCTGACAGCCGCCTCCTTCAGCCTCACTAACCCCATCATTTTGTTTTTTCATCTGTCCAACACCCTTTTATTTATTGGACTGATACATGTGACCATGCCACTTGGAACATTTCCTAGTGCTACACACAGAAGTTGTCACTCTCACCTCTCCATGGCCCTGCTGCTGGTAATCTATCCATTATGTTGGCTGGGTCACAGGAATCTCTGTTTTCTCCCTGGTTTCCTAGTACTGCGGAGGTTACATTGATTTTCATTGATGTATAACAAAGGGCTCTTGTCCTTTACACTGCGACTTTCCGATTCCCGTCTTCTAACAGATTTCAATGCAAAGTGTAGACGTCATATTAAAATGATGGCTCTTTGGGCATTTATTTATTTATTTTTTTAATCAGCACATGTGTGAAAAGCATATACTATGCGAATGAGGAGTAGAGAAGAAAATACAAATAAAAATAGTCCTTTTTTGACAGAATCAGATAAAATTAAACAGGTAACATATTTCTCTTTAACTGTTGGGTAATTTGGAAAAAAGATTGGGTTTGAGAGTTACAGGCACCCCAAGGCGTCTGTAACTGGCTTTGCCAGAACTTATTCAGCAGCCTCACTGGCTTTGGCAGCAGTTCAAAGGTCACATTCTCACATGGATAAACTGTTCTTGAACAATTTTTTTCCAATATGTTAGGCAATGGATACATTCCTTCCACATCAGGCATGCTTTCCATGTGCTTTGCTCTCCTTTGTGGCTACTGGGAGGATAAATACCATTTTCTGTCAGCGTGTCAGCTGCTTTCTCTAAATTAGACTACTTTGTTCCGCACTCCTGTTTTTTTCAGGGAGAGGAGTTTCTTTAAAAACTCCAATGACATATTTTTTGTCTTTTTAAAATACTCTTCAAGAATTTATCAATTTCAGGGATGCCTTAAAGGCAGAGAAGGTCCACTTTAGGCATTCTTCCATCCTTTAAGATATTGCAGTGATAACACTAGAGTGGATCTACCAATAAGAGAGTTTTTTCCCTTTTAAAAGTAATGGTAAAATAGACATGATCAAACTCTTCTGAGATCCTTCAATTTACTTAATCAGTACTTTTGAACTGAATGGTCTTTTTCATGGCAGAATACCATGGAACGCACATAAATATTCAGATACCCATTGAAAAAACGATTCCTAAATCTTCTTGATGTAAGCACTACAAATATGCATGTGTCAAACACATCTTTTGCCAAAATGTGGTGATAGTTCCTGCAAAAAGTTCTTTCAAAATATATATAGATAAAATGCTAATTTCTATATATTTATAAAAATACAGATGCAAAACCTGATCTCAATTCTAAAACTCAATTATTTTTTCATGCAAAATTTTCCAAACAATTTAAAGACCAGATCCTAAAAGCCTAACTAAACCAAGTATTAGCATTTCAGCAATGGAATCTTCTAAAAGGATATATTTAAAAGGTACTAATATTTAATTTCTTCCAGACAATCCTTTCATCCAGTAAAACTGATCATTTATTTCAATAATTATGTGATGGAATAGTACTCCCCGGTTTCTTCTTTTACAAAATCATGTTCAGCAAGATACAAAGAAGTTCTTTTCTTTACAGAAAACTATTGAAATTACTGGATTTCTGCATGGTACGAATGAGAGCAGAGCATCACTGTTAGCTCATTCTTAACTCAGAAACCTTCACAATTAGATCTAGCTGGATTTAGTTCTTCAGGTTTTGTTAGCTTTGGACCCTAATGGACTTTTTAATGAAGAAACAGGTGTGAGTGGTGTGAAATGTAATAAATATTTATGCACTTCAGAAATGCAAATGGCACTTACTATGTTGCTGTGCATTTATTTCTTAGCTTTTCTATACCACTGTGTAAAACATGTAAATGCATGTACAGATACTCTTCAAGGCTGAACAGTTCATGAAAAGGAGAGGGAATGATAGAAATATTACTTACGCCGTTTGCAGCCACATTTTTTTATCCTTTTGGGATCCGTGATGTCATCATGACAGGCCTTGCAGTAAAAAAATGCCCTAAAGAGACAGAATGGAAAAACTGACACATTTCTTAATCCATACAAATGAAACTAGTCCCACATTTCCTCTTGTTGCAGTGCCCAATTAATGAAACATGCCAGCACTAATTTACTTTAATCTTTGAAAAGGTTTAGACATTTAAAGTAGGAGATATTTGCTGCAAGACCATTTCAAACATTAAGACTCCAAATTAGTGTTTCTTTAAATATACTTTTATCTGAAAAGTGATTGGGAGAAGGGATGATACTTATGACACAGTGTATCAGTTCATTTGTCTTTCATCTTCAAAAAAAAGAGCATCCAATTAATTTTGTCATGAAAATATATATGTAATGAATTCTCTGTTCTTACTGGATATATCAGATTTTTGTGTGTCTGTGTGTGTGTGTGCGCATGTGAAGACTGTCTAGCACCCTTGGCCAATTTTTCAGCCTGGTCACAAGTAGGACTTTATTTTGGATACAATGAGAGATTGCAATGAAATCAATGTGACAATAAAATTAGATATGCTGTTTACAAAAAAACCCCAACCAAAACCAGAAAGAGAAAATCCACTCACAGTAAGTTTCTAAAGAAACATATAAATGAAAGAACTGAAATAATCTTGATTCAGACTATTTTTTTGTCTTTTATATCTGAATAGAGCAAAACTATTTTGGTTTTGAACAGACAAAAGCCAAAATTTCAAACAAAAGCATGCAATTAACAAGGTGAGCCATCTAAGTTTCGATTTAATGTTTTTGGTTAGGAACTTCTACTCTTGTATTGAATGGCTCACCACTAGGTGAAGCCCAAGGAGAACTAAGGAAGTGAGAAAGGGCAAACATTTGACTTTATATAAGATTAAAACAAAATTCCAAATCAGTAAATATGCATCAGACTGCCCAGAGGAGAGTTTAATCACGCCTGTCAAGCCAACATGTCACGTAAGGCTGCTGTGACACATTTCATGAGGATCACGCAGCTGGTCTCTCTATCTGGACAGTTACAGTTCTACCAGGATTCTTGCTGGCATAACGAATTAAACATACTTTTTCACCTGCTGAAATTTCCCTGTACTTATCTATTTTCAGGATATGTCAGCTCCATGCCTAGTTCCCAACCCTCTCTCATTGCATACTTCTCAACACAAATTGGCAGTAAGAACCAAAGGTGTCACTTTGCAACCACCCATGGCTTTTGCCGACAGTACTGTTCATAGATTTAGGATGGTTGGATTGCTACCACAGTATGGAGGTCACTGGAACAGAACAATCTACAGTCCAAAATATAAAAAGAAAAATTAATAATATTAATACACGGCCCCTGAATAAACACAGCCTTTGTCAGTTCAGCTAGGATGATTGCTACTAATTCTTTTTAGATTAATTAGACAGTGTCCATCACAGGTGGAACTATATTAAAGGAAATGTTCAGAAATATGAACTAGATACTTAATTCAAATAGTTACGAATTTATCTAAGTTATTTTACACCTCCAAATAACGTCCCAGGTAACGTGGCCCACCAGGAGAAAGGTAGCAGGTCTAGCATATGAGATATGGACAAGAGAATACAAATTTAAATTTGCAGTACCACCTCACTGAATGTTATTAACATTTCTAAAATCAAGATAGTATGCAAGCTACTGATGGAAGATATAAGTCCTAAATGTAGCAGACTGAATTTCTCTAAGAAACTTCCAGGAAGATTACTCTTTCAGACTGTGAAATTTTCTCACTATTCCCAAGAAGCAAAATGTAAACCAAAAAAGTCTTCTCTGAGTATTTGTATACTTTGCTGCAGAAAGTTTCTAGTCTTCAAAATATTCACCTTCCAACAAAAAGAAAAGAAACAGCCTCCAAGGAAATGAGACTAAAATATTTTTCAAACCATGAGTCGATGTCAAGACATAAGCAAGGAGGAGAAAACTGCCTCAAATTTTTACAATTTCTCCCCAATCCAGCTGTAAGCCCCTGTATTGAACAAGAATCCACTATCACAAATATTCCCCCATACAACTTCATGACACAAATTGGACATAGGTCATTCCTACAGATCATGTTTCTGAAGTCCACTGCAGGACAAACGTCCTGAAGACCACCTTCAATCCTGTGTGTGAAGTCAAGAGCAAATGCCTGAAGTGACTGCTGTAATAAAATTATCCTTCTATATAACCGGGTTGAATTTAATGGATTTGAAGGATGTGGATTTCTGATGTTAGTACTAACATGTAAATGGATAAAGAATAATAAAGATGCCATTCATATAGTTTGTATTGTATTTAAAGACTCAACATTTTATATGAAGCTAATTACCCACGCGTAATTGTTTCTAGGTATAATTGTTTCTAATGTGAAAGTATTGTTCTAAAACTGCAAAATTTTCCAAGAAGAGTAATTGAACATTGCATGTTAGATTTCATTGTGGAATACATGTTTGATAACTATGAACAGCTTTAGTTTAAAGGAGCCGAAATTTCTCAAGTAGCATGTAACACAAAACCAGAATAATCTGATTTGAATTTCAGGTATATAACATGTTTAATTCTGCTTTATTAAAAATCCTTTTTTCCCTCCAAAAGACTTCAATTTTAGAACATTTTTCTGACTGTGATTCATAGCTCAAAAGGGTGAAATCAACAGTTTACATAATTGGTTTTGTTAGTTGAAACACATCTGATAATCATTTGCTTTTCACAAAACAGCTAAATGTGGTAAGGGAGGCAGCGTGTTTCTAAACAAAGCCTTCTGCAAAAAGCAAGGCAGAATCGGGAATTTTGTTTCAGATTGCTATTAGAAAAAATGCGTTAGACAAACGATGTGTAAATTTTTTCCCTAAACACGTTAATAACAGTCAACTTCTACCTGTTAACAATGCTATACCAGGTAATTTTTACTTACAGGCTGAAATAATTTCATAGGAGACTGTAAAATGTCTTATAAATGAAAAAAAGCTAGCATCTCAGTAAAGGAATGTGAAGACAATTCTGTATATTCAAATGGAGAAAAGCACCAGAGAGGAAAAGATGCTGCTAGAAATATGAGAGGACAGGAGCGCTGCTGTGCTTTTTTATACTCCACCTAGCCAAAAACTATCTTAGCTCTTTCAGCAAAAGTAGAATTCAAGTTCTCAGTGATTTCATTGTTTTGATGTTTTGACTTTCTCTAAATATTCATGGAAAACAGGCATTGCTTAAACATTACTTTCACTGTAATTTAATCATTAAAAGTTTAGGATGGAGTAAGGGTTATAATTTGAATATTTTATCATTCTAAATGAAGGATTTAGTTAAAATATATAACTCAAGGACATAACCAAGTAAAAATCAGATCCTTTGTAGCATGACTTATAACAAAAATGCAAATTATGAGGAAGCACTCATCTGCAAATACTCCTTTTTATTATTTTTTTAATCTTGTGTCTTTTAAAAATTATTTTCTCACCTCAATCTTTTATTCCTTCCAAACATATTATAATCCTAGCAAATAAGAGTACACAGATTTGGTCCTAAACACAATACCATAAAACCCCTTTTCATTCAACTCAAATCTAGCAGAGCCAAGTACAACGAACCAGTGAAGTTATCTAAAATGGTTGGGATCTACTGCACTGTTGTAGTTTGATTTATTATTATGAGATCATAGAGTATGTAGCTCCAGTGAAGAAAAATTACAATAACATAAATATTATTCTGCTAATGCAATTATTGAATGAATACAGTAGCTTGTTCATACCAAATATTTGCTAGAGACTATGTAAACAAGAACTATGCTAAACCTGAAACTCGGACAAAACTGTAATCCCTGTCTTCTCTCAAAGTAATTCCACTGAGACAAATTAATTATAGAGAAACCAGATCAAAATATTTTACATTTTCCAGTAAGACTCTGGAAAAAAGCTTCTTCATTTCTTTTCACATAAAATTATTTAATCTCGTCGATGTTTAGGACTGTAGTTAAGAAAATGGCATGCACACATGGTTGGTTCACCAGAGTACCAACTTAGTTCTCCCGAGAATCTTTAAACAGATAATAACGAAAATTAAATGAGGTGTTTACATGTAAAGAAAAAACAGAAATTAAATACTGTAACTTTAAATGTAAAGATAAAAATATACTAATTACCTTTTTACTTCTTTGGCATCACTTGCAATGAAGAATCCTAAAGTACCTTCTTGAATCTTGACATGGTTTCCAGGATTGATTAATATACTGCTCAGTGAAACAAGAACAAAAACAACAAAACCATAAGCTTAAATTAATTTTAACTGAATGTGCCAAAATAGCTTTATTTGCTTTCGTTATAGGGGACCCACTAGTTAGGAAAGGCTACAAGGAAATTTTAAGGCATTCTTCCTTGACATTTCCAATCAAACAGCAGTTTCATATGCTTTTTACAAAAAACTTAAGTTTGAGACAGTCACATGCCTCCACCTATAATCACATCCTTTAAGTGTTTACATCTGTTTTCTTATGGTTTTGCATTAAACATAGACTATACAAAATAAAAAACCTCTCATGATGTGTGGAACCGAGCATTTCAGCTTTCTTGGTCCGTCATGCAAAGTGGTGAAAAATTCACAATATGGTGAAAAGGGGAGAACCGGCAACCACCACTCAATAACAATACAGAATGTAATCCGTGAAGCTAAACCCTTTGATGCAAATTTTTGCCAATTTCTACTGAAATAGAATGTTAATGGGACCCCTATCTGGACATATAATGCTATTGTTTAAAATAATAAGTACACGCATACACTAAAGGGGAATGGTACAAGACAACCAGTCACGATAGCTGAAAAAACCATAAAATGAATAGAAATTTTTTAAAACACTGCTATGCAGAAGAACAAAAATAACCCAACAACACTGACCGAATACCCTTGTCTAAATTTGGTGAAAGAAATTATAAACTGCTATCAAGAATTGAGGCACTCCATGTCTCTCTACAAAATATCTTTTTATTTTCATAATAATTTAACACTAGATTTTAGGTAAGGCAATTTGCAAAGTACCAAGCTAAATACACATATACAGAGATAGATGCAAATATATTCTCCAGTAAGTTTTACTAATGTGCAATACAACTAAGCTTTCAACTTGCTATAACTTAATAAAGCTTGTGAAACATTCTCTCTTCTTTGTCTTTTTTTAAAGCTTAGCCTTTGTAAGTCAAAATGTAATGATGGCACACATACGCAATTTACAGTAAATAAAGACTACCAGCAACTTAAACATTTGTGGAATTAGCAAAAATTGGTATTGGGGAAGTATATATATATATATACAAAAATAAAGCACATTGCTGAACAGACATACATTACTAAAACTTGAAAGCCAAAAATTTTTCATGTTATTGTTAGGAGGGAAAATGGGTCTCATCAGATCTCTCATTCAAGATGCTATTTATTATCTATACATAGTAATAAATCAGTGTGACAAAAAATATACCTGAAAGTTTTATATTAGCACATTGTTTTGTGTGATTACACATGCCCACAAGGCCCTATGAAAAGAATATGCAGGCTGCAAAATAAAGCGCTCGTGAGTTAAAAACTAAAAGGTTGGTCATGCAGCCATAATGCATCCCCCATTATGAAGATGTTATGATACAATTCTTAGTTTAATAGGCACAAACTACTTTTTTCTCACAATCTGGAACTTTATTCAGTGTGCTTTTGCTGCCATTACTCCAGGCATGGCTTCATGTGGTTTATCTTTCTTTAAAATCAGCATCATATTTTTCTGATGTGTTTTTCTGTAGTGTTCATCACTACAGCATGCAAAAGATTCACAAATACATAATTTATTTTAGAAGAAGAATGAAGATATAGTATTATCCCATTTGACAGATGAGAGATTAAGTCATTATGAGATATAGTAGCTATTAATTCGGGATGCCTACAGGCCATTTTTTCCTAAGTATTTAGCATTACGTAGCTCCATATACACCTCCTAGGGACTTTTGCTGTAAGAATGCTCAGCGTTTCAAACAGCCCAGCCCCTGGTTCCCCAAATAATAAAGACTTAATCAGAAGTCATCAATAAAAGGTTTGGTTTAAATTATTAGCTCAATCTCACACAGATACTCTGTGGCAGAGGCTGGAACAGAAATGAAATCTCAAAGAAAGCATTTACCTAGATATCCTTCCTTTCCTTCATTCAGAGTTTCAAGATTTGCAACAAAAAGCAGAAGAGAACTACAGAAAATGGAAGTCATCACCACAGAAAGCAGGTTCATCTCCACTGCACACTTCAGTGGTATTGCAAAAAATGAAATGCGATGGTGTAAATAACGCCTACATTATGCATGCAGATAAATGAGATGAATTAAAGTTGCACAGCTAAACTTCACATCTGGCATTTCTTTTGATAAGTGTATTGGGCTTAATGATTGCGCTTGCAACCAAAACATTTACCTAATGCAGTATTAAAATGCAATTTCACAGGTTTTAAAATGGAATAAGACTGACGGGGTTAAAAAATAAACAACCCAACAAGAATTTCTTCATATGAAACCAGTCACTCAAGTCACAAACAGGTTGGAAAATTTAGATTCCCTGGAAAGTTTTTGTCACTTGAGCCAACAGAGCACTTACTAGCTGTTGGAGAGAGACCTTAACAGGCATCAATAAGGGAGCTGACACATACACTCTACTGGGACACACACAGAAAAAAAGTTGAGAATGGCCTATCTTAAGCCTGCGAGCTTACGTGAGCCTAGGTAAGTCACTTCTCAAGAACCAGGAGAGAACCTTTCTGCCACTAGCTCTCCAAAGTCTTTCTGCCAAAACTTTCTATGATGTCCGTAACTGCATCCTTGTCTCAGTTCCCACCTTTCCTCTTCCCTGTCTGCTAATCCTTAACCTGCCATTATGCTAAGAATTTAGCCGTTAAACTCAAAAATCTACAGAAGCTAGTCCCATTTATTTCTGCTACACTGTTCCTCCTAAAATATGCAATGTTGTTAGGGTTGCCTATTTTTCTTAGGTACAAATGGGTACTGCTTCTGTCAGAAAAATACTTTTTTTGCCCTTATTTCATTCTTTGCCCTTAATCACAGAAGTATTACAGCTTTTCAGCGAAAACAGATGAACACATTTCTTTACATAGACCCACTTTATTTTTTTTCCTCATCCCATTCTTGGAGATAGATAAACCATACGCAAACAGTAAAAAATCCTATCAAAAGCTTAACAACTCGAACTACACAAGCTGAGGCAACTGCTAGTTATGTAGATGTTCACGCCCCCTCACAGAACTTCAAATTTGACAAAGTAATAAGCAAATGAAGCAGTTCTTTTCAGAGGCAGTGAACATCATCTTAAATCAGAAGTAACTGGCTTCATTTAGGATGTAAAGTATTGTGAGCGTGATTTTGTATCTCAAGGTTTTTCTGAGACACATGAAATCAATTCAGATGGGTCAGTGTATAGACTTTACTTTTGTCAGATCTTATATTTCATGCACATATACTTATTTTTAAAAATAGAATTTATAGCCACAAAACATAGATGTGATTGAAGTTAACACAGTATGACCCCAGCAGCAAAATCTTCTGATGGGAATAAAAATTAATTTGCCCCATCACTGCTATTGGCAAAGAGTTACAGCAAAGGCTCAAAAAGCTTTGGGTTTATATACACACTGATAATTAATCAGAGCAAAGTCATGAGCAATTTCTACTGAGTCTATATGGATTTTTTAAATATGCTGCTTAGTAAAGCAGCAATTGAATTATTTCTTATGAGACCTGTAGTGTCATTAGCTAAAGTTATGCTTTGATAAGCACTCAGTCTAATATATACAGCAAGAGAAATGTTTTGAATTAAAAGAATAGAATATAGAGAACCAAGAGGACAGAGAAAAACAAAACAGGCTTATGAGCATACCAAGAAAAATGCATCCATCAGTTATTTAGAGATGTGTGTATCTGTTTAAGAAGCTCATGAAAATATTCATATATATATCCCCACAGCTAAGAAGATAACTACATGGCAAAATAAATCAGAGTTTTAAGAGCGAAAGCTTCAGCTAATGTCTCATTTTTATGTATCTCCAAGGATGGCGAGTTTTGCAGGTGTAGGAAGATATAGGAAAAGGGAAAAAAGGAGAGAAACTCATTACATTTAATAGAAATATATATAGCTAATCCATATGCATTCTGTGCCACACATTGGAAAAAAACGCTGTTGGAAATACCATCCCTGATTTTCCCAAATACATGTTTTTATCATAAAATATAATTTGTTTTTTTTATCTCCTAAATCAGTTCATTAAATCAGTCAAGGAATACCAAAAAGCTTCTAAGATTTTGATCAAATTTTATAGTTTTATAACATTTCTGGTTTAGGTTAGCTCAGAAACTAATCAAGTAATCGCAAGCTTTTCATGACAGGGGTCACATGTCTCTACAAAAAAAAAAGATTATCTTTTGACTTGCTTGCTCCTTCAGACATGAACATTTAGAACACATGGCAATTACAGCCATGTAAATTGAATATGTGTAAATTAAATGTGATTTAATGTGTTTAGCAGGCATTTAATGTACTTTACCAGCATGAACTTAGGAGAGGCAAGTTCCATTACTCTATGACAATACAAAAATTTGCAAGCAACTTGTGGAGCAGAATATGCAGTTAAGAAACTTCTGCTTTACACTTATCTGATGTCTAGCAAAAGTTAGTCCATTTGCTAAACAAGATTCACTTGGTGACTAGATGCAAGATCACACATCTAAGAGCAATGAAAATGTCACACGTTAAAAATGTAGAAATCACCCTTGAATTCAGTTGTACCCTCAGGAATCACAGAATGAATCATAGAATGGTTTGGGTTGGAAGGGACCTTTAAGGATCATCTAGTTCCAACCCTGCTGTCATAGTGAGGAATATTTTTCACTAGAACAGATTGCTCAAAGAGCCACCCAACTTGACACTGAACGCTTAAAGCTCAGGAAAGAATCAGGAACAATGGTATCTATACAGCTGGAACTGAGTTACCAGATTGACTGAAATATAAGTAGGTGAAGCACAAATGGGAATTAGTGTTCATTTGAGATGCCCAGTTAAAAAAAAAAAAAGAAAAATTCTAGATGAGCTTATGGATCTCTCTACATAGTTCGTTCAGTGAAAAGTTAAGATAGGACATGATGACATATTCATATGACAGTGGAGAACAGATATCTGTTAGTAACTCTGACAGTGTGTTAATTTTGATCTCAATTGATTTACTCGCTTGTTGGATTATATCTTTCTGATCTTTTAAGTATATACACCACCTTCAATCAAATACAGATAACATGTAAATATCTGTTTATCCATTTTTATTTACCTGAAACTACCCCAGAACATGAGCATTGCTCAACACCTTTTTGGTAGTGCATGGATGATGGGCTGCACAATACAACAATATTGTGACCTAGATAAAGAATGCCATATTATGTTTTCCCTTAAAGCTTTAAAAGTGAGCTAAGGTTTTGATTACTAATTACAGGTCTTCCATGTTTTGCTGAACTTAAAGATATTTCATGGAGAACCTGACAGTTGGAGGTTTGAACTGTAGGACAATTTGTGAACTAACACTTAGGGGCACGCCTAATTCCTTCCAACTATTTATTTTTTACTCATTTCTGCTGTTAGGTGAATTTTATTTGTCTCCTGCTTTCCAGTATTATAAATGTTGGACTCACATTATATTTCTTGGGTTGAAACAGCTTTAGAAATTTTGATGGCTGATATCCTTCCACGTTATTAGAATATAAAAAAGATTATTTCTAATAGATTTTCAGTATACAAAAATTTCAGTAGATCAAAAATATTTCCTTTTTATAATATTCAGCTATCTTCTATGTGAACCACATGAAAAAACCCAACCCATCAGCTTCACAGCCTGAACCATCATTTCACTGTACCTATGTATTTATTGGTAGGCCACTTGCTAAGTGGCATGGGTCTACAATTTGCTTTGCACAGCTTAAAACTGAGTAGGCTTCCACTACTGCTGAAGTTTTAAGGGGACATAAGTTTGAACTCTTAATCTAGACACAGCATTTATATAGTAGATGACTCTCAGATTTGTATAACTGTCAGTCTTCTCTGAGAAAACTGAGGGATCTTATTAAGATGGAAGAGATGTAGTAAAGGTCTTAGAACTGAGCTGACAAAGGCATGCGGAGATGCCCAGCAAGTACAGCACAGAAAATAGGCAAGGGCAACAACATTTTAGCAGCACTATATGAAGACTGAAAACTGGAAGACATAGATAAGGTCACTCGGTAGAGGCTTACACTGGAAGAATTCTTTTAAGAATTTTCCTTGTCAGCAGCTTCAGTTATGTACAATTCTTGCTTGTTCTTACTTTCAAGGTTACATTTTAGACAGCACTAAAGGTGGGATTCATCTCATCTGTCTTAGAATGGAAGCTGCTTTCAAGAACTGTCTCTCTTCCCTTGCAATCATGGAATAAGTCTGGATAACTCAACGGAGATTAGACATCTAATGTTTAGATTGATAAAGTTAGGTGAGATGAATCCTCTTATCAATGACCAATTGAACAGTTTATCCTTGCATCACTGAAACTTGTTTGATTCAGTAAAACTTTTTTTCAGATTTATGGCTATCTTTGTAACTGCCATCATCCTTGACTAAAAAAAGAAAAGATCTATTGTTGATTTAAATGAAACACAAATGGCAAAATTTTGACTAAACAGATAAATGACAAAAGCTGTAACAACTCTGTTTTAAATCTTCTGGTAGATGTACTGTACCATTCCCCATGTGACTGAAACAGTAGCAATATCATCTAGCAATCAGGAAGGTATAATGTTGTTTAAGTACTATTGATGCATTACCTAAAACAAGACTGAGGTATTACTGACTATAGGTACCACATTTTTAAATAAAACCAGCTAATTTTCTTGATTGTTTCATGCCATGCCCAGATGAAATGCACCACTATTAGCACAATGACCTTTTAAAATGTGCCATGTCATTCACACAACTATAGAATTAGAATTACAAAATTTGTTTGAGACAATTTTTTCTCAGGGTATATTTTGAAGTGGAGTGTGAGGGTAGGTGCACAAATCCCACAGTGGGAGTTGCGTGCATACCAGTTTCACACTGATTGTAACTCATATGTATTGCCTCTTTCTTCTGGGCTCTATCATTAAGATTAGTTCAGATCCATATTGCTCTACACAGAAAAATCCAGTAAGACACTAAAAAGAATACAAGGCAAAAGACACAGTGCACATTACATGCTACAGTATATTAAAGCTTAAGTACTACAAGCATAAAAAAAGTTGCTCCCAGGAGTTAAGTTCTTTACAATAGCAACCACTATTGGTTGGTCTACAGGATGCGCATAAGGTATTTTTTTGGGGCATCGTCCAAACTAGTTCAATGGTGCTGGTGAACTCAATACACTTTGAAACAATTAAATTATTCCTTCTGGTTCCAGAAGTGATTGGTCATCAGTATAACGAAGCAGCACAATATACTTTATTCTGGGAGCAAGCAACTTCACTTGGTACAACACTTCTTCATATTGCTTATCATGCCAGCGTTAACATGCGTTCACCACAAGATAATAATATACTTAAAAGCAAGAAGCGAAGTAGAGGTGCAACAACTGCAGATCCTTGAAGATGCTAAGTGTTGCAGTAACTTCTCTGCAGTTGGATCATATCAATAATGCCAAACTGACAGGAAGCCACCTCTCTTTTTACACATCTACTCAGAAACCACAGGAGAATAAGACTAAAACTTAAATAAATATAACACATACAATACACACAATGCAACAATGGAAAGTAAAGTTTGGAGAGCATGACGAAGAAGGAAATTGAAATGTCTGGACAATGAGAATGGGTCTCCAAAGAGCACCACCAACAGGCAGACACGCTGCTATAAGCAATTAGAAGAACAAAGCTGGGAGGGAGAAGAGCGATGAGAAGGAGAGAGGAGAGGATATGTAAGAGCATGCCTGATTTACTTAATTCAAACCAACAGCAGAAAGAGAGGATGTAGACAAAGAGAGGGGCTCACAGCATGGTGTACCAAAAGAAAACATGCCATCCCAAAGAAAAACCAAAACTGAGAAACAAATACATTCAGTAACATCTTCATAAAATGAGCTTAATAAATGTCATTAAAATGAATGCGACATATAGTACAAACTATCCACGGCACTTTCACTGGAACAGTACAATAGCTTTAGTGAGTACTGTATTATGAATAACTGGTCTCAAAACAGGACCATCAATGCAAAGAATCAGGTATTTGGTTGCTGTTAATGGAAGGTGAGACTACAAGAGAACATGAACTACTGCGTTGTAAGACATGTTTTGAAGTAAGACTCTGAGGAAAGAAGGACATCAGTGAAGGTGTGAATATGGAGACAATATGGCAGCACAAGGGCTGGTAAAGACGAAATATACATCGTCACGATACAGTACAAATGAAAAAAGAGGAGGGGAGATGTTAACAGTAAAGTCTGTTTTTTCAAATGCAACAATCTGATACAGCAATGACTCCACAAGGGAAAAAAAAAAAGCCTAGAAAACTTATACTGTTTTATTTTGTACTTCCTGCAAAGAAGTTAGTGCATAAGACACAAGAACCAATGGAGAGACAAAATACTGTTCTCTCTCCTCTTGGAGATTGGGGGCTCATATAAAAATATACACACAGATGTATATATATATACACACACATAGACAGATTAATATATATATATGTATATATGTGTGTATATACAGAGAAAGATAGACAAAGATGTTATCTTCCTGTGTTCTTGGCAAGTAATTAGTCCTGAAGTTAGGAGTGGAGGTAGGATTGAGGTTGGAAGGAAAGGTAACGAAGAGGGCATACCGCTTTCGGCTTCTGCAAACGACAAGAAAAAAATTGCAAATCAAATACTTTGATAAGAAGTCAACTGACACCAAAGCAAAAGCAAAAAAACCCTTATTTAAAAGTCTTCAAGGCTCAAAGGTTTTTCTGCTGAGAATGAGAACAAATATATGGATAGACAAAGTGAAAAATTAACAAGAGGAGTAAACATGGGGTACAGGAGAGAAGAATCTTGGTTAGGTTTTCCTTCTTGCTTACTCATGTGGAAAAAAGAAAAAAAAATGCAGGGGAAAAAGGCAGGTGAAAATATCTCAAAAAGGAATTTCAGATGAGGAGTTTGAATGCCTGCACTTTGAACTGATATTTTTTACTATCTATTCAGCAGGCACTGCTGGGAAATTTTCAGGCTGATGTTCTCCATATTCCTTTACCATTTTTTCTACAGAAAAAACAATACCTCCCTATAAATGAACTAGGACCATTTTTTTAAGGTCAAGTATTTGGCTTGCATCAGGGACACAAAAACTTATTTAAATAAGTGTTTCCTGCTCTTAATAAGTGATTATAATATTCCCAGATACTAATTAGAGATGAAAGAATGGCCAACTCATATTGTGACCCAGAACTATTGAAGTGCAGAACTTAGTAGTTGGTCAGAAACCCACTAAATTAAGTCACGTTTTGTAAACTCAGAGGTTTCACTGATAACTGAGCAGTAATTTAAGCATTATTAAATACATAAATGTAAAGGTAAAAATCTAATCATGGCTATTTTAATTAATCTGTAAGATACTCCGATGAGAAACAGTTGCATAAAAGATAAACATGCTGTAAATACTTTACCCATTATTTGAAAATGAGTCTTTATTGATCATATTTATACTACTTATAGACTTGAAAACTTTTAAATTCTGTTTTTAAGCAATCCTGTAAAATCAAAATTTGTTTATAATCAACAATCTAATACTGTCAAAACCTGTTATCAAGGTGTGCTTACTGTCTTGTGTATCTTTATTAGGAGTCAGGAAAAAAGGAGAAAAAAACAACTGCAAGCAGGAAGCTCAGGTAGTGCTAACATGTGCATTAATATTAGCTTGGATAGAGTTCTGATGATTTATAATTGCTATAGACCTTAAATTCCCTATGGTAGAATTAACACAATTTGGCTGTAAATCAGAAATCTTTTGAAAACTGTCATCTAGGAGTCTGCCCGGGGGGGAAAAAGTGCATAGGTAAATGAGTATTTATGCCATTCTACATGTAATGAAGACATTAACAAAGTCAATGAAAATTCTTCCATTGTCTTAAAATGGTACTAGAATTTATTCTGAATACTGAGGTGAAAATTTAGAGACAGGATTAGGAGATCTAGAATGCCCTCACATTACCACTTTTCAGAGTTGCACACACTTCTAAATTAATTTTGGGTTGCTCTGACTACAAAGTGATGACGGCAGATGAAACTAATCTTAAAAGGAAGCTCCCTGTGTAAGTAAAAAATCAGATATATAATTTACTTATATAGATATTCTATTATGACTAGTAACAAAAATTAAACTGCTGGGAGCAAGATCTTCTCATGCCTTAGACGGAAAGAATGCTTCAAAAATTTTCTTTGCCCCTGAAAATACTGGTCCTAGATCTGTCTCAGCTGTGGCAGGAAATACTAGCTCTTAATAAAAGGGTACCACCTAGATAATATTCTAAATTTTTATTTATATTTATCATTGTTGCTCTAAAGTGTAAACTATGTAAACCTCTCAAAAGTTTTATAAAATATGAACCTAAACTATAATCATAAAATAAATCAGCACATGGCTACTATTGGTCACTCTCATAAAGAGTGAAAGCTAAAAGGGTATCATAATCAGTTCACCTTCATGTTTATGAAGAATTACCAATGAAGAACTTAAGACATGAAGTAGAATCAAATGTTTCCAAAGTCAACATCAACAAACATAATTGACAAATGACAAATTTATCTTGTTCATTGTAAACCTTGTTATTCTAATTTTTATCTTAATTCTCTGTCTTTTCATTTCGTAAGATGCAAGGAAATGCAAGATACCTAAGAAGTGAGAAAGTGAAGTTTGGTTTTAGTTTTTCAATTTGTATATTTGGTTTGAAGAGAACAGGAACAAGTAGAACAGTAAAGATACGCTGCAGGTTGCTCTGTTATTCGCCAGTGACTATAAAGTTATCACTGGTTAATAAAGACAGCAGATATTACTGTTGATCAGGGTTAAAAGAAAACGTGAATATCTAGCTTATATGCTCTCCTGTTGTTATATATGTATTCACAAAATCCAGCTGTTAGCATCCCTTTGTTATTATTGTTTCCTGCAATTTTTAAGCTCTTTTTTTCTACCAAATAATTTCATTGTGAAACGTTTACCTGCGTGGCTTTAAGTAAGAAGGAATATATGATTGTATCACATTGTGTTACTTTTTGTGGGATCCTCTGCATCACCTTGTGATTAAGAACTCAATCCAACTCCTACTGAAGTTAGTGCAAAGAATGATATGGAAGCCACAAATTAGCTGTGATTACTGAAAAAGACTGTAATATTAGCACTTATGTAAGTAAATGACAACTGAAGTAATGACAACTTAAAGTTGGGCAATAATTCCTAGGAGAGCCAACAGAAACCAAATATTTTCTCAGTATTGGAAATACAAAATCTACTAAATAGTTCCACTGCTGTTACTATTGTATTTTTCTTTTTTTCTAGGAAGAGAATAAACTGTTCAGAGACGAATAATAAATCGTTTGCTTTACGTTAGCTAATGCAGAATGTGATCATTCAATGGAAAAGTATATGAAGAGCCCATAGAAGCTGGAAACATTAAAAGAATTCTGGTGTATCCAAAAAAAAAAAAAAAAAGGATTTCTTAATTAGCATAGGACAAAAATAATATCCAATAGCACATACACAACTTTATAACATAGGAAAAAATGAAGCATGGAAACACTCTTATAAACAGTTTGTAACATTGCATTTTCCATGTCAAATGCCCCACAGAGGTTTTTATAGATATTTTTAATTTTAATAAAGAAAAATAACATATAACAATAAACATTAACATAAACTTTCAAAAACCTCAGATATTGTGGCATGAGCGCCAGTGACAGAATCGGTTCTCCTGTGAGAACTTCAAAAGGTAATCAGTGGCCAAAAATAAAATGACCTAACATGTATTGTTCCAGATTTACTACAGTGGTACAGAATCATTTTTGAAAGAGGAAAATAAAATTCAGATCAGCAAATATTGTCATATTATTATTATATGCCCTTCCACATCTTGTAGAGCACTTTTGTAACATTTTTGTTATACAAAAATGAATGTTGTGTAAAGCACTGACGGACGACTTGGCAGAACATTGACTCCACTGCTCACTTGGATTTTTACAAATTATTTTTGTACAAAAAACCCTCAAGAAACACCTATTTTCCTGTCCGTGAATTTGTACTAATTATAATGATATTTTTTTCTTTTTGGTTGAGGAAAGGAGTCAGCCAGTTGGTAATTTCAAGGCTAAATTAATCTTTTCTAGTTTCACGATGTTATTCACATGTGCAAGTCTTGTCAGAACAGATACCATATATATACTATGTTTATCTTCTATTTCTGTTTATCCTGCATCCTATCGAAATTGGTTCTTCCAAGCTTCTTTAAATGAAACTATTATTTTGAGAATAAACATAGCCATAATGAGTTTTGATATCACATCTGTTTTCTGCTTTTCAATTTTCAGTGAAGTAAGTCGGACCACCAATTAAAACTGAGGGACTGCGACCAAAAACTTTGTAAGTTTTTCTTTAAGTCTTTTCTGCAGATGGGACATAGGTATCACTGTCCCCCCACCTTCTCCTAAGTGTTCTGATTTAAATTAATTTTAAGGAAGAAGAATAGAGCAGAAATAAAAGCCTTTCAGCACTATGTGAAATGGTGTAATGTGATGGCATGCTAATTACGCTCTGAAATGATTCAAAAGTCTAAGAGCAGCTATGTTCATTCTTAAAAAAAAAAAAAAGCTGGCAAAATTCTTGACAGTGTATTCCAAACTTCAAAAGCTGTAGGCATTGCACATACCTGCTTTCTCGTTTTTCCGACTTGTATTCTATGGCTATCATTAAGAGCTTTAGTTTCGCAAACACCAGTCTGCAGGAAAAGAAGAGGCCAAAAGTCAGTCCTTTTTCACAACCAACTTCACATATGCAGAGATGGCTGCAGGGTATGCATTTTCTTTGAGAATTTACACGAAGATCTTTTCCCATTTTTTTTTAGTTAAGTACACAAAAAACATATATTAAGGTCTTTCTATTTTGAAGATAACGAATATGTATTTTCCTAAAAAAATATAAACTGACAAGTTGGAAACAGTAGCATAAGCACCAGCACTATGTTACTAAGTCTGCTTAAGCAATAATAGCAAAGGTCATGATACACAACATAAAATTGCATTTGGCTATAGTTGTGCATGTCTTGAGGAAATTTTTCAAGTCTTTGCTGGAATTCAGCCATATGTCTTTTGTAGTGTGCATTCCTTAGAAAATATGTGCATACTGAACTAAAATGAGAGGACACTATTAATAAGTCAATATTTGCCAATGATTGCCACAGAGAACCAGCATGATTGGACGCAATTTCTGACCAATATATGGGAAGTACATTCTGATACTGTAATACACACTTTTTTCAGTTGTAAAAGTCTGTACGACTGGCTATTTATTAAAACAACTGATGGGTGATACTTGCAGGACTGTGAGTTAGCACACCACCATTTGCTTCAAGCTAATCCGCTCTGTGAGAAGAAACTAAGAAACTAACCATTTTTGTTTTAAATAACTAGAAACCATTTTCCAATTTTGTCATTGAAGGGTATGCAAATTCCATGCTACTTGCTTTCTGTTCTATGAATTTGTCACAAATTATTCTAGGGCTCACCTTTCAATTAGATGGCTGCAATCTTCTGTATCATACACTAACTTTTCCAGTGCTCAGTGCTTCTCTACAAACTTCCTTACTTCAGTGCTATTAATATTTTTGCATATAATTCAATAATTTTTGCATATAATTCAATAATATTTATTTTCTTTAAGCAAATTAAGCAATATTCTGCATACTTTGCACCAGTCAGATAGCAGAAAACAAGGAATTGGCTGCTGAACTGATGATATTCTATTTCCATAATGAATTTCAGAAATCACTGTGAACAGTTAATTTCTGCTATTTCTTCAGGATAAGAGAATAGTTAGAGATAAGCTAACCCCTAAGATGTAGGGGTTCTGACAACGCTGAGGCAATGTGCTGCATATCACATAGGGGTATATACAATAAAATATACTTTGCATTGTTTAAGTTTTGCAATGTAATACTTGAGTGTATTTAAAAAAAATATTCAAAAATTTTCCTTTTAAAGGATTGTAAAAGTACCTCTCTTGTCTCCTTGTCTGTGGAGGCAGGTGATATCTCAGTATTGGGAATTAAACACAGAAAGACAGATAGGGGCAAGATTAATTTAACTTTTTTCAGAATCAATTAAAAGTCTTATTCCACCTCCAGAACTCCAGCCAATGGCAGAAATGGGCAGTCAAAATCCTGATAGTTACTGAATTCTTCATTAGCTTATCACCTCCTACGATATTAACAGGTAAATGAAGCCTGATTATCAGCATCAAAAAAAAGAAAATAAAAAATCAATTTTCAAACATATTAACACTAGAGTAACCTATATGTTGTATTAAGACTATTACGTATCTGTTTTAAAAAAGTTGATGTAAAATACAACTTCATGAGCTGTGAATGTCAAGAGTTCTAAACCTATTTTTTTACTTTGATCACCTACATTCCTTTAGGAAACACACTTAGTGTCTCATCCTTGGCTTCAGTTTTGTGCAGTATTCAATATTCTATCTATCTATCTCTTCATCAAAAAACCCCACCAAAAACCAAACAAAAAACCAAAAACCAAAGCTGAAATAAAGAGATAAGCATAATGCTACCCTAAGGTTTAGCATCAGTATCTCATTCTTATCTACAGACTTACTAAAATTATTTAAGTGGTCAAATAAATAGGTTTACATGCACTTGGCCATGCAATTAAACATTAGGATTAATAAGTCTCACCATTTAACTGTATTCTGCAAATGTAACTTCATATGATTGAAATGAGAAAGAGAAGGATCTTATACCTGCTTTTTTTCTCGATACATAAAGAAGTCCACAAGGATTGTCAATGACAGTACACGAGGCATTCATTTCTATTTTATTTCCAACTGCCAACATCATCTGCTAACTACTGATGAACACAGATGGTCATGAACAAACGCTCTCAAGAATTTGAATTTGACTGTTTCTATCCACCCAGAGAGAAATAAATTGTTTTTGACATTAAATCTTCATTCTTTATTGGTAAGGCTATGATTGGCATAAATTAACCATAGATACCTGCTGTATTATTTGCACGTGAAAGTACTGGGATATTTAGAATTAAAGAAATGATCATTCTCCTTTCTGAGCAGGAAAACATGAAGATAAAACCTTGATTAGTTATTAATTATTTTTGTACCAAACATTTTAAAAGGAATTTTAATTAGCTTTTTTGTTTCCAAACAAATCTTTGATTGAAATCTTGTACATCATAAATAATTCTGTTTTTTTTCCTCAGGATCAGTTATAATATTTTTTTTGCTGAAAACTACTTTTGACAAAGGAATAGGTACTCTGCTCAGGAGAGAAAAAGTATTTTCAAGTGCTTCCATACCTTGGTTCAGCTGCAGTTAGCAAAAGTATTTTGATCTAGGATAAATCATGTTGTTATTCACCTAATGAAAAATACATGGAAAAATATCATTCCTGATAGAAAAGTAGTACCTTATAGTAGCATCTTAAGCTGAGAAAATTACTTACAATATCAGAATTCTTTCATAAATATATTATTTTTGTCTTCTTTTCAAACTATTTTTTATGCACATTGGCAACTAATGCTTTCTTTGCTGCTTGCTAGTAGGCTGTGCTCCTTAGGAGTTGGAAGTATGAGAATATCAGGTACTCCTCTTTTATGGAGCAGCAGTGTCTAAAACCAGTGCAGTCATTGAGATTTGTATGTTGGAACAGATGTATTAGATATATAATAACCCAAATATCTCTTTCAAAGGTTTGTTAGTGTCAGGGTCAGGTAATTTCCAATCACATGAAACTGGCAAAAGCACGGGCAGCTTCTGCTTTCAGCCTACAGCTGGGTTCTTCCAGATGCTGAGCACTCATGCATTGCTCAGGCAAAAACTTAAGCAAATACTCCAATAGTAGAATTTCATAGAACTATTAAAAAAAATAAAAGTAAGCACTGATGTAAGGGGTTATCTGATCAAGTCTAAAATGATAAGTTTGTTAGTAAAATTGTGGGGGGTCGTCTTAAAATATTTGAGATGTATTTTACAGGTGTCTTACTAGATCATTATATGCACTTCTACCATTGCATTAGAATTGCTAGACCTTTTTAAGTGTGCTACAGAAGAACAGATGACAACAGAAGTTAGAGGAAGAATCCGAAACTAGAGACGCTAAGAAATGGAAAGCAACTGGCTGTAATCTATCACATACATAATACAGAAGGCACTGGTGGTGTTGCTACCAGTACCAGAAAATTTGCTCAAAAATTGAGTACTTAACTGCTAGTACAGTTATTTTCACTTATAGTACTGTTTATCTTACATGGCTATTGACTTACTGTTTACATCTCAGAAAGACAGTAAAAACTTGGAGCATTCTGCAAAAGGATAAGAAACCCTAACAGGCCAGCACAGAAATATAGAAGAACGAAAAAAATATGGCTGTGCCATGTGTATGTGTAATCATGTTTCTAGATCTGTGATTGCTATGTATCTTACATTGATGTGGAGCAGAAGTAACTCCACTAAGATCATGGAATCATTAATTTAATGAAAAGCGAACGCCAGTGAGGAGTTTAGTTTACTAGACAGACTTTAGTTAAGCAGGCAATTCCATGTCAGATTACAATTTTAACCGTAACCTCAGCTGCGAAGAGACACTGAGGTATTACATATTCAAGATATGTTTTCCAATCTAATCCCATCTGACCAATAAAACGAATCACAACTAAGTTTTATATTTTGCAAGTTACGAATCACTGTCTACAAAGCAATACTCATTGCCGGTTCAGTCCATGAAAAATATTGTTCATGCTTACTGACAAAACATTGAAGAATGCATTTTTTAATTTCTTTAGTCTGTCAGGAACCAACAGATGTACCAGAGAGAGATTCAAAACTGATTAAAAGTATTACATACAAACAATGTCTAAAACACCTGCATGGCAACACTTTAAATGTACTTTAGTACTTCAGTAAACATTTCCCTCGTGTTTGAATACAATATACAAGTTTTGATCTCTTTTCTTTTGCTTTGTAAAATCATATAAGGCTATTTTATCTTTGAAGGCTCATCATGGGAAGTATCAGGAAAAGATTTTTGTCCTACAGCCTTTAAATGATCGATGATCTACTGGTTGAAGGTTACAACAGACTAGCTTCCAGTCTTCAACAGGGTAATGGGATCGGGGAGGAAACTATCAGCCCTGTCATATGCAGAAGCTGAGCATTCGGTATGGGTCTTTTAAGCACCTATTCTATTGACCTAACAATGTTTTTAGCAATAATTTTGTTGAATATCACTTACGTATGGCTGTGGACAAGGCCTCTTTTCTTTTCTTTAGGAGATTAAGATCTTACCTGATCATCCAAAGACCAGAAGCAAAAACTTATTAAATTCTACGAGATTGAGTTGTAAACAATTAACATAAGTTAAAATAATAAAAAAAACCACTGAACTGGGCCAAGGTTTACATAAATCAATGAAAAAGTCAAAGTACTCTTTAAATCTAGCACAGTGGAAAAAGCCATCCATGACTGGAACACTACCAGGACAACGAGGAATTCATGGCAGCAGGAAAAGCAGACATTCAGAGGGAGTACAGAATACTAAGTGTACATTTTAATACAAAATCATATAGAGAATATGGTTGAATCGTGACAAAGATCAGGCTCTTTTCTAGTGAGTTCATGAGTCGTTATATAAATAATATAATAAAGTGTGACATATGTCACTCGTGATAACATGATATGTTACCGCAATCACTCATATGAGTGATATGTTATCACGCATAATGACATACATTACTCTCTGTATATACACACATATACACACAGAAGCACTTCATACAGTACCAGTTCCAGTCAGTCGCTGCTGACAAGACCAAGAGGAGGTGTACAATTAAATTCGCCGCTCACGGTAATGGATACCACTACCATCACGAGGACGGTGGTGAGAAAGTGAGCTAAATATTTAACGTTTTTTGGTTGCCAACCTGTCAGTCTGTTATGAAAACACTAAATGTAAGAAACGTCAATACAGAACACTACATTGATTTTTCTCTGTATTTCCCACATCAAGTATTATCTTGGTTTACAAGACGGATCTCAATTTGAAATGCAATGGAACTGCTGTGAAGTGTTGTGGAATACATCCTACTCTGGTCCACGCTTGGCTAAAGGGTTTCATAAATATTTGTCTTTCATTATTTTTGTGTACTCTTATCCTGCTAAACAAAATATTCCACTGTCCTTTCTGGCTCCCATTAAAGTTGATCATGTTGGAATAAGAAACCTAAGTAAGGATATTGTTCCTGTAAGAGCTCTACTGGAGGTTTAAGCACAAAGAAACCGAGCTTGCTTTATAAAAGCGGGTATTGTTACTTTTCTAGGTATGAACAGGAAACATGGCTGCCACATATACAGAGTTTTGAATTAATAAACCAAAATTTGTCCAGTAATTACTAACTCACTAATTGCTGCTTGTATCAAGCGTAGTAAAATCCAGGTTATCCAAAACCATGGTATAAGCATTGGTAATGATAACATAGGCCTCCATACTTTAAACGCATTAAAGAAGAAACAACTGTGGAGGCTGTAAGACGACGTGGTAAGCATCGTCTGTGCCGATCTATGGATACTTTTCTATTGAAGCAGCCTTTTCATACTTGTGAAAATGTTGCTGTCCAGAGAGATGAAATTACTGATCGCAGTGGGACCTTACAACATCTGTTTTCATGTGTTGGCTCTTGCTATCTCACGGGTGTGTATTCATTGGCTGGGCAGAGGCAGCGAGGGTGGCAAACCTTTTCCTGGGGGACCCAAAGGAGAGTTTTTGAGAGCGCTTGAAGGAAATTGTAAAATATAGGAGACGTCTCTGGCAGAATCAGAGGGAGTCTGAAGACGGAAAGCTTCATTTAGAGTCAGTCTAGAGGCTGTCTTGTGGCTTGGCCACTACCTGAGCTGAGCTTAGGTCTGTTAGTCTAAAATTTGAATAAAATCCTGGGTTCAGGGAAAAGTTCTTAATTTAACAAGTATGGACTGATCCAGCATCACTGCTTCAGAGAGGCAGAAACCTCTGCTGATCATACTATGTGTAGCTTAAGGCTCAAGAGTCCAAAAGTCCCTTAAGATTTATCTCACCCTGAGACAAATCAGAAATGTAGTTGAAGAGAATGATCCAAAGACAGAAGCAAAAACTTGATGGTTACAGGTAGCCCATGCTGTCCTTGCTCTGTGAAAGATTGGCTTAATTTGGAGTCACTCTCAGTCTAGGAAGTGCTGCTAGTATAAGTATCTGCAGAAGAGAAATAATCTGTTGTGGAACTGAGAGAGAAGGCAAACAAGTGCTGAGCATCACCTACTCGCCTTAGTTCTTGTTTGTGAGGACAACGAAGTTTCTAACACTTCTGCAATTAGTTCCCCAACCAGTCTGTTGTAAAAACATAAAAAAAACTTCATGACTAATGTGGGCATATATGCCATAGTTATAAACCGTGCAAAAATATGCTGCACAAATACAGAGATAATGACATCTCTATAATTTTTCTTTGTATTAAAACATGGCTATGACATTTGATTGAATGAGTGACTTCAAAACTAGAACAGCAAATGGGCCCAATGTAACATACATTAAGAGAAGTGGACACCTTTCCACTGCTAGGTCAAGTGTGAATCCATAGATGAGCCTCACTATGAAAATTTTTGGGTGGAGAATGGTAAGAGAACCTGGGTGAAGGTTAGCCTTGCATTAGTAAGTGTTAGAAGGCCCACTAGAAGACTCTGCGCTAGTGGGAGACAGCTTGGTTAGTTTACTCTTCCATCAGCATCGTCCACACCTGGTCCAACAATATCCAAGGCACAGAATGATGGGAATTACATTCACATATTGAAAATATATTGGTGGGAATATGTTCACACAATACAGACACATATACTCAGAGTTATAAATAAAACTTGAAGACTCATAATAACTTCTATTTCCATCTTCACCCTGTCATTGACATTAAAAGCTTGAAATTCTTAAAAAATATTGAGTGTCCCAACCCCACTGAAAGCGGAGATATTTCGGCACTCTTTTCATGTTTGTTATACAAACTGTATGACAGCCTATTTACCTGAATCACATTCCTAGACCAGCAATCAAGACCAATAACCTGAGGAAGCAGCACATCTCATTTAGTTTCAGGGTTTTAAAATGTCATTGATGGCATGAATTTTAAAAGCTAAATTACAAAATCTGTTCTCAAAGTTTGTATATTTTATGGGTAGTTGATCACACTAAGACTGTCCACTGATTTTATATCCCCTTCACAAATCAGTGCAATGGACTTTTTGCTGTCCCTTGGTTCTGGAAATTGAATAGACAATTCTTAGAGTAATGAAAATACCTATACACCAAACTCATTAATATGTTACACTACATTTTAATTTTCAATGTGCTTTAACTAACCTGAATTTAATAGTTATTAAACTGTTGTAAAATTCTTTAAACTAGGAAACACAGTTAATTAAGCCTCCAGCTAATCAAATGCTTCAGGAGAGCTCCAAAGTTTAGACATGTTTCTAAAACTCAATAAATGCCCCGTCTTTATTGATTATTTTATCTCAGCTCTACCAGCACAGTTAAATGAATGTCAGCTTTATGTCAAATACAGTCTCAGTCACATATTTCTAAGAACTCATGTAGAAACTCAACTATGCTTAACAACGATTTGGCATGGAGATTTAGTTTTCATTATTATAGTTAGTGTAAACAGCACAAATTACTATTCATTCTGAATACCATACAAATTTCTAGAATATCTTATGAGATTTTTCATTTCAAGATATCCAGGCAAAGTTCTGTGCTTATAATGATAAACATTTTCCCTCAATAACCTAGTCACAGACTGGTTAACACAGTGGAGGAATGGATTGTGAGCCCCTTCGTTTTACTAGCAAATTGAAGACTGGGCTCTGTAATACCTACATCCCAGAAAAAGATTTTTAAATGGATAACGTTTGCCTAACAGTTACTTCTCCCTCATTCTTATGCCATAATCTATGCTTATGCTACTGTAAAAAATCAGAAAAGGTGGGAGAAGTGAGAGGAGTCAAAGCAAAATCATTCTCCTTTACATAAATATTATATCTTACTTCTTCCTCTATTTCCTCCTCCAAAAAATGGGGTCTGTAGAAGCTTTTCATGTTAGCTACTTAGACATCAAATTCTTCAGAGTAGGGTCTATTTCTTTTTAAGCATTAGAATGATGCCTAGCAAAAGCTGTCCACAGTCTTTGTTGTGACCTGTTGGTATGGCTGTAATGAAGAATGGTGCCAATATAAGAGGAAATATGACTGCATTAAACTATCCTATGTTTGTAGCCATAGTATTTATCATGGAAACGTTGTGCATACAAATCTCTCATTCACAGAATCTTTCTAGAACAAATATAAGGATTTTGAAGAAATAAAGTTGCAGCATGACTTATGCTATGGTTATATATTATATGCTTCAAATATTCCTTTCTCACTGCAGAATAGGCATATTTTTTCTGACATATTTCACTTGTTAAAAGTCGTTTGCAACCAGTTCCGCGGAGCTCTGGATGCCATGCTGCTAATATGACTTCACTACATCTGTTTCAATTAATGAATAGGTTCCTTGGAATGGGACCTAAGCCAAGACAGAGACACTGACAACCACTATACAAAGAATGGAAATCATTAGAAAAAACAAAAGGATAGCACTTATGAGTAAATAACTCAATTTAAATGGATCGCTGATTAATTTGTTCAACACAGAAAACGCTTATGCTTTCATTTACAATCATTAAATTCCAAATCTCTTTTGAAAACAGGCATTACAGTGTTTGGAATACTTCCATGCAGTGATTGCTTTAATGTTTTTTTTATTGGATCTCATCTGATGTAGCAACATTAGGACTGTAGCAGAGTGAAAAGGTCTCCTGCAGAAATGTTAGTTTTCACTTGAGAGAAGGCAAATATTATGTATGTTAATATGTATTTCTACTTACTCACAAACTGCAGGGAAGGACAAACCCACAAAGGCACTAGACAGATATTCTGTATACATTTCATTTGCAACTCCTTCCAGGTAGTATTTCTGCCACGTATCCTCCTCAATCTAAAACAAAGAAATACAGATGCAGAGTTCTGAGTAAAAGCAAAAGCTGTATTTAAAAATTACAAACAATGGATAAATGTGAATCAGATTGTAACAAATAAATCAGTAGACTGTTATGGCAATTAATATTGCTTATTTTTACAGGATTTCCTAGAATGCCAAAAAAAAAAAAAGAGTCCATGTAGTCAGTAAATCAAGTATCCTATGTAAAAATAATACATTCAATTCTTGGCCAAGTACATTCAGCATGAGATGAAGTAAGGTTGTAGAGAGCCTGAAGAAAAAAGCTCCTCAATTTTCTCTTTCTGAAAATGAAATGGTTACATTATATTGTTATTTGAGTCTCTCTAATAATGTTTCAATTATTTTCACCTTGCTTAGAAGTTAACCAGCAGTCAAAACTCATTGTTTACAATTACAAATTTTTTTTCTTCTCTGCATCTATAACTAACAAGGAAATATAGGAAACATATATTGAAACACTTTCTTCAATGGTCATCAGTGATTTATGACAACAACTGAAGAAAAACTTTACCACTAAATTCAGAGATCTTTTGCTGTTGAAGGTATGAATGAAAACAAGTCAGAGGTGCTACAGTGCTACCATGAAAAGCTCAATATATTTGCCAAAGTAGAAGCTTCTAGTGATATTGGAGATGCGCATGCAATCCCACGCAGCTTCCAGCTGCTGCCCTGGGGTCCGTGGGATGCCACAACGTATCTATAAAGCTTATGGCTCAGACACTCTATAAGGTCTTTCAATTAGCATCAAACACCTATAGTGGGGTAACTGGATCGAGCTGCTTGGTATCCATCAGGAATAGCACTATAATTCAGAAGTACAAATACAAAGCCAGCTGATATGACTGGAAATATGGCATATGCAGAAGCTGTTCACTGCTGAAACCCCAGTTCTCTATACTGTAGTTTGTGCCCTCGTCCAAAGCTTGTTTGAGATTTGACTGTCATTCCCAATGAGACCTTCCTAGGCAAACTAGGGAAACCACCACAATCAGGCAGCCTGAAATATCTAAGGCTTCCCACCAGATAGCTGCTTCCCTATTCATTAAGTCATATTAAAATAGAGCAAAACTTTCAACCGCAATGGGGCGTTCCTGCATGTAATTATCTCTTTGCCTTTATTCAGTAGTAGTGCTGTATCAATTGTGTGAACAGAGAAATTAATATTTGCAAGAATTATACGCAGCATAAAAAAATGTATGTATGATAATACAGTATATATAAAATTAGCAAGAGACATGACAATTACATCAGACTAGCAAGAATAACGTGATTTTTATTTTTACATTTTACATTACCGCATTTTCATTAACCAGAGTCTATCTGACTAAATAGAAAATAGGAAACAAGTAAAAAGAGACAGATTGAGAGATCAGAGATTTTTATTTTCTTAAATAAGGCACAGGATTTTACGGATCATGGAAATATTTATCTTGTAATTTAGTGCATACCTGAAAACTATATTTTATTCTTTGCAAAAAAATAAAGAAACTCTGAGTTCCATTATGTAGGTAGCCCCATTATGATCTTCATCTTACAGAGCAGAAAGTGAGACAGTATTGAGTTTAGATGTGAAGGCCAAAAAAATTGACAATGATAAAGTATTTTTTTAAAGAACTATTGGTAGAGATTTGCAAAGCTACCTGAAAGGTTGAAGCGGTAAAGAACGACTGATTTGAGAAGGACTCTCAAACATTTCACAGTTTGTTTTTTTCTGATATACCCAGCTTTCCTCAAAGCTCAGCCTACACTACGTAAAGAGGTGACAATACTAATCCTGCAGGAAACAGAATCACAGAATCATTAAGGCTGGAAAAGACTGTTAAGATCATCAAGTCCAACTGTTAACCCAACAGCTGCAGCCAGGCCCAATGAAGTGGCAGAAAGGATGCTTCAGGAACATCCATCCTCATAAATTACTACAGGTAAGGCTAAAGTGCTTTAATCTACGCTGCTAATCTTGCTTGTCTAAAGTCCCAGAGACAGTGGGACATCAACCAGCTAAGTATGAGCCAGATTTTTTTTTTTTTTTTGGCCATTGCAGAGAGAACTCTCAGCATTTCAGAAATTCCTATCAAAGAATTTACAACAAGAAGATAAACAACTTATTACTGCTTTAAAATTTTGTACATTACTGCCCACTATGTCAAATGCCTTGGATAATATCCAGTCACTTATTTTAATGGTATGAAATGTGTTATGGCAGCAAAACATAGGCTTGTATATTCTTTATGGTGAAAGCATTACGGTATGTTAGGAGGAGTGTCAGGTTTGTTACGAACATATTCTCCAAACAGCAATATAAATGTACACCTCTGTCAGTATTCAAGAAAATAAATTAATACATGGGATGTAAGTGACCTGGGTAAAGGTGTCCAAATTAATTTTTCAGCTATAAATTAATTTTTCAGCTATTCAGCAATAAATCAAATTGAGAAAAGCATCTTTAAGCAACAATTTATCTTTGTCTGCTGTGTCAAACTACAGCTTATTTAAAACAGCATTAAAGCAAGACGCTCTTGCATAGCATACAGGGCTTAAAGGAAATCTCACCATGTAAATTCAAAAATGGATAAAAATTTAAGATGGGAAAAATTAAAGCACATACTCTAATCATGAGACAGTTCAGGTCTGTGACCAACAACATACTCTATGCATTTATAATGTATCCAGCAACTGGCTTTCTGCCTCTTAAATTTAAAAATGAACTCATGCCTACATAGATGTCATTCAAGACTTTTTTTCTGGATATTAATTCTATTTTTCTTGTAACTGGTTTGTTTATATTGTTGCTTCATTAGTTGTACTTCCTATTACTCTAAATAATGCTTCTAAACAAGGTATAATCAGATGAAAATGTTAAGTGTTTAACAAAAAATTAAGCTAAGTAATTGACAATTTTATTTTAAATTAAATCTCTAGGAACTTCTAAAAACATACATGCTTTAGGAAATAAAATTATATGAGCACAAACTGTAACAGTAAACTACATTTTAAAAACAAAAGCTATAATGGTTACCGAGTCCTATTCATTCCCTAAGAGTCCGGAACAGGTTTTTCTTGTTCTTTCTTATACATTTTTATAAAACACTTATTATTTTCTAAAAGTTTTAAGTCACAGTTCTGTATTCCATACTCTTACTCCAGTTCCATAAGCTCACAAAACCCCATAAAGTAAGAGTTCTATAGAAATGTGGTGATGTTCCTGTTCTTTTTTTTTTTGCTCTTTTGGAGAGCTGTCTTCATCCACGCTTCCCCTGCCTGCAGTTCTGTAACTCTCTGCCCTTGACTCTGCCTCTTTGTTTCTCTTCTCTACCATATCATTACCTAACATCACTCACAATACCAACAGAACCGTTTCTCTAGGCTAATGTCCTCTATATCTTGCTTTCTCTTTCCCTCTTAACTCCTTTATTCAAATGTAAATGTCAGCCTGCCTAAGTGACTTGTACTAGAGGATATGTAGCCACCAACTGACAGTGCTTTCACTGATAGAGTTTTTTCTCTTACTTGCCCTTCAGCGGTGTTACCACCTCCTCTTTCAAACTCTTTTAGGCTCATAACGTCGTTATCTTTGCGTGCTTCAACCCAGTCACTTACTCTATGTTTAAATCACACAGACCTCTTGTCTTTCCACTAACCAGGATAATCTGTGAAAAAATGTCTAAATCATGTTAGAAAAAATTTCACTTTTAAAAACCTTAAGAGACAGCAAGAGGAATTCCATGTCAAACTAGCATTTTACAGATAGCCAGCACCAAAAAAGTGAGGGATGCAGTACTGTCATACATACTAAGCTCAGTAAGCAAGACCGTGATTACGTTCATTTGTGGTGAATGGTGTTAAATCCGACTCGTGGCCGGTCACAAGCGCTGTTCCCCAGGGCTCGGTCCTGGGGTCGCTCTTATTCAATATCTTTACTGATGACCTGGATGAGGGGATCGAGTGCTCTCTCAGAAAGTTTGCAGATGACACCAAGTTGGGTGGGAGTGTTGATCTGCTGGAGGGTAGGAGGGCTCTGCAGAGGGATCTGGACAGGCTGGATCGATGGGCAGAGGTCAACTGTATGAGGTTTAATAAGGCCAAGTGCAGGGTCCTGCACTTTGGCCACAACAACCCCATGCAATGCTACAGGCTTGGGGAGGAGTGGCTGGAGAGCTGCCCGGCGGAAAGGGACCTGGGGGTGCTGGTTGACAGCCGGCTGAACATGAGCCAGCAGTGTGCCCAGGTGGCCAAGAAGGCCAACAGCGTCCTGGCCTGTATCAGAAATAACATGGCCAGCAGGAGCAGGGAAGTGATCATGCCCCTGTACTCGGCACTGGTGAGGCCGCACCTCGAATCCTGTGTTCAGTTTTGGGCCCCTCACTACAAGGAGGACGCTGAGGTGCTGGAGCGTGTCCAGAGAAGGGCAACGAAGCTGGTGAGGGGTCTGGAGAACAAGTCCTATGAGGAGCGGCTGAGGGAATCGGGGTTGTTCAGTCTGGAGAAGAGAAGGCTGAGGGGAGACCTTATCGCTCTCTACAACTACCTGAAAGGGGGTTGTGGCGACGAGGGAGTTGGTCTCTTCTCCCAAGTAACCAGCGATAGGACGAGAGGAAATGGCCTCAAGTTGCGCCAGGGGAGGTTTAAATTGGATATTAGGAAAAATTTCTTCACCAAGAGGATGGTCAGGCATTGGAACAGGCTGCCCAGGGAGGTGGTGGAGTCACCATCTCTGGAAGTGTTCAAAAAACGTGTGGATGTGACACTTCAGGACATGGTTTAGGGGACATGGTGGTGCTGGATTAATGGTTGGCGCTTGATGATCTTGAAGGTTCTTTCCAACTTTAGTGATTCTGCAATTATTCATTAGCAGGAAATAAAGCAACAGCAAGGCTTCAGAAAGGGAATTACAGCTGAGTCTCTACGGTTGCAGAAGCACGTCAGGAGTGCAGTGTCCTAGGAGCATATATAAGAGCTACAGCTCTACTAATTGTCTAACTTAAAGACATATTTTCATACCTTTTCCACACATGACTTGTATTGAAATATTATAATCATAATAACGCTGAGCTTTACAAACTCTTTCACAACTTAAAAGCACCCCTTCCCTGTAGTAGCTCAAGCCACAGCTTGTTTAAACCACTCAAACCTTCTCTACTGATTCTGACATGCTGAACAGCACAAAGCAGAAAGAAATAACAATGTGTTTTGACATAAAGATTTATGTTAGAAAAAATAAGTAAAAATTTTTTTCAGATTATATCATTATGTTATAATATTATAGTATTAAATTAATTATAGCAATAAATTAATTTATTAAATATTACTATTAAAATAATATTGTATCATTATATATTATTTTATAGTATAATATAACTTTCATTGGAATTTGGTGTGACACAAATCTCTCTTGGCTGAATAATTCTCCAATAATAAATCTGAATTCCACAGCTATTTTGACAGGACTTGTATAGTATTTTACTGAGTACTAATTTGGGATTCACCAATCTTTTCCCCATGTTAAACTAGTGAAAAGGCATTCTTTCAAAAGAATGTTCTAACAAACAGAAGGATTGGAAACTTTACAATAAACCAGTGAAATATATATTACAATTAATTTATTTCTTTTAAATTTTCCTCTCCTGTTGATAGGCTGCCAGGTAACCAGTTACTTTAGTTCTGGGGAAGTAAACAACTGCATGAATAAATTGCAATATGGAGATGTTCCAAATCATACACTCCCTGACAAGTGGGCTGCAAACAATCAAGAGAAATTTCTTCCACAGAAATTGTTTCACCATTCAGAGACCATGTGGGATGCTAAAAGGGATTTGCATTGTGTTATTCTCCACCACACACGGAGAAGTCATATCACATTTTTTATAACTCTTTTATTTATGTGAAGCTCGCGAATGTTGGTGATCAGCAACTCTTTATATACAGAAAACAGATAAAGTGCAGGCTTGGTAAAAAATAAGAGCAATGACAGAAAGGACATGTTTGTAATTTATGGTCTATTTTGCGGCTTTTTCTTAGATTGACACCACCTGGGGTTGGAAAAAATATACAAATACATTATGCGTTTCTCCTTTCTACTTTCTTCCCTTGCTTTCTTTTCTTTAGGCAGATGGTTTTGCTTTGGAGGAAGGAACTGCAGATCAGACCTATAGCCAAGTGCTCACCCTCAGTCAAGGACCAAGAAAGGACTGGAAAAAACCAAACTCATTCACAAGGCAGTGATCAAGCTTCATAGATGCTGGTTAATGTTAAATTAACCTTCAAGATATGTTCTGTTAGGATACCATGAAATGTTGATTCATCAATTTAAGGAATTGATGATATTTGTGATGCTATAAAATGTCATTGTAAGATAATGATAATAATGGACTAAAGACAACCTTTGCATTTTATCTCTGCCTGAACCATGACATTTTCCCTGTGATTTCAAAGAGAGAGATGGTCACCTGCCTGGTATTTTTCGAAAGGCAGTACCTGCTGTTCTAATGGAAATGAAACACTTACTAAGAACCTTCTGTGTACAATATTGCTTTCCTAATTCCTTGAGTCTTGCAGTTACCCTGAGTTTTAATAGTGTAAGTTTCCACAAATAAACATCATTAGTTTCTCCCATAATCCATGGCAGTAAGGTACTAATTTGAAAATCCTTAAAGTGAGGAAAAAAACACTTTAGCACTTACTGTATTCTTGACAAATTTAAGACTTTATGATGATATTTTAAAGTCTGCTGCTGCTGTTAACCTTAAAAACTGAATCCCTAAACAAACCTGATTCTTCATAATATGTGTTTATTCTCCTTTAAAATACTTAACCGTAACTTGAGTGATTGTCATCCAGTCCACCTCTGGACATATTTATCTACTACTTACCCATACTTATCTACACGTTAAGAGGAAGGTGTCAAAACTTAATGTAGAGATGAAAAAATACGTCCCATATGCTCTTACAAAAACATTTCATATGTCAGTTGCCTGAAAACAGTGCGGAATAGTTAAATGTTATATAAACTTTATAGAAGCAAAAAGAGCTGAATTTGGGGGTGAGTTTGGTTCAAGATGCTACTAATCAAGGTTATCACAAATGTCATTCAGTAAAACTATGAAAGTTATTTATCTGGTTGGTCAAATTTATACCCTGATTTTAGCCTACTTGAAAAGATTGCTGTCCTTACAAAGATGGAAACAACCTTGATTTTAATGTGGAAAACAAAGAAAAACCTACAGTAGTTTCAATTTTATGGTTATAGAGATAATTTTGTTACAGCAAATAATTACTAGTCTATCCTACTTCAGTTCCTAACAACAGAATCTGGATACTTGTATTTTCTACCTTTGTACAGTATGGACTAATACAGTTGAGTCAAAGAGAATAGTTTTCCTTTCAGTGAAAATTTTTCTGTGGTAAAGATTTGCTTGTTGACCGAACACACACATTCCAGCAGAAAGCATAAATCTATCTTTATTAAGTATTGTGTGTTCCAGGAAGAACAAATGTGCTAGTTCAGTTACGATATCAGAGAGGGACACCAGGCTTTCTCTCCTGTTCATCCTTACCTCTGTGGATAACTGCCAGTCTGAGAAGTTAGGAATTAAGATCAAAGAATGGGACCTTTAAAGAACATCTAGTTCCAGCACTCCTGCCATGGGCAGGGACATGTTTTGCTAGATCAGGTTGCTCAAAGTTCCATCCAATCTGACCTTGAACACTTCCAGGGATGGGGCATGCCATCCCCAGATAAAACCTTTATTATTTTCTGAAAAATACTGTCTGGGTAACAAAAATTGTGAATACTTAAGCGTTCAAAAACTGCTTTGGAATGAGGGAATGTGTCTTTGCTGGCAAAGTAATTAAAGCAGAAGTTAATACCGCACAATATTTAGAATAGTTCTTAATACGTTCACATGTTCACATAGCAGAAAAACTGCAGTGAGGGACAACGCAAGAACACCAGAAGGCATGAAGTACACAAACACAATAGCAGTGAATCACTTTAGTGTAGGAAAAATAACCAACAAAAAACCTTGACATTGTTGGGTCCTGCTGTCATGTATTCCTCTCCCTTTTACCTCTTCTCATTTGTTGAATGTTATTTCCGTTTTCATTTAGCCTCATACATAGGCCTCTACAGATCTTACATAAGGTACAACTGTTGAATGAAGACACAATAATTGATCGAGGACAATCCTATTTTCTTTTTTCGATTTGGACCTCTTCCTTTACTCATCAAATATTGTACACCTCAAGCATATCATCAAGCAATGACAAAAAGCACTTCTACACGCCTTGCTTTACAGAAAATGAGCATCTGCCTGTCTGAAAGACCTTCCCCTGAGTGATCCTGAGGAGAAGTCTTTGCAGGTCATCATTATTTTTATCCCTGAGGCTAAATAACTAACATACTTCAAGCAGATCCTGCAGCAACATGAATAAATGTAACAGTCTAGAAAGGTAACAAAACAGTTCAATTAGTGGTTGATGTGGCAACAAGGAATCATTCATTATCTTCCACTGGTGACCACACTATAAGTTATTAAGAATAAGCACATAGCATCTTATTTTGACTTTGATGTTAAATCATCACAAAACGTTATCACAAGATGCTGTGTTGGTACAAAGAGTAAGAAGTATTTTTTTTCTTCAGAGACCTTACAAACTCCAGAGGAAATTTTAACAGATAGGAACAAAAATTTGAGTTATTCCAGTCTCAGCTAGGAAGAAAGGTAAAGACCGCTCAGGTAACTGTTGGGCCTCACGCAGAGTGTGCCATACCACCACAGCGACTCGAATCTGTATCTCCCAAGTTCCTCTCTAGTATCGTAAGCATGTGATTATCTTCCCCTGAATATGTTACACCGCAATTCTGTCTCCTGTATAGTCATAACACAAATTACCCACTGATTCAATAGCTATATGAAGAATAGCTGGAAAATGACATAGTGTATCCCAAGAGAAGAAATATAACTTTCATCTGTATCTTTTTTTAAGTCACAGTGCTCCTCTGCTCTCCTCTATCTGTATAGAGATACAACGTCGTTATCAGACAATGTATTTACGTAATACAATCATTTCCTAGTGAGACTTGGTGACAGAGAGACCAAAAAGTGATGTACATCTTGCAAGCACAACCATTAGTATTGTCAGGAAAAAACCTAAACCCTTCATACACCCAGCCCTATCCCCTGGCAGTGTAATTCTCAGGATCTCTGTAGCCCCAACTGATCTATTTTATTCATAGCATTTGCTTCTCAGTGTAATGACATAAATAGTTACATGAAAGCAATTGAGTATATCTGAACCTGATAATGCTATATAATCTCTACTGTCAAGATCTAAGTCTCTCTATCAAGACAGAGAACTAATGCTAGAGTTGTAGCGTGACTTAGGATCTTTTCTTGCATTTTGCGTTTTGCAATAAAAGAGGGAGATGAAGAGGATGGTGGGATGTTTTTATAACTATTAAGGAAGTGACACAATGAAAATTCCTTTATAGCACAATGAAAGCAGCTGTAGTCTGCTCCCTAACATTGAATAAGCTCAGTTCGCCACCACCAAGGAAAGAGCACAAAACAGTACAAAGCCTTTGAGAATAATTTCAGATGTTTGGAAGACAATCATCCATTTGATATTTTAGACATAGATTTACTTTGATAAACAGCTCTATCCAACTGAATAATAAAAAAACCCCACAAAAAGTACAGTAAATTAATGCGTTAATTCTGTTCATTATCTCTCTAGAATAGCAGTTGAATATTTTTGTTCTGTTATTAAAGCGATCGTGCTTTATTCTAATGGTCTAACTTTTGTTGTTCAGCATATGTGTCCCAGCATGCAGTACTTTGTCTAAGTGCATGCAATTCTGAAATTCTGAATGGTCTTTACAAAATTATAAGGTTGTTATAAAAAAATTAAATTGTTGTGCAAACAACATGGAAGTTGTTACCTATTTCCTTTCTAAAATACATCTAAAATTTTCTCTTTAAAGATGCCCAGAAGGCCACGTAGAGAAATGTTACAAAAAATGACTAGAATTTCACATTTTCACTGAGGCAACTTTCTTGAGCCCTTGCCAAGCTGTTTTTATCTACTTCCGTCTAACTCAGGGACTCCTGCCTCCCCCTAGGCTCAGAATGCTTCCAGGGCTTCCTGACGTTTAATTTTACAATTCTCTTCTCCACAGTATTGTAGGGTTTTGTTCTAACAACATAGATGAGAATAAAAAGAAAGTACACACAGAATATTCTTGATTGGTAGTTGGAAAGAAGTAGTACATTGAAAGCAATGTATTTTAAACATTTCCTTATGTTCACTCATAATGCCCTTTCAGTCCACCCAAATTGCTTGTGTGAATGTCTATTTTTATTATACCTTTAGATATGGATATCAAAATCTGACAGTTAAGTATTTGGCTGAAAGCAGTTCATACATTCCTATCAAAGAGTGAAGCTTCTTAGATTTACAGTCTTATAATTGAATTTCCTTAAGTATTATAAATTATCAACTACCTTTTTACTCAATTCCACTGTCTGCTTAAGTTAAAGCTAAAAAGCATTCTTAGTGGTATAAAAATTTTACAACTTCAGTCAACTATTCCCACGGTTCTTTCTGTATACAAGAATATGTTGGTTTTTTTTTAAATTAGCATGAAAAGCGTATGTTTTATAAAACGTCAAATATGCTAATTAAGAATAGTTCTAATTTAAAATGTGAGATATATGCACTTTTTCATTGTTCATACTAATGTAGAGTTTTGTAGTAGGTCAAAGCAGAGCAAGTATTCTTGAAGTATTATGACACGTAATTCTTCTTCAGGCGTTGGCCTTGATGGGTTTGAACTCGAATGTATACAGGCTCTACTTTTAATATTTTCAAATTTACAAAACAGGACAGTATTTCTATGCCATCATAACACAAAAGACAGATTGGTGCTGATCTATGAGTGACTGAAAAATGCACTCCATGGTAGAGAGACAAATTCATCGCTTATCAAAAGGACCGATACTATTTGTAAATAGCAAACAGTTTTCAATCACAACAGTTTTTAATTCCCAGACTCAACGATTAAAAATATTATATTCAGTCAGACCTTTTAAGAGAATAAATGTCTTAGGGAACAGGCTACATTAATATTTGGTCTAAATCCTGCGAGGAGGATCAGGTAATCAGTTTATTACGCAGCCTCCTGAAGAACTTCACAGTAAGTTGAGAATTTGCATTCCTCCCCACCCCCTTTTTAAAGCTCTCCCTCATTTGAAGAAATTCACTGTGCATACCCTAGTCTCATACTTTAAAACAGTCCAAGGCTGCCTAGGTGGCCAAAAATAAACAGCAAACCAGCTATGTAGCGTAGGTAAGCACCTGACTGATGTAAATCTGTGTGCCTTTATTATGCCTGGACTAGAAAGGAATGCAGCGGGAGAAGTGGGCATTGCACATGTGTGGGTGTGAGCAACAGATGCCGAAAGAGCCCACAGAACATTCCTGCTCTCAAAATAGCTTATGAGGATAATTGAGACTGCTCTAGATCATTTTTCAAATCTGGAATGAGGTGTACCATCCTATCAACAGAGCAAAGACAAAACTAATTAGTTTGTGGACTTGTGTTACACTCCAGAACCACATTCCACATTTTATTAATCTACACAACAACACTAACTCATATTGGCTTGCATGTTTGTACAAAGGGACAAAATTTGACCACCTCTGCCTTTTATTCTATTTACTTACTCTTTGCAATGTTTTTCATATGGGTAGACTTCTGGTATACATTTGCTAATCCAAACAATACAGAAATTGCAGTACAGTATAGAATTTCCATCTTTTTCTGAGACTATGCAAGTAATAAAGAGTCCAAATTCCTTTACTAATACACCAATGATAACACACTGTGCTATAAAAATGCAATATTGAAATACAGTTTACAGGTGTAAAGGTGGTTGGTTTGGGGTTTTTTTTGATTAACATATAATTTGTTGTGCTATTTTGCTTAACATATAATTTGTTGTGCAATTTATCTTTCTTTAAGTGTTTACAGAACTGTAATCTTTTTGAGCTCATTTTGTTTTCTTCAGTTTGGTGCCACAGAGAACATAATAGATTCCATATGAGATTACATCGCTAAAACCAAAAGGAAAATATTAGGAGCAAATATAATTTTTTGAGGTTTCTTAGTTTGTTTTACCTCTAATACTGGGCAGACTGTTTACACAAATCATTTTGCTGTGAAGTAACACATAATGAGTTAAATGTGTGCAATGTCACCATCAATCATGTTCATTTTTGTTTGACTGACCAAACATTTATAGCACATTAAATCACTTTCTAATCACATTATGACGGAGAAGGAACAAACACACATTTCAAGCTTTCTTTAAAAAATACAGAAGTTTCAGTACATTTTCCTGGCAATCTCCTCACTTGTGGGAGACTCCACTAATAACGTTTGCCCAAGGAATTTATGGGGGTTTGACGTTACTTAAATTCATTGTTCTAAATGAAAAGTGCTGTAAATTCTTTTAGGGAATGGACGTCTTTCTTTTCAATAGAGTCCTCTCTAACAATTCCAATCAATGTAGCTGCTCTCCTACGATACACTGTTGATTCACAGCCACCACTAAGTAATAGTTTTCTCTTTCAAATACAGTTTTAAGAGTGAGACAGCTTGGAGAAAGAACATCCTTTCAGCTAAATTTTGCTGCCACCAATTGAGCTGGATTCTCATGAAGAAATATGTCTCCGTTCTTGTACGTTTACTTTGTTTTAGATTTTAATATACTCAGAAATCTTGGAAATGACAATATTAATTTTATTTCCCTGGACAATTCATTCTTAGTTAAGCAGCAGACATCTTTTTAACCAGCACTAACAGTTTTGCATTCTCCAAATGCACTATTTGATGGCGTTTTTTTCTCTCAGTGCCATCTGAAGATGATATCTAAAGTAACAGAAATTAAGGTATGTCTGCATCTTATTCTGTTTATAACTGTATATAATCACAGATACCAAGATCAAAACTGACATTGATAGCTTCCTCCAGGTAAAAATCATCGCTATTTTCATGCTTATTCAGTGTATACAGAAATACCTAGATGTAATCTGAGCGGTGCCCTGCAAAGCTGAGACTTCAGCTTAAAATTGTTCATCAGTGAGAGGGTCCAATCTGTCACTGTACTAAAATTATTATAAGAAAATCTCATAAAATGAGAAAATATAGGATTGAAGGTGGGTAAGATAATGGCATAAGTGGTTAGATATATTTTCGGGAAAGATGATACCTTTACATTTGCAGTTTTTGACTTGTCTAAATGTTTTAACTACAAATCCAGGCCATACATGTATCTCCCTCTAGTACAGTTCCCCCGTAGTCAGGTATTTGTACACTTCACCGCTTTCTGAATATCTCAATTTTCTCTCTGCAATTTTAAATTCAGTATTAAAATAATTTGCATTAAGACCGGGGCTTCTGAAGATACCCATATATTTGGATCTCCTTGAGAGAAAACTGATCCCTCCTGATTTTGAAAAGACAGAAGCTGAGAAAAAGTTTCCAGTCTACTTCTGCTTTCGAAAGCAAGTTCATAGAACAGGTTGCCTCAGTAATTTGGATACATTAGGGTGACTTTTACAAGTGTTTGAGACCCCTGAGAGTCTTGAGTTACCACATCAGACAAGAGTGAGGCACACCAAACGACTGGCAAGAAGAATGAAGTTCATAAGAGATATAGTCTTCTTTTAGGATATAAGTAGAAAGGATTAATATCCAGGTGACCATACGCTGATGAGTCATAGACAGTTCCCAAATTTGTCTTTACTTAAGTTTTTCAGAACATGAGTAAAGACGCAAACATTGTAACTGCAGACAGTAAAGTGCAGAGCCCAGGCTTGTTTCCATATTGAAAACTGACATTTTTTTGACTGTATGTAAGAGTCTGGAATATTTTTGACACACAGGAGTCTGCTGTCTCCAATTTTTTTGAGGTTTCCAAAGGAGACCTTAATAAGAATTACAGAAGTAAATAAAGACTCACTGCCCTGCACTGATTTGTGCATCTCTATGAGAATAGTCCTGGCTTTCTCATCTGAAGACTTTAGGTTTTTTTACTTTGCTGACTTGCACAATGGACTTGAAGTGGACCATGGACTACCCTGTACTCCAGTGTTTCCCATTGTGTTAATACCACTCACAGGATTGGAAGCTGACCATCCTTTGTGTTTGAAATCAGTGTTCCAGAAAGGCAAGAGGAAGGAAGCACTGATTACTGCAATCAAGGCCTTGGGTTCAGTGAGTTAATCAGCTGCTACAGAAGTCTAGGAATAACTGGGTCAAAATTTTGCCATGTAAGTCCAAACGGGCTCTTTGTAGAGAAACAAATACATGAATGATGTTGTAGGAAGTTCAAGCTTCAGTTCCAACACATATTCCTTATTTCCTCTCACAGTCAGAGGTCCACCAGCCACTTGATGTAAAAGACCAAAACAACCAGTCCTTTTTTCTGGGCACTTTGTTGCTCTATGGGACATACATAAATCATATTTTTGTTTTAGCAGCAGGGGCTTTTCTCATAGATAAACATGTGTTTTGTCTAAAACAAAGCAAAACACAAAACACCAGAAATATCTCCCTAGAAATGGATGATGCTTTGAACAATCATTTAAAGGCCAAACACTTGGTGAAAAAAAAAAAAACGTAAGTTGACAGAACCTGGCTCATTGCCCAATTTGCAGCAGAGAACTTTTGTATCTAAGTGTGCGCTGGGGTTTTTTGTCTTACAAAATCTATTAATGTGTTCCTATCTGTTTCATATTTGACCCATGTTCTCTACTCAGCTCTCTGACAAACTGAATTGTGGACTAATACATGCTAATGAGACAAGACATTACCTTTATGAATGACCTCATAGAGAAGAGGTTGGCTAACATTGTTGAAAGGCCCGGTGCCAGGCAGCTCTGGGCTATGAAACCCAGCTTGAGCTCAGCAAGACAGATTGCATCATCCCCTTCTTTCCAGTTCCAGCTTGGGATATTTAGCAGATGTGCCTGGAAAACAAACAAACAAAAAAACCCACTGGCGAAGAACCAGAAATACTTCCTCAAATACAGTACAATATTGACAGAGATAGCAGCAAATTATTTTCTTTGTTACTGGCTTGACTTTTTCTGAGTAGGCAGAAGCACTCCAAGTATTTTAGAGTTTAATTCCATGCTAAGAGATGTTCCAATCTTACCTATTATAGAGAAAGTCTTACATTTCTCAAGCCACATTCTGGCTGTGACACTCTGCCAGGGCCACCCTCACACCTGAATGAACTACAGAATCTTGGAAAGTTTTCCTTCCCTTCTGTGTATTACTTTTACAGTACTGAGAGCTACTCTCTGACTGATAAGACATATACATAATACACAGGAATCTAATATAACTTAGATTACAACTTGTGGGAAGCTGCAACCTTTATAAGACATTATTCAATAAGTTATACAACATCTTCTGTCTTTTCTATTTCACTCCCTACACCCTGCAGCATAGCACTTGACTTGGTGAAAGTCCAAACTTTTTCCTCACACTGCTAATTACAAATAAAGAAAATAGCTGACCAAGACAGACCTCCATTGTTGACACTGGTCAGTTAAATATGTATTAATATTGTTCAGTTATTGGCATAACTCTATTGGATTATCTTTTCCATCTGCCTTATAGACATAAGGAAACACTGAGGCCTTCATGCTTTTTTCCCTTCATAAGTTAACATTACAGTTCAGCACTTTGATAAAAGCTATTCTTGAAGATGCATTCATTGGAAATACAAAGGAAAAATGCAGTATTTAAAAGATTTTCCCTTCTCAACCTGTTTAAAGCGGAGAAACACCTTGCTTTTATTCTATAAAAAGACAGACTCCTTCCATTCACATACAGGAAGAGGACATCACAAGCAACAGCAGTTGCTCTTATTCTAGCCAAAGGTTACACATATAAAGAGTTGTTAGCAGTCAAACCTTCTAAGTACCAGGATTATTGTATTTCATTGAATGAAGGTCTACCCAGCCATGCCTTTTCTCCAACACTGGGCAGTGGTTGATGCTTTTAGAAATAATAAAAGAAGCAGGTCACATATGAGTTGTCTGTCCTCTGATATATTTTTCCTAGCCTTGTTAATCAGCAGTCTATGGACTTCCTCATATCAGGATTGAATAAATTGACTTCACTGCATTTAAAGGCCACAGATTTACCATCAAAAATTTGCCAAATTCCTTTCCAAAGTGGATTTATAATTTTGACCTCCACAATATCGTTAGGAACGAATTTTCACAACTGAATTACGTTTTATATGAAAAAAAAATATATTTATTTTGTACATGTGTCCTGGTTTCATCCAGGATAGAGCTGGTTTTCTTCAAAGAAGCTAGCGTGAGACTGTGTTTTGGATTTGGGATGAGAAACTGTTGATAACGTGCTGATGTTTTGGGTTGTTGCTGAGCAGTCAAGGACAGTCCAGCTTCTCGTGCTGGCCTGCCAGCAAGGAGGTTGGGGGTGCACGGGGAGCTGGGAGGGGACACAGCCGGGACAGCTGACCCAGACTGGCCAAAGAGATATTCCCTACCATCCGACGTCATGCCCAGTACATAAACTGGAGTTGGCCGGGGGGCGGAAATCGCTGCTCGGGGACGGGCTGTCGATCACTGGGTGGTGAGCAATTGCTGTATTGGGCATCACTTGTTCTTGTACATTCCTTTGTTGGTATTATCATTGCTGTTTCTTTCTTTCTTTCTGTCCTCTTAAACCGGGTTTATCTCAACCCACGAGGTTTTTTCCCTAATTCTCTCCCTCGCCCCACTGTGGGAGGGGGAGTGAGTGAGCGGCTGTGTGGTGCTTAGTTGCCGGCTGGGGCTAAACCACGACAACATGCTACTTAGCAATTTCGGGTCTACATTGTCATGCAAAAAATACAAAATCACAATAAATCTCCAGTAAAACAATAATTCTACACACTTTTTTGTAAAGTATCCACAAAGAACTGACTTCAGATGACTTACCTAGAGGCCACCAATTCGTCTTGGGCAGCTCTAGTGTAATAAGATGAGCAAAACTTATAGAAGCTGAGTGGTTAAAAGCTCATCTGGAATCAATAGCAACTAAAATGCAGCTTTGAGAATTAGACCCTAGGCAATTAATAAATGTCAGAGGATTTTGATAAGGTCCCTTGCATATATAAATAAAACTAAATTACATTGTAACTGGATTACATGACAAGGCTTATTAGGACATTTTTGTTTGAAAAGAAAAATGCATACTATTAATGGAGATTGAAAAATTGTGTATGAGTGAATGCAATATAGCAAAAAACTATGGGGAGAGACGATGTTGGTAGCCACGTTACCTTATTGTGATACTGCAACATCTGAGTGATAATTCTTATCTTCGGATGATAATTCTTTATCGAAATAACTCTAAGAAAATAAAAGAAAAAATAAATTAACTTTTAGCTGGTGGGATATTTAGATAGTGTATCCCAATACTTTTACTCTACTGTGTTGTCAAGTCCCACAATTAAAAGTGTACCCTCTTATTCATCTGGCTGTAAAGCATACTGATTGAAGTCAGACCTATGCAATATTTACATTGAGTCAAATTCAGTTAATAACCATCAGCTAATATTAGAGAACATCAAACTTCATGAATTATTTAATTGAATGGTTTACTCTTATGGAAGTCGCAGAAAAAGGGTCTTGTTTTAGCAGCTCTGTTCAGATACTGTACTCATTCTGTCAAGCAAGCAATATACTTGCAATTATTGCATCATCTTCAGTGATTATCTTCATGTCTTTGAATGAACATAATTGATGAAGTTTTCCAATAATAAATGTCTGAAAAGAATCCTTTCTTTCTGCCCCACCACATATTATTTATTTATAGTTGCTAGACATTCATCATATTTAAACACCCTGAATAATTATTTTGTTTGACATAAATCCACATGCAAATTCATCTTAATTTTTAAGGATTATTCCAAAACTCAATATTGAAACTGATACTTGAACTCTGAATGTATAAAATATGGGTCTACTTCCATAATGTGCAGCTTGACTGCATTCTTAAGTATTTAATGAGCCTAAGAGATACTCAACTGTGTACAGAGTAAAAGTTGCTGTAAAGAAAAATGTTTGAGAAATGAGTGGATTGATAACAAGTTATGAAAAGAGGAACACACAATTTAAGAATTAAAAAAGCATTGAGCAAAATTAGAGAGAAACAGGCCAAAAATTCAGTTCTGTATATATAAACTAAAGGTAGAAAAAGAAAATAAAAACAATCAAAACAAAAAAATAATCTGGATTATTACGGAATCACCAGTCTCAAGACTCTGAAGGCCATAACTGTTTATATTGGTGTTTTGTAGGATGTATCTTGCATACTGCTGGTCTGGCTTGTGCTTTGAAGCACATCAAAGTGAGAGCATGAAACAGATAAAAAAAGGTTGTATGCATGATTTTAATTTATTTTTTGAAGGAAAAAACAAGTTTTCCTTCTAATTTTCCATTTCTCACTGAATTATTTAATTAAACATTCAGTTTAGTTGAATTAAATTAATTTAAATGTGAGAAAACACAAGAGAATTCCAGTCTCAAAATAACACTTTTGAATTTTATTGCAATAAATGTATTAAATCTATTAAGAATGCATTATTTTGCAACCGGAATGTGGAGCCACACCCTATCATCCCTGAGACAAAGGCAGCAGATGGAGGCTTCACGAGAAGCAGAGGATCCCCTACCCTCTTGCCATCAGGCAGAAGGAGGGCACCTAAGAGATGAGGGGGAATGGAAACGGGTCCCTGTTCGGGGTGGCAGGCAAATCCCCTCCGGGCCTCCCCCACCTTCCCAGCTGCCCTTACACAACAGAGATATGGGTCTCGAACTCGAGGACCAGGCAAATACAGGTACAGATGAAAGTCCAGTCAGGGGGTTGCCTGGGGTGAGTCCGTCAGCCCCACACATTATGACTACCTCCGTTAAGAAAAAAAGGAGGGTAATTGTCATAGGCAATTCCCTTCTGAGGGGAACAGAGGGCCCAATATGCCGACTATACCCAACCCACAGGGAAGACTGCTGCCTCCCTGGCAGCCCTGGTTAACAGCGGAGGTCCCAGACAACTGGAGGCTTGCCAATGTGATGCTCATCTACAAAAAGGGGAGAGAACCACAGGCCTGTCAACCTGACCTTGGTACCAGGGAAGATTATGCAGAGGTTCATCCTGAGGGCGCTCACAGAGCATGTGCAGGACAACCAAGGGATCAGGCCCAGCCAGCATGGGTTCATGAAAGGCAGGTCCTGCTTGACCAACCTCATCTCCTTCTCTGACAAGGTGACCCACCCATTGGATGAGGAAAAGGCTGTGGATGTTGTCTACCTGGACTTTAGTAGAGCCTTTGACAGCGTCTCCCACAGCATTCACCTGGAGAAACTGGTGGCTCGTGGCTTAGAGAGGTAAAGAGCTGGGTAAAGAACTGGCTGGATGGCCAAGCCCAGAGAGTTGTGGTAAATGGAGTTAAATCCAGCTGACGGCCAGTCACAAGCAGTGTTCCCCAGGGTTCGGTTCTGGGGCTGGTCTTGTTTAATATCTTTATTGATGATCTGGATGAGGGAATCGAGTGTTCCCTCAGTAAGTTTGCAGATGACACCAAGTTGGGCGGGAGCGTTGAGCTACAGGAAGGGTCTGCAGAGGGATCTGGACAGTCTGGATAGATGAGCCAAGGTCAATTGTATGAGGTTTAATAAGGCCAAGTGCAGGGTCCTGCACCCGGGTCACAACAACCCCATGCAGTGCTACAGGCTTGGGGAGGAGTGGCTGGAGAGCTGCCCGGTGGAAAAGGACCTGGGGGTGCTGGTTGACAGCCGGCTGAACATGAGCCGGCAGTGTGCCCAGGTGGCCAACAGCGTCCTGGCCTGTATCAGAAATAGTGTGGCCAACAGGAGCAGGGAAGTGATCGTGCCCCTGTACTCGGCACTGGTGAGGCCACACCTCAAATCTTGTGTTCAGTTTTGGGCCCCTCACTACAAGAAGGACATTGAGTTGCTAGAACATGTCCAGAGAAGGGCATGATGATGATGAGGGGGTCTAGAGAATAAGTCCTATGAGGAGCGGCTGAGGGAACTGGGGTTGTTCAGTCTGGAGAAGAGGAGGCTGAGGGGAGACCTTATCGCTCTCTACAATTACCTGAAATATTAGGAAAAATGTCTTTACTGAGAGGGTGGTCAAACATTGGAACAGGCTGCCCAGGGAGGTGGTGCAGTCACCATCGCTGGAAGTGTTCAAAAAACGTGTACACATGGCATTTCAGGAGATGGCTTAGTGGGCATGGTGGTGTTGGGTTGATGGTTGGACTTGATGATCTTAAAAGCCTTTTCCAACCTCAATGATTCTGTGATTAATGTATTTACATGATTAACGTCAAAATAGTTTCTTGCAATGAACTCAAAAGCATGTTTGGAAAATTAAATTAAGCATATTTAAGCCCTGTACCTTCCACAGAGAGTCAAATCTTTTGCACCCAGTGAATGTCTTCTGGAAGAGCTATTTTTTTTTATTATTTTATTTTTTTTTTATTTCTCCCCTTGTATTCACAGCATGCAAACATCTGACAGGCCAGTAAAATTGGTTCGTAACACTGGCCAATTCTATGATAGAGAATTTTTAACAAATCACTGACATTTTATTTTTTAAAAGGATAGACTGTTCTCATTAAAACTAGAGTTGTATGAACAAAACACAAAAAATCTTACAGCTTAGCTTTGTTGAAATTCTAGCTGCCATCTACTGACTGACTTTCATCTTCTTCCTCCAGAGAATAAAAGGAGGAAAGCAGGACAAGATCTGGTGGTCCCTAATGGGCTAAGTGCCTTGTCAATCAAGTTAAGCAATGTTTGGTCTTCAGTGTAAAAAAAGAGGATGGAGCTAGGAGACAACTATATCATTACCATCATGAAGTGTGTACTTTGCTTTCCCCCAAGCAGCATAAATACTTGTAGAACCAAATAATACCAAGAAGCAATGAGGTGTGAAGCGATTAAGGGTCCTTCTGTCCCGTCATTAACACCAGTCCATGCAGCACATGCACTCAGGTAATACTGTTGCAACAATATAACTTCGTTCCCTTTCCTCACATTTCTATCGGGACCGCGTTCAGCTATGAATACTTCAACCCTAGCTCCTGCAAAAATGCTAAGAGTATCAAAGCTTGTGCTCCAAATGTCTCTTTTGACACACTCTAACGCAGCTAAATTAAAACAGTTTAGGCAGGAATTTAGGGTATCCTCATCTCTGAACTTTTAAGACAACCTTGTAACTTGTCCCCTAAAAATCTCCTGCAATGTTCTTCAAGTGCAACAGATCAACAATGAAGCTGTGTGTGGTTATAGCCTATCTGGATACCAGAAGTTAGCTAATCAGAGTTAAGAACAAAAAAAACTATTAAAAACTATTGAGTTTACCTCATAATATTGGAGGCATCTTCAGCATCTGGGTCAGCGCAGTATTTATTGGCAAGGATTAGGCACGCATCTGCTGACTCTATCTGAGACACCAAAGAAAAAAGCAAACATAAATAGCAATCTTTCTTTCCAGCTCTTCTTTCATCATAAAGTATTAGGGAATCCAACACTGCCATCATGAGTGTGAATGTCAGTTCTTAATACTACTAATCAAAAGCATTACAAGGCTATCGTGACAACATCAGTCATGATAGCAGTTCTCCTATACACAAAGCAACTTCTTGAAACTTGCTTAAGAGCCTCAGCCCAAGTCAGCAGTTCAACTATTGACTCTTACGTTGTATCAGCTAAAGCATGAAGGTGTTAATGGACATATCATTTGTAACCAGATACTGAAACGTTGACCCCTAAATCCATAGGAAGTTCCTGTTACATCAGTACAGTGCTCCCACAAGTCCTGCAGCTTTGTTTGGGAATTTAAGTCCCTTCCTATTAGAGACAGGAAGAGGCAGCTGAACTGATGATTTAGAGTCTGAACACCAGTTCTAGAAAGCATGAGGAAGAGAACTGATCTGTTCACAAGACCTCTATGTTCATGCAAATCTTAGCTCTCTTTAACTCAAAGCAGATGACAAAAGTATTTTTCAGTGTATACCAAGACAAAGGGTGCCATACAGAACATAAAATACCAAGACACAATTTTATGGTCATAATTAGAACATTTTGTTCTGATGAACTGAAACACTGTTGTGTTGGGCTACAAACAGTGAAGCAATTTCTGCAGCCAAAATGAACAAAGGACATGATTAATACTCCAGAAAGTGTTAGCATTGCACTAAAATATTATTGGCTTAATGGCTTAAATAGCCGGTTTAGATTCCATTAAAAAACAACAACAACAAAAAAAAAAAACCAAAAAACAAACCAAAACAACAACAAAAAAACCCTGACCTAGAAACATAAAAGAGTTAATGCTGTATCTGACAGCTTGCCACTTTTTTATTTAAGCTTCATGCTTTCCTTTGAGTACAAAACCACAGAGAATTCTAGACAATAAAACCATCTCATTTTAGCTACCAAATATCTTTTTTTTTTCCAGGATTCTAGACAATAGAAAATGGGTTTGACAGGTGAAAAATTATTTTCTAATTGTTCTGATGAAGGTAAGACAATAGCATTTTAAGCATTTACTGTAAGACAATGTTCTATTATACCAAATGTTAATGTAAAATAGAGTCTTGAACTAAACCCCAATGAAAAATTCATAGAGATCAATGGAATGGTAGACAATGTATCTTAAGTCATAGGTTTACTGCAGCTTTGAAGGTCTAAAGAGATAGAGAAATCAAGGTTTATAATGATAGATATAATAATTTATTAGGCAAGCTAATAGAGATGGAAAAGCAATCTTTTGGGGTTACATGAAGAGAAGCTTTACTGTTTTTTTTGAAAATAATGCAATAAGTACTTTAAAAAAAAGTCAATTAGCAGGAACACAGAACAACAGAGCTGTTACCTTCACTCTTGCCAGGTCATGGGGATTAAGGACTGAACCCTGATAAAATTCCACCTGAGTGAAGTGTCGTTTAAAAAGAGCTTCCAGCTCAAGGTTAGGGGAGATACTGCATTGGGAAGAGGAAGAAAACACAAGAGCAAATGAGAACTCAATTTCCGTAACTGCCCCATTTCCTTCATTTGCAAACCAGCCCATTTAGTTATTTTAGGTGTTCAGACTCCTGTCGATGCTTTTCCTGTCGTGTGGAAACAATGTGCAGTACTTATAAGAGAACTACTATACTGCTTTTGCTTCCTTACTTCTATTTACAGACCTTCTGGCCCACTTCACTGTGCTACTCTGCACGTTCATCATTTGTCACCTTCTCACAGATGCGAATCGAGAATTGGTGCAAACATCTGAAAACTTCCTCAGACAGCATTCTCCTCAGAAATTGCCCAGTAGGATAATCATCCTTTGCATGTCCCCACCATTGTCAAATTGGTGATTGCAATTGTTTGCAATTGGTGATTGCATTGTCAAATTTCTGATTGCAACAATAAGAAAGCTCAATGCAAAATCACTAAAGGCTAGAAATGGAACCCTGTATGGAACCCTCTGGCCTGTATGAGCTACAATTAAACATAATTATGCTGTGACTTGCTGTGTCATTTCATTTTGCCATAAACAAAAAAAATTAAATGGATCACTATTATATAATGTGGCACCGATCTCATAGATACCTTTTCTGATGCCACTCATTAAAACAGAAGGCATTTAATAGCTACATAGTAAGTATATGAGATCTTTGTCATGCCAGATGTTAAATTCAATATGAAAATAGAATAGATATATGCAAATATTTGTTTGTGAAGGTACAGAAAAAAGCCAGCACAAAGAAGTAGCCAGGTGATAAACTCTCTTCAAGTGCATATGCAGTTCCCTGATTCCTATCACCATGCATTTTCACTGCGGAAATCTAGATCTCTGCTTTCCTCTGACAGTCAGTTCTTGTTATTACTTAGGGAGGGGAAACAAGCAATGTAGTTACCTGAGGATATCATCTTTAGTTCAGTTTGAAAGGACTAGAGAAAAGAATTGTGCAAGTGCTGCTGATTCTTAGATTTTCAGCTTCCTTTTTAGTAATTTTCCTTGACAAGGAAAGTACAGAACTTGCTGCCAAATGCAAAAATATTACTCGTTCATGGCTTGCAACACTTCTAAACAGATTCTATTCCAGAGCAGAAAAGACCTTTCATACTGCCTCTCTCTCTAGCACATGGACATTTCTAGCAGCTTCTCCTGCAGGCATGCCTATTTGGTGTCGTACTACAGGCAATGCAGAGTCTGCAACAAACAGCAACCACCTTAAGACAGCTTTCCAAACCCCACATCAGAAAAATGAAAGAGACTATGTGTATGTATACATACTATATGTATATACGGTTAGAAGAGCAGTACTAATTATCACTGTGACAAGAATTTCTTTTCTATCTTCACTATATCTGCAAAGTAATGCATCTCATTTATATTAAAACTCAATGAGGAAGCTGACAGAGCTTCTACTGAAGGAGCTGGTGGCAGTGCTCATCAAGCAACTTTCAATCATTTATCAGCAGTCCTTGCTAACTAGGGAGGTCCCAATTGACTCGAAGTTAACAAACGTGATGCCCATACATAAGAAGGGCCAGAAGGAACATCTGGGGAACTACAGGCCTCTCAGTCTGACCACGGTGCACAGGAAGGTTATGGAGCAGCTGACCATCATGTGGAATGTACAGGACAAGCAAGTGATCAGGTCCAGTTGGCATGGATTTATGAAAGGCAGGTCCTGTTTGACTAACTTGATCTCCTTCTATGACAAGGTGACCCACCTAGCGGATGAGAGAAAGGCTGTGGATGTTGTCTACCTAGACTTCAGTAAAGCCTTTCACACTGTCTCCCACAGCATTCTCCTGGAGAAACTGTCTGCTCATGGCTTGGATGTGTGTACTTCTCACTGGGTAAAAAAACTGGCTGAATGGTCGGGCCCAAAGGTGAACAGAGTTAAATTGAGATGGCGGCCAGTCACAAGTGGTGTTCCCCAGGGCTCAGTATTGGGGCCAGCTCTGTTTAATATCTTCATCAATGATCTGGACAAGGGGATCAAGTGCACCCTCAGTAAGTTTGCAGATGACACCAAGTTGGGTGGAAGTGTTGATCTGACTGAGGGTAGGAAAGCTCTGCAGAGGGATCTGGACAGGCTGGATCAATTGGCTGAGGCCAGCTGTATGAGGTTCAACAAAGCTAAGTGCTGGGTCCTGCACTTCGGTCACAACAACCCCATGCAACGCAACAGGCTTGGGGAGGAGTGGCTGGAGAGCTGCCTGGCAGAAAAGGACCTGGGGGTGCTGGTCTGCAGCCAGCTGAACATGAGCCAGCAGTGTGCCCAGGTGGCCAAGGCGGCCAACAATGTCCTGGTCTGTATCAGCAATAGTGTGGCCAGCAAAAAGGGAAAGCACGAGTAGGGAAGTGAGTGGCACTGGTGAGGCCACATCTTGAATAACATGTTAATTTTTAGGCCACTCACTACAAAAAAACATTGAGGTGCTAGAACCTGTCCAAAGAATGTCAACGAAGCTGGTCAAGGGTCTGGAGAATAAGTCTTATGAGGAGTGGGATTGCTTAGTCTGGAAAAAAGGAGACGACACACTACTCTCCACAGCTACATTAAAGGAGGTTGTAATGAGGTGGGTGTTGGTCTCATCTTTGGTCTCTTCTCTCAAGTAACAAGCGATAGGATAAGAAGAGTCTCAACTTGCTCCAGGAGAGTTTTAGATTGGATATTAGGAAAAATTTCTTTACCAAAAGGGTTGCCAAGCATCGGAACAGGCTCCCAGGTAAGTGGTTAAGTCACCATCCCTGGAAGTATTTAAAAGACGTGTAGATGTGGTGCTTAGGGACATAGTTTAGCGGTGGATTTGGCAGTGCTAGGTTAATGATTGGGCTTCATGGTCTTAAAGGTCTTTTCCAACCTAAATGATTCTATGATTCTACACCTGCACCTACATTTGTCTTTTTATAAATATTTTGCAGTATGAAATCAGCATTTTGTCCTAGTGAAAGCAAAGATGAAAATGTATTTTCAGAGAGCATAACGCCATATGACATACAGTATTTTTCACTAATTTTACTGATCTTATGATTTTTTGCTAGTTTCACTAGAAATATTTGCCACTAAAGAAAATTCTTGTATCCATTTATTAGAATTTCAGTATTTTTTATTTCATAATTCTATTCTCACATCAACTATCTGTTCAGCTATCTACCTCACAATTGACATGATTGGGTTTGAAGTCTGCCAGCTTGAAACACCTATGCTTAGCAATGGATTATAAAAAAAATTACAGAAAACAACTCTTTTTTTCAAAATACATTGTTAACAAAAGTTATTGCAAACATTAATTATACAGTTATTTGGAGATGAAAAGATCCTGTATCTTCCCCAGAAAGATATGGCTTAATTTAATGAGGCTTAGTAACAGATGATAAGTCTATTTTTGAAAGATTACTCACTTATGCAGAAAGACGATTTCTACGTTGACATCATCCCTATCCTTGTGCAGGAAGTCCTTCAGGAAGTTGGACACACTTTCAAGTGTTATGTGACCACAGACAACTATGTGCCTGTTACAGAAAAAAACAGAGTTAATCTTTCAAAGAAGATAAAACGAGGAAGGAATAAAGCAAAGAAGGAAATTAGAATTTATTGCCCAAAAAAGAGTATTAGTCTCTTCTTGATGTTTCTCTAGATCCTCTTCCATGAAGTCAGGGAAGGAAAACATCAGTTCCAAAAGGTGCTTTGCAACTGCAAATACATATATACTCTCACTTGAAAAGACCACTGTTAACAAACCATTTGGCCAAGTTGTATTACACATTTAACAGTAAGTGGCATCATTTATATCTATGTTTATACACTGTATTAACCAGTCCCTTTCAAAATCTTTATTTTATGCGTTATTCAAAGTTCTTTATTTCACACATCTGTCTCCACATCTTTACCTCCTCTACCGAGATTTACTGTTTAAATTTCTGGTTTATGACATAATGAGACAGCAAATCTCCCTAAAATGATTCAATACTTTTCTATGTTGAAAGCAGACACGCCAACGAAGGCAGTGCAAAGCTTGCCAATTATAGGCCATAAGCAGTAAAAAAGAAATCTTTTTCCTAACATAACTCCTACAAGGAGAGTGCTTTACAATAAGAAATCATTATTTTTTGCACTATTGCAATGGATTGCTTAGAAAATCAAAGTTTGCACAGACTGTGATATCACAAATGTTTCTACGGCTTCACATTTCTATTAATAGATGTATCTGACCACGCAAGATGGAAGCACAATATATACCTACATACCCATTCTTGAATTCTACATCGTTAAATTCCAAGAGGCTGAAGAAAAAGCCTAGGAAATTGCACTCTTCCTGACTTAAGGCATCTTTGCTCCTTTATTATTTTAAAGCAAACTCCAAAAATTTGTGATTAGAATATCTTGCATTGTCTCACAATTTCCTTCATGGAATAAACTCAACCTTGGCTTCCATTACTGTCATGGGTTTAAGACAGATGGTGATTTTGGTATGCCTGTTGCTAATAGTTCCAATTACCACATTGCTCACAGAAGTCAGGAAGACAGACAAGGTGGTATAGATACAATTCCTGAACTAACAGAAAGTCAATTTCATTACAGTTATATAGGCTATGCACAAACGCTACAAACACACAATTTCATTATTTGGCACTTGAACTGCCAAATGTGAAGCAAAGTCATTCCAAGGGTAACAAGTAGACCAACCAAGTTTCACCTACTTCATAATTGTTCTGTGGAAAACTCAGTAATCCAGAAACCTCATTGGCTGGAAACAACAAATAAGAGGTGGCAGCAATGATCCCTTATGTAATGGGCTATAATAGGAGTCTGTTCTTGCTTCATAATTTGATGCTTGATGAAATGTGTGTGAAAAGTGCATAGAACTCATTGGAAAATGGATAATTATGCAGAACAAAGAATAAATCAGTAATATGAATCACACAGTGAATATCACCACCAGGTACAGTTACTTTTGCAGCGGTTCAGATGGTCACTAAAACAGCCAAACACACTAAACTATTATACCTGTCCGGCACACTTTATGATTTTGTTCTACTACTACTACTTTTATAAACGGCATAACACATTTTTAAAGCCTTATTTAGAAATATAATAAACTCAAACACTCCTTTTGCATGAGTCTTTAGTGACATCAGCAGGACTCAGATGTAATGTTAGAAATAGCAGTCAAAAATTTCAATGGTTTCCTTCTTTTTAACAGGCAAGGAATATATGTTTATATGAGAGACTGATCATGTTGGTTTGTATTGAACATAGGACTCAATACTATGAACTTCTATTGCTAAACTAGTTATCCAGGGTGTCTGCTTTGGCTCCAGTAAGATTTTGCTCAATTTTAACCTAAGTTTTTGGTGCAGTAAGTGCACAGAGCAGTGAGTTCTCAGGCTGCAAACACTTAAAACCACAAAACTCCCTGAGTTAGACCTTTCCTGTTTTATGAGGTGGTAAGCACAGTATCAGAAAACAAGACATAAAATGTATTAGCTCATCCTTTTTTGGTGCAAAGTGTCCTTAAGAGGATTCCTCTGGGATCTTTGGCAGCTTGGCAGACTTTGCAGCAGCCTCTGTAGTGGATAAAAGCATGCCTATATTCCCCGCTTCAGAAGCACTCTTCCTCAGTTTCCCTAGTGGGCAATTGCCTGCGCTGCCAGCACCATGTGTGCATGTGTTACTGCACTCACAGTTAGGTTAGGATAATAACCTTCAACACAGAAGGGTAAAATATTATTTCAAGCATTAAGATTCACTCCCCGTGAAATGGATGAATCGCCATCCAATAAATCAATGTAAATGGAAAACCTCAGGAAAAGTTCAGATTCTGAAGAGATGTTTAAAATCTCAGTAGTTTACTAGATCTAAATTCTGAACAGACTGTGTTTGATACACTAACATATTGGGAAGTTCTAGCTGTCTAGTGGTGTTCAGCACTTTTCCTGAGTGTAAAACCATCTAGCATCAAAAACCGCATAGGAGGCCAAACAAAATGATAAACAGCAGCTAAAAATATTCACTTATATTCCTTATACTGTCTGTACACATTTTCGAAGATGACTAATTTTAAACTACAGGTATTATTTTTCTAAAGGTTTTCAGCTATTACAAATTAAGAAATTAAACTTTCCATTTGCATAGTTAATGCATTATTTTAATAGATATAACAAATAATAGAAAAAATTTCTTCTTGTAGGCAACTGCTTTGTACAGATCCTGTGCTATTAGATTTACCAGGGTCTCTTCCTGAATGCTCTTGTACTGCACAGCATTCCTGTGCAGAAAATTTACTTCCTCCTTGGGAGATTTCACTTCATATGGGTTCTTTTCTGTCATTAATTAGAGCCCACATTTTGAAAATACGGGTAAACTGAGAGAAAAACTACAATCCAGACAGAGTGTGCAACCCAAATTACTGCATAAAAAATTTTCATAGGATCATAAGATTATAAGATAATTCAGGCAGGAAAAGATGTCCAGAGGTTATCTACTCCAAAAGCTTCCTGCTAAAAGCCGGTGCATTTGGTACAATAATTCAATCCTGTTAAGATTCTCATTCAGTAGGGTTTCGTATCAATCTGCTCCAGTGAAATTACAACATTTAGATGTCAACTACTCCTGCATTTGAGCATCAGGACTGATTCTTTTGGAAGTGTCAGAAGGCATCTGCACCATGGTTTCATTTTAGCACTCTGGTTTGGGTCTGGATGTGTTCTATTCCTCTCTTCTTTGCTATTCTTAAATAGTGCAAGACAGCATCCTGAGCAGTGATTGCAACAAAAATTCCTGGCTTTCAAACAATGTTTTCTGATGAGATACTTGCATTAATTTTTGCTTGAAAAGTTCCACAAAAAATGTCCTTGTAACATAAATTATATTTTTACTTAGAAGTAGAAGAAATTAAAAACAGATTTCCTACTTGCCCAGAGAGAGTTATTAGGTACATTATTTAAGAAAACTTGGAAAGCTTATATTGTTCCAATCTGTCCTCTATATGATTTGAAGATTTATAACTTCCACTGTTTGTCCCAATAACCATTCCTTTCCCATGTAACATCCATTTTTTTCCATGCACCAAGACTTTAAGCAAAGCCAACATACTGGGTATCTTTTGCTTTCAGACAGAGTTGGTTGGTAGGAAAATATTATACTAATACTTTTGGGGACAACAGAAAAGTCTAACCTCTGCATTAAGCTTTTGTTTATGAAAAACCTCAAAAATAATACAGTATTCAGATAAATTATTATGATTTCCAATTTTTTTTTCATTTTTAAAATGAAATTTAGAAATTCCCTTACAATACTGACAACTACAATTCAGGAATTCGGACCTTTATATTGCTGATAAATATTTAGGGGGACTAAGGTTTCTGTTAAGTAATAGTTGTCATTGGTACCGTGTATCACAGGTGACACGGGTTTTTTGTTTAATATACCAATGGGAATCCACATTACACGATTGTGACGCTGCAAAAAGATTCTTTTACAGAAAATCAAAAGCTTACCAGGAGCCATATTCTGTCAATAAAGCCAGACTGATCCATTCTCTCCCATATGTACTTATCATTCTCAAAATTAATTACAGTGATCAAATTAGTCAGTTTAAAAAAAAAAATTAGTACAGTTCTACACAGTTGATTTCAACTGTGATTCTACACAGTTGAAATTCTCTACAGTGCCTAAATTTTTTCCCACTCAAGTATTGACATAACGATGCATTTGCTAAAAATAGACTAGCTTCTTATAAAGTAAAAAAGAATGGTGATAAAAGCTCCAAAGTTACCACAGATACAAGCAGTTTCAGGAAGCAACAAATGAAATAAGGAAAAACTAAAACATCTAGAATTCCGACATGAGATAATTGAGAACACACACTTAATCCATGTAAACAGCACTGTAAATGAAAACAGATCCACTCTGAATAGGATTCTTCAAAAAGGACCTTTGCATGGTTCTTCCTTCAGAGGACAGAATACAAAAGGCAAATCTTTTGCATGTTTATTTTGAAAGAAATTATATCCGTTTTATTGGAACAAGTATAAAGAACTTGAAAAAAACTCATTCTAACTAGTCTGGCATAATAAATCAAAGTTAATAAATACATAATTCTGTTCAGCATTCAGTTGAATACATGGTGTGCACTTGTCAAGTAACTAAATGAAGTGTGGCGCATATTGATCTAGATGTCTCTATAAAACTATAAGATTTATATTAAACACATATGCAGAAATCTCTTTATGGTATTTCTGCTTAGTGTTCTGATCATGCGTTCATCTATTAGCCATCTAAATTCTTTCTTTCTATACCAGTAGCAGGATGCTGTGGTTGAAGGAAACAGGTTCTTGCAAAATCTAACTGGTTTTCCTCAACAAAAGATGGGTCTTAGTCACTTTTTCTTCTTAAGAAGAGTCAGTAAATGTCAACAGAGACTGTGCATATGGTCTTCTTGTTTATCTATTAATGGTATGCATTCTTTAAATATAGCAGTTTACAGCACATTTCTAGCTGCTTGTGCTTTTCATCATTTACCTAACATTGCTCAAGATTCAATTAATTCAGTTCAATTAAGTGAAAACTTTATGCATGTGCTTATGTGTCTCTCTCTTATTTGGTTAAACACTTGCCTTATTTTAATGTAAGTCCCCTCTCAGATTAATACAGAGAAAGGAATAGGTGCTGTACAGTCATGGTTTCACATTTTTCTCTTTTTTCACAGAAGACTCGAAGCCAAGGATGGTGCTCTAAGCAGCACTTATTTAGCCAATGTGTACAGTGAGCCAGAACAACATGTTATAATATTTTAACCATTAAAAAAGCTTGCCTATGATTGCATATATTACAAAAGCAAAGACTGAGAATCGCTCACCTAGAATGGATGCTTCTGGACCAAAAAAAAGACAGACCAGGTTGATTTTTAATAAATAACTCTGGCAGGTATGAAACTAAAAAGTGTTACTCCCAAACTTGCCTTTTTGCATTAGTCATTCATATCTGTGAAGACAGAGCACAAAATACTCTGAAATCAAGATATGATATTTTTTTAAAAATTCAACTGTAACCTATTTTCTCACTCTGATTCTCAAATCAGGCTCTACAAATCTTCCAGTACAGAGGAGATAAGTAAAAAATATTCAAAGATATAGCAAATTGTCTGTCAAGTGTGTAACATCCCAGAAACTTTATTTTAACATTTGTTCTCCTTCAACTGTTTGTTAGAAAGTAGATTTTCATTATTCTCTCTACTCCTGAGGGATTAAAAATTTCAGAAGTGTTGAAGTTACTGAGAAGCCAAAAGCACCGACTTTCAAGTATGTATCAACATTAAATGTATAAAAGAATATGACTACACTGTGACTGGAGATGTGATTGCAGTATGTGAGAACATGTCTGAGGTTCCGTTAATTTCTGTAAATTGGACCTGATAGCTTCAGCTGCCAAGTATTTAAGAACCAGAGTGAATTCATGCAGCCTGTACCGAAGCTGCTGTGATTAATTCTGACAGAAACTATCTGTTCTTTCCAACAGGTTTCACGCTCTTTGGAATCTCCCTTATATTGTGAGTAAAGAAAAAGGAATTAGCTAATATCAGAAAACACTCAAAGAGCTACATTCAGTAGATGGTATACCACACAGATCTCTGGAATAGCACTGGATCATACATCAGATTAACATAAATGAGAAACCATGAATGTCAGGTATTTGAAAGTTACCTCTGATGCAGATATTAATTTACTTTGTGACCAATATAGGTAAGTAAAATTAAGAATCAAGAAGGAATAATTTGTCTTAAACATAAAATTGGTAATGTGTGACACACATACAGTCACACACAAGACCCTGATTAGTTGTGAATTATTACAGCTATGAAACTATATCAAGTGCGCTTATACAAATCGAGGTTTCAGTCTTTCTCAGTGAATATTGGTAGTGTGTCACTGGCAATATTTAAATATTAGAAATTGTTTCTGAAGAACACAGAAATAATACAGAAGAATTCACTTACACAGGCCCTGACATTTTTTACGTACACCTAAGTGAGATTTCTACTAGAGAACAGGCTGATAGAGCTAATTTCAGATACTTTAATCTTGGATAAATAGTATACTCTGTTGTTTAAACTGCCCATTAGAGTTTGCATCTAAGTCTGTTTGCAATAGCATGCTATCATAAGTGATTCACTGTGAGCTGCTTTTTTTATTTCAACTTCCTTGCTCGGTTACAGCTAAATGAGTTTATTTTAGATTTTTACGATCTAAGGAATTGCACAATGCTTGTCTATAAAGCAAGTTAAGAAACAAAAGTTAATATTCTTTGCTTGATGAATAGCTCTGAAACTGCAATAATAAGAAGAAAGCACAGTGATTTGTTTCTTCCAGGGTCTGGATTAGTTAAGAGGCTTCCACTGTAGGTTAAAGCAAAGGATGAATATTCATCCTTTCATTCAGTCTTGATGGTATTATTATCTAGAGTATTTCTCCTTTCATAAAAACTACCACAACATTTAGACACAATACACCTATATCACCTTAAGAAAGAAGTGAATAATTTAGTATAAATAGAAGTAAAAACTGTTAAATGTTATGGCATGCACAAGGAGTCCATACTAGAAAGCTTACAGTAAAATGCAGAAGTGAACCACATCTCCAGCACTAGAACCTCAGTGGCAAATAGACCTTAACCTACCGTTCTAATCCCTCCAAACCCTGGACTTCTTTCTTGTACTATTTTGTGCAGCAGATATCACACACACAAGACACCTTCTTATTACTTCTGAAATCAATTGAAAATATTTTTCCTTAAATAAATTGCTTTCTATGTTCCAAATTGCCTTCTGCATTTCTTAAATGCTCAATGAGTCAAAAATAATTAAATCCTTCGTGAGCAGTGCAGGAGATAGGATTTTTGAATATTTCATTCATGACCAGAGCCAATGCATTTCTTTCCATTGAAATCACCCCAAAATACTATGACTAATTTTCTGCAACAGAACCCAAGTGAAAACAAGAAGTCATCATTCACTAAAACTTGCTGATCAATTCACCACTTCTGCCATCTCACATTGCACTCCCTGGAATGTCCACACTTACAGTCATGGCCTATATGTTTTGTAGAATATCGTAGGTCAGCATATTTATAAACCAGAGTCAGTCTTCCTTGGGTCAAAATTTAGACAGCAACAACTGCTATTTTGATGCCAAACCCAATAGTTTTTTTTAAAGTCCATGCAGAGAGAAAGGAAAGTTGAAATTTTACAATCCTAACTAAAAAAATAAAAATTAGCGCTGTCACTGTAGGAATGAAACACAATTTCAGACCTAGAATACACATTTTTTGAGTCATAACGTTGTTATATGTCACTTCCCACGTTTTCTTTCTTGCTTTCATAAGAATGGATATAGTTTAATAAGCGTGCAAAATTGAAAAAAAAAGGTTGTCCTATTAGTTCTATCTGTCAGACTATTTAACACTCATTAGATTATCACTAAGTGCGACTTCATTTGAAACAGTGGGATTAGAAGAATGGCTAGCAGATGGGAAATAGACACCCCCCTGGGGATCATAATACAATCCATGTGACATTCTCTTATTCCATTCTCATCCCACTGGAAAATAATACCTTACATATTGTATCAAATTATTTAATATAATAATCTAATGTCACTTTCTTGGGAGCTATGCCTCTCATTACTGCAGCAAATGGACCTTTGCCAAAGAATTTGGATAAGCCTTAAATTTTTTTTTCTAATTTTTAATCAAATTCAAATGTCTAATGAGTCCAAGATGGCCTGTCAACTTAAATTATCTGTTTGTCTTTCTGTTTACCATATCTATCTGTCTACAGTTTTTACTTTTCCCTGTGAAGTTTGGTTATTGAATCCCACATTTCCTTCTGGAAGGAATCTCTAACAGATGATTCTCCCCGTTGATATGTTGATGATTTGCTAATTTATGGCTTGTAAACTTAGGAAATCTGAAGAAACCTCTGGGAAGCATAGCAGATCATGAGAGAAGAGAAACAAGAGGTTTTAATAGCTTATACAGTAAAGAACTGTGATTTCATTAAAACACAATTATTAATCTTATATATTAACTACAGTAATGCAGCTAGATTTTTTTTTTTAATTATTTGGAAAAATATAACAAAGTTTAGCATAAATATTTACTATTGAGATAAACAGTTTATATATATGCATACATGTATAAAAAATAATAATAATCCTTCTCTCTCCCAGTATCTATTCATGTGAAGCTGTGTTCTGCTTGCTGCCCTCACAGAGAGTTTCCATTGGATTTAATAGAGGTTTTGCATGAAAAAGGCAAAAAGAATTTAGTCCAAGGAATTAAAAGTCAGTAATTCAATGTCGAGGAAAGACTGAAAAAAATTACTAAGTTATCCAGTCTCTCTTCCAGTCCATCAGGTTACAAATGTTCTTTCCACATGTTTTCTAGAGCTTCGTGCAGGCTGATGTACAGTAAGCTAATGTTTTCAACTGGAAAGTATTTCACAGAATTAAAATCCAGTCTGATCATATGAACACATGAATACAGAAATGAAACAACTGAATAAGAACCATCTTGATTCTCAAATAAATTAGTATATGCAGAATAAAAGGTTAATTATATATTAATGGAGGTAAATCAGATCTGGATCTTTAACCAACCTGTAGGCTTATTGCTACATTCTAAAAACAATAATCTATAAGCTATGGTGACAGCGTGGCAGATACCTTTTCATCCATCTATGGTACTTCACTTTGAAAATATCACTGTTAAATGATCCCTTGAATACTAACTCACGAGTTCTACAGATAGGTTACAGAAAGAGCCTAAACAGAGTAAGTCAAACCAAAAGCCTGAAAAAGAGCTAAATGTAGACAGGGTGTAGGGAACCAGCTGCTGCTCTCAAAATTATTAAGAAAAATGGCTGAGAGGAAATACCATTAATAGTCAAGCTGTATACTGTCAGCTGAACATGAGCCGGCAGTGTGCCCAGGTGGCCAAGAAGGCCAACAGCGTCCTGGCCTGTATCAGCAATAGTGTGGCCAGCAGGAGCAGGGAAGTGATCGTGCCCCTGTACTCGGCACTGGTGAGGCCGCACCTTGAATCCTGTGTTCAGTTTTGGGCCCCTCACTACAAGAAGGATGTTGAGGTGCTGGAGCGTGTCCAGAGAAGGGCAGCGGAGCTGGTGAGGGGTCTGGAGCACAAGTCTTATGATGAGCGGCTGAGGGAACTGGGGTTGTTTAGTCTGGAGAAGAGGAGGCTGAGGGGAGACCTTATCGCTCTCTACAACTACCTGAAAGGGGGTTGTGGCGACGAGGGTGTTGGTCTCTTCTCCCAAGTAACCAGCGATAGGACGAGAGGAAATGGCCCCAAGTTGCGCCAGGGGAGGTTTAGATTGGATATTAGGAAAAATTTCTTCACCGAGAGGGTGGTCAGGCATTGGAACAGGCTGCCCAGGGAGGTGGTGGAGTCACCATCTCTGGAAGTGTTAAAAAAAGGTGTGGACGTGGCGCTTCAGGACACTGTTTAGTGGGCTTGGTGGTGTTGGGTTGATGGTTGGACTTGATGATATTAAAGGCGATATAACGCTTCATCATGAAGCGATTAGTAAGAGTTAATCTTCATTATAAATTTGCCTACTTTGCATTTTAAAAGCATTTCTCATCTTTAAAAAACATAAACTTAACTCCATTAAATCTCCCCAAAATTCTGTCAGGTAGTTACTAATCTATTAATAATAAAAATATGCCAACTGTTCTACAGAGAAAGTAAGTTACATTGTTACCTACTTCTACAGAAATTAGCAGAACATCGGCTAATATGTAAAGAATATTACGTGCAATACCTGCTTTGCAAAAAGTATTTCCCAAAACATGAAATCATGTACTACAGAATTCATCCAGGGAAACGCACAGGAAGGAGAAACAGTAGTGACTGAATTGCTCATGCGAAAGAACAGAAAAACTGTGCAGGACTCAATGTGGAAAATATTGGAAGCCACGTCACCGTTACCCTAAGATACCTCTTAGCAGTATTAGAAAATAATGCTTTTTACAGTTCAGATTGCTTCTCATGCCTGAATTTTATTTCTCCGTTACATCTTATTCATATATATTAATATCAACTACTTTCTGTCTTTGTAACTACAGTCTGGTTTTGTCTGTATCATTTGTATTTAGTGATGACTATAGCAAGAAGCAATTGTTTGTTTGTTCCAAGTATAACTGAACTAAGAAGCCAGTTTTTCTTGTCTACTGGCCATCTGATTCCGGTCTATCAGGGCACATAGCAAAAACATTACAGAGCCTTCTGACGAGCTGATCTGTAAAAGTAGCAAAACCGCTGTTTAGCAGTAATCTCATTACATATAGAGCAGATCTCTGCTTACAAATCTGAAATCCAAGACAAGGATTGTTACCTTTTTTTGTAACTTTTTTTTTTTTTTTTGCACTAGGATGTAATTATGCCAAAGTCATTACCCTACTTGCCATTAAATGTGTATATTTGGTCTCAGTCACATTTTGTACAGATATATTGGTATGCATTTTGGTATATATGCAACAGTGAGTACTTTTTTTTACTTAACAGGTGAAAATTCAATCAAAGGTTATAATAAAATTCCTGCTTTGTGTTGTATGAGACCCTAGAAGTCTTATTACAGGAATATATTACAAAGCGGAGATTATAAATTAAATTTAAAATTCCCCATGGATTTTTCTAACAAAAGTACCTAATATCTAGCAAATTTACCCAGCGATAATTGCATACTGCCTACAAACTCCTTCTGTTTCCAAACTCTGTATGTATGTGTCCCATCTAAGAGAGAAGTAAGTTTCTTTATTGTGCAAAATGATTCCTATATAGTTTATGAGTCCTTTGGGGACTTTATTGGCTGAAAAGCAAAATCAAATGTGAGATCAAGTTTGCTGGTGCATTGGTTGTTTCTCTTCTTTAGTAAGTGGAGTTTGTGGAAATAATTTTTATGCATACATTCTAGCTGCTTTGATAGTTAAAATTCTATAGCGAGGCTCTCCTTTAATATGAAAGCAATGTAAGGCAATCCTCAAAGCATACATAATCATATGTTAATTTTAACTTGCCACCTAAATGTTTAATAATCTTTTAGAAGCATGTTATTCCACAGACATAGTTCATGAGGCAACATGTATAAACATATATATATATAAAAAAAAATGCTACAATGCAGATTCCATGTATTTATCTATTTTGGAGAAAGTTAGAAAGTATATACATTTGCTATTTTAAGAACAAACTACATCTTTCAACAAAATTTAGCTGCTTTCATTTTGTACATGTATTTAATTTTATCTGGAAACTTTCTGACGTTAGGCCTAGAACAACTGTAGTTTTTCATTATATTTGCTGCCAGAATCTATACTTGGTTGCTCAACTAAAGACCTTATATTGCTAATTACTACCACATGCCCATATCCCAAGCAAAGGAAAACTTACTGGTTCTGACAATCCAGTCTCTCAACACTGAATTCCAAATGAAAACTTAAATTTTGGCCAAACATAACATTTCATCAATCTTGTTCTACTGACTGCAAAAGCAACATCAAACAAGGGGTGCTAATGGCTTTTTAGTGTGCGGTTCCCAAGCTTAGATTCTCTGATGAAAGACCCACATGGGCAAAGGACATCTTTACTTAGGAATTAATAACTGAACCAGAAAACAATGCATAAAGTAAATTGAACAGTTTGTATGCTGATGACAGAGCTGAGTTTCAAATGACAAGTTATACGGGCAACAGAGATCAGCAGAGAGAGCATTGACAACAGAAAGCGCATATAAATAAAGACAAAAAGAGGGTGAAAATAAAATTAAGCACGCCCCAAAGCTAGCGGAAGCCTTTAATCTGGAGTTGAGCTTTTCAGGATGTGGGGTTCTGCCTGAAGATCAGGTCCAAGTTAGAGACATCTGAGCAATGCTGGGTACTAGTGACAATGTAGAAGGGGGGATACTAAAATTCTGTATGTAAAATAGATTTTAACCATATTCCCTTCTGCTGTAACTCCTTTGGAGCCTCAAAAACAGAAGTGTAAGTTCTGTGTTAGAAAAATGTCTCTCTAAGAAACCAAGTATGAATAAAAATATGAAACTCAGTAAGCGTCTGTCACAAACGTTTTGGGAAATTAACGATACTACTCTATCTCAGAAATACCTTAAGGCATTTTGTTAATCTGGATAAGTGAATTATGATGCAAGTTTCCAACGTTAGTGTTTACAGTAAAAAAACTCCAAAACTTTGAGGGTATTGAGGGTATCTTAAAAAAAGAAAGTACTGAAGTTTTCAATTGTGTCATCTAATTACTGAGTATTATTGAACATAAAAGAGTATAAGCTGTATCTAACGAAAGAACTTTGATTTATCTACCCAGTGAGGTAAAACAGTACTCCAGAATTAGCTCTGTGGGACATTTACAGTCTTTCTGCTCCACAGAGAGGAGAAGCAACTTGATAAAACCATAACCCTCATTTATAAAATGATGCATGGGTGATGATTTGAAAAGAATAAAGTAAAAAACATATCTTCTTAAAGTAAAGAGACAGACAATTAAGTAGACGTCTTGCTTGCAGTACCTTCTTTACGTTATATGGAAAGGATTCTGTATGACTAGTCTTTTAGGGTAAATATATCTCTATCAGTGAATGTCACAATGATCTGTAATGAAACAAAAGATGGAAACACTACAAGTGATATAAAGGAGAAACTACTATATGGCCAAATACATCTAGTTCATTAAAGGCTACATCCCAGCATGTCTAGATGCTGGGAATGCCACTAAGAGCTGGTTTTAATTTGGTCAAGAAAACAAGCAGGCTTGCAATAGAAATGTAATGAGCTAATGCAGTCCAATAAAATTTAACTTTTTCTACCAGGTAAAAGTAGTATTTTTTTATGGGTTTTTTTTTTTTCCCCCCACACTATGTTGATACTAAGGCTACTACTTGTTTTTCCCAGGGTTGGTTTTATACGGTGTGTGGAAGAGAATAACTTTGAAATCCCTGGTCATAGATCCTAAAAATCATTAGTGTTTGCAATATTCATATGAATATAGTAAGAGCTGCATGAGATCTGAATCTGCTGTTTGAACAATGAGAAACAGCACTATCAGACTGGCAACATAGTCAGTCTAATGAAACAAGTCAATCAACATAAATCTCATATTTTGCACTCCAGTAAACCCAAGTTTTCTAAAAAATTGAGGTGTTTGAAAATCATGTGAATTATCATCGTCACTTAGTTAAGAGATGACCGCATGATAATCTGATGCCCAAAACGGTGAAGTGACTAATCAACCTTCTTCCAGAAGTTAGCTGCACATGCAATAGCAGCATTTTTTACAAGATACGTCAGTGGTACCCAGGTTGTCTTGAACTAGGGACTAAATGTTGTGACTTGTACCGTAGCATAGCCCAGGTCTCTAATTAGTGTGACAATTCTCCAGTGGTAACATCTGATGTCAAGGCATACAGCCTTATAAGCTGTGAGTCAGCTATTACCACCTTCAGGGGCTCTTTGAAGTCACACAACCACACCTGGTCTTTTTTGACTTACTTTCTGCCTCGGGTTGAGTTAAAAGTCCCGCCGTATTTCTTCCGATTAAGGATGAGAGCAGCAATTTCTGGCACGTAGCGAGCAAACATTGCCTACATGCATGAAACAAAAACAAACAAAAAAAAAAGAAAATGGCATGCAGAGAGTGTTCTACTGCAGCAGAGGCAGCAGAGCCTCTTGGGATACTTACTTTCTTCCACTAACCGCACTATAGGAACCACCATATTTCTTGCGGTTTCCTATTAACTCTATGATTTCAGGGACGTAGCTGGCAAACATGGCCTAAGAAGAAGAATAGGAGACAGAAGAAAAGACTAAAAAGAGAGGCCAAAGAAAGGGGGATGATGAATATTTTCAGAAGATATATATCTTTAAGATCTGAAAATGCAAAAGAATTAGATCCATGAAGTTGTTTAAAAAGAAAATATAAAAAATGTAAAAGTTCTTATCAAACAAAACAAGAAGGCTCAATGTAAAAGTTGGTCTTGGAGAAGGTGCACCCCTTATAAATTAAGAAAATGGTCAAAAGAGGAAAAATAGACACACAAAACAAAACAAGAACAAAATTAATTCAAACTGGTATCTAATCATAAAATACAGTTATATCTAATTCTTCCTGAAGAGGGGAGGGGAAAAAACCTATCCAAGCTCCACTGCAAAAAAACCCCCAAAAATAAGTATTATCATTACTGTTACATTTCTATTTTTCAAGACAGACTTTTTTCCTCCATGATTAGAGATTCAAAAGAAGACAAAAAAAGGTGGAATCAGGGGTTATTCCCCTATCAAGAAACAAAAAGGTCACCCCCAAAAAAAACCCCCAAAACTTTTCCAAAAGTTTATGTTTTTAAAAGAATTGGAATAACACATGATAGAAAAAAAGTTTTGAGGAGAAAACAAAAATTATTCTGCCATGTTTTGTCCAACAAACATCTTCCTTGTGGCTGGATACTTAGAAGAGCTACTGCCAGTTGGCATGGTCTTTGTCTTCATATATGAATAAACTTAGATGGGAATGCATGTATTTATGCTCATATATATGTATCTCTGTGTGTCTCATATATGCCATTCATAACACTAGTCATATACATATCACCTCTGTAAGATGTATGTATATGACGAATCAATATATGAGAGTAAAGTAACAATATACATATGTATGTATGTGCACAATATATATTGAGAGTCATCCATAAAGCACTTACCTTGCACAGTGCAAGTATTAAAAGAAACATTGCTGTTTTAAAGGACAACATTGCAACAGGTCCTATAATATTACCAACATTGATAGATAATAGAAGGGTTGACATAAGGCAATTAGTAACTTTGGTGCTATGTACAATACAGGACAAAGAACAAGAGAATTTGCTGATATAAAAGGATATTGGTTATGGCCATGCAATAAATTGTGAGTTAAAATTGTGCTACATGACATGAAAGGATGTTTGAAATTAAAGAGAATGTGGTTTGCCATCATCTGGATCAGGCAAGCTGCTCTTTAAGGCAGTCCAAAGCCACAGTGTTTGTTGGAATTCTGGGAAGGGACACAGGAGGGTGGGTAGGACTTCTGAAACCGCAAAGTGCCTTTAACTATCAATAGCAGCCTCAAAAAAATGCACTACAGTCAGTCACTAAAGAGTAAAGGACTACACATCATAAGTTGAAGTATTAAGGCACTTCATGTATTCACATGCATTACTCATTTAAACAGATTACAGAAATTCTGACTCTACTAAACTGGACTAATTTGACAAGCTCTGCCAAAGTATTTATCGATAGAAAAACAAATGGAATGTATTAAACATATTTAAAAGTTCTATAATTAATTTTAATTCACTAAACCAGAGATTATTTCTTTAATTACAGCATTAAAATATACAGAATCAGGTATTAAGATAGCTGTAATAATAATAAAGAGTTTTTACCAATCCCCCAAGGATGAAGAAAACCATGAAAAGGCGACCAAGGGTTGTTTTTGCATAAACGTCTCCATAGCCAACAGTGGACATTGTAACCATCAGTAAATAAACACATTCCCAATATGTTAGCGGTTGATTATTTTGGAAGTTTTCCCATGGATCCCCTGAGTTCTCCACCTAAAATGTACAAGAAAGCATATAATGAATTAGAGGCGTACCACAAATTAACTCTACTGATATATGTGTGTGCATGCATGTGTGCGTGTATGTATTATTTATATGTATATAAATTGATATATATTAATTTGGAATATAATATAAACTCTGGATCCTTTCCTGTGATTCATTTTGAACAAATACAGAACCTAAGCCTGTCCCAATTACAGCATTACAGTTCTTTTGCCAATATGCATAGCCTTGCCACTCATACTATTGATGGAAAGCATCTTTTCCATTCAGCAGTAACTTATTAGTGTAGCTAGGTGAGTTCATTTGATAGCAATTTGCTCAGAAGTTTTTCAGAGTGAATGTTACTTGTAATGCAAGCATACGACTTAATGTTTTTGTTTTAAAGCATTATGTAGCTATTAAAGGCATTAGTGACACGTTCGGTGATATGCTATTACTTTTCCAAGAAGCCAGCTACTCTATGTGATAAAGTTATAAATTTATCAGTGGGAAAGGAGCATGTCCTCTAAAATTTGTTCCACAGTAAAAAGTTTGAAGTTTGAGGATTTCTGTAGTAGAAAAGAGAAACTTCTGCTGAAAAGCAAAAAAAAAAACCCCAAACCAAAAAACCCCAAACCAAAATCCAAGGCCTAGAAAATAGCATTCCCTCCCTCCTGATGTAATTTTAAAAAGCTTTTTGTTGATGTTCAAGAATAGAAAAAGTGAATGTTTCTATGATAAAAATGTTATATTTGCCCAGAGGAGTGTAAAAAGGTGGTCAGCCATGAATGAGAAGCATGTCATAAACAAAAACATCCAAAATTTTGGTGCATCTTTATGAGAGTGAAAATGAACGACTCTCTGGTATGAGAGGAAGATAAACATTCAGAATTTAATCATATATGGCTGGATGCAGCTCAAAGTAATTCAAGTGAAGTCAATTAAATTGCTCTGGATTAACATCAATATCATGAGATTGTAATATTAGTCTAAAACCATTCCCAAATAACTTAATACTACTGGCACCTTCAAATTTTCCTCAATCTAAGTTACTCCCAAAACGTACTTAAAGGACAAACACTTAACCACATTTAATTATATTTACCACACAAATCAGTAAAAACTATTACTTTAAAATGTTTAAAATACACAATTGACATATACCTGTCATATACATGCATATTCAGATTTATGGCCTCACATGTACATCTATACTAACTATCTGACATTTTTCAGGTATCGTTAAGCGTGGAATAAAAACCTACCACAAAAATCTATGTTACCAGCGACTGAAAGCTACACCAAAAATTTGATATTTAAAAACAAAAGAGAAGGAAATCATCTTGAAAAAATTGCTACCCGGAATGTTAGCAATGCCCTTACTTCTCCTGGAAACCCAGAACTGCTTTCCTGGGGCACGACCATCGATTTCCCAGGACGTCGGTACCATCGCAGCTGCGCCAAGCCCTTCCAGGAAGCCGCCCGGGCGGTTCCTGAGGAAACACTGCCACCTCCCGGCACGCTGTAAGCAGTCAGACGCGGCAGCGGCTCGGCTCCTATTTTATTGCTGAGGTTAATGATGTATTTACTTATCCAGAATTAGTTTGGAGTAGAAGCCTAAAATCGGGGAAGCTGTGATGTCTTTTTTTATTGTACTCTACTGATGTGTTAAGGGATTACCCAGAGCGAGGCAATTTCAGGTAATAAAGTAGCTCAGGGAGCCCGTGATCCATGACAATGACAAGTCGGTGAAGTATTTTCAAATATACTTACCAAATGTATGAACCCAGCTGCTGTCAGCCACGTGCTGATAAATATAGAGCACAGATTCACTAGCTTGATGGAATTACTGAAAATAAGCAAAACCCAACAACAAACAGGAACTTAGACTGGAAGTTATCACACATTTTTAATATGCACCTGTATACAACTGCATGCTTCAGGCTGAAAGTGCGTGACGATTTCTGAAGAGAAACAGGCTCCCTAAAAGACTTAATCAAAAGCCTACGCAAAATATGTATTATTTTGTCTTTGCAGAGTTCACATTTGCATAATTGAGATCGCTTGAAAGTAAAAATCCAATGTATTTGAGAGCAGAAAGACAAATGGAAACCTTAGCCACATCTGTACTCATAATCAAACAAAGAGAAATATATAACGCTTTTTCACAAATAATTTAGTTGCCTCTCAGTACACTCACCTTCTCATTTTTCATTGCTATACACCTCAGCAATGATTTACATGTAAATATTCTGGTAGCCTGGAATACATCCATGCAGGTCCAATGAATTAAACTGAGCAACGCCAATTAAAATCAGCTGCTGAACACTGCATTTATACAAACGATCGACTGATGGTTTTTTAATTGTTTCATTTTTCCTATGCTTCTATATTAATTTTGCTTTTGACCCCAAACCTGTGGAGGCTTTAAAATTTAACAGCAAGAGGATGCTTTTGTTGCATACTCGCCACATGTTAACACTTGCATACGTGACCACAGGATGAGACTATTTTCCTACAGTTATAGGAAACAATTAATGAACTATTGAAATCAATCTGTAAATGTCATGCTGCTTTTGTGAAAAAGATTATGATTCCCAAATTAAATAACTTGGGTATTTTACAATTCCTGTGTAAAGTCCAAAGTAATTCTCATATTACTCTGGTTGCATGTCCTATGGACTTCTCTGTGGAAATTCATATGGATCTAGAGTATTTCATACTTCACATTTTTCTAAAAAAAGAAAAAAAAAGATTGAAACCTACCAGTCAAACTCTGAAAACTCTTTTTAGTCCCACTGAGTAGTATGTTCCCTATTGTAGCCAGAAGTGATTTTTAATCAAAGACCTCACTTCAGGTCAGGTTCAGCAGGAAAATACCATACTTAAAAGCTTGGGGCAGAAATAAGAGTAGAGCGCACTCGCGCTCTCTTCTTACAAAAATCACTATGATTTCAAAAGCTAAGAAGGATATTCAACAAGTACACAAAGAACTGAAGTCCACATATTACCATGTCTAAATAATCTTGCCGATTCATGGAACTGTACTGGAAATAGCTTTCGTTTGTTTTTGAAAACACTTCTAAGAAAAAATAAAGCCTCAGAAAAATCACTATTGCTCCTAAAGCAATACATTCCAAAAGAATAAAAACTGGGAAAAATTCACTATCAAAGTTATCAGTAGTAGTTTTGCAGTAGAATTAATTAATATTTCTGTTTATAACTACTTTAAGGACAATAAAAAATACATTATTTTCTAAAAAAAAAAGTTGAGAAAAAAACCTGGAAAATTAATCAGACAAGCTCCGTTAAAAATATTTTAAAAGTTACTGTTAGCAAAGTGGGCATCTGTGGGTACTAGGAAAGAAATACAGTTGGGTAATATGACAGATGCTGTAATGAATACTGTCCTCAAAAGTAAGACAATATACCAGCAGTTCTGCGATTAATTAGCATTCACCTAGACCAACACGTATTCCCTATTTCTCTCTTTCTTGAGGTATGATTGTTAAGCTTCATATTTTGTTGGTGATAGCATTCAGCCATAGCACTGGACCCTAACCAATAGCTTCCTAGATTAAACAAACTCATAAATCATGCTGATGCAAAGCTCCATTATGAAAGGCTAAATATCACCCTTCACCTGAACTTGGAACAGGAGAAGCTCCTGATACAATAACGTATCAGCTGGTCTCCACATATCACTGTAATACTAGTAAATGACAGCAGCCATTAAGAATAACTATTTAATGACTTGTTTGGTACTTTTTTTTTTCCCCCCAGATTTATGAAACATTGTACCTTATCTCTCCTCTATGAAATACTCCCAGTGTTTCTGCCAGAGTCTAAATATAGATGAAGGATTAGTCACAAACGTTTTCCTCCTCTCTAAGCTCTTTCCAACATCTGTGCAAAATCCCTGTGAGCCCTGCCTAAGCCTCTACAGTTTTGTTGAAAAATATTAGAAAACAGTGAAGGAGAGAAATTTTCAACGGAACACCACACAATTTATTCTATTACAAAAAAAAACAGGAACAAAAAATACATTTAATTTCAAATTAGGGAAACAAATAGATCCTTGGCAGAATACGGTCTTTTTAATAATTTTTCAGATATTCTAATAATTATCTAACACTCCTACGCTACTTTGCTAGTAGTATTGCTGCCTCTGTTTTTGCATTCTTCATTTGGATTTCAGTGTTTGGAATGGCCCTTAGGCCCATTGTGTAAATAATATATGCTCCTTTAATCCTCACATCTCAGTCACTAATTCAAGAAGTAATTTTAATTTATACATGAGTAAACCTTTTTCTTCACAGAGAGAAAGGGGAAAAGGAGGACAGAATTTCTTCTGTACTTGTATCAAATACTAAAAATACAGCAGTGCCCTTTATACCCTATCAGTTTCTCATCTTGTCAGTCGTTACTTGTTATTAGTATCAAGAACACTGAAATGCCTCTAGTTGAATTAGTTCCATGTTTCTTTTCATATAAACACATTACCTCGGACAGAGAACATTTCTCTTTTACAGAATCTTTAAATAATAAAGTGTTAGGGTTTTTTTCCTATACTATCATTTCAGAGCTAGTAATGATATACTGAATTTGCTATCGCAGTTCAACAATTCAAGTTCTGTCATTAATCTTTGGTCTTTATGTTCACAAACAACGATGTTGAAAATTTCATTAAAACTTTAAGAGTGGACTGCAAGAAATGATAAAATATCTTAATTCTAGAAGTTTTTTAACCAACCCTGAGCAAAACAATGTTGCAGTAGCTGGTCAAAAGCATACAATACAGTATAAGATAGTAATAGATTAAGGTAATAACAACAATTTAAGGCCACTGTATGTAACTGAAATCACTGCTTGAATTTAGGGAAGTAAATTTTATTTAATTATAAATAAAGTAATTGAGACTACTGGTTTAACTGCTCTAACTCCTGCAATCTCTTCAGATTGTCCATTAACCACAAGTGCTTAGCACGGTGCCTTTTTTTTTTTTAAGAAAGATTGATAATGCAGAAAAAGAAACTCTCAGTTAAGAAGTATTTTGATACTGCAACAGCAAAAGCGTACCCACCACACAAACCACAGTTCTTGTTTGTAATAGTACTTAAGAACATGCTAAAAATATGAAAACTTCTCATTGAAGTTAGCTGTAGCAGCAACAAATGAATTTTCTATTTTTTTGCTTTCTAAAATCTAAATTCATGCAAGACTAATTAAAAAACAAGGCACTCACATGGTCAAATTTATGTCAGGTGTAACTAAAAACTTTTCTAAAACAAATGACATTCTGTTCATTTGCTTTAGACTGATGCATGCATTTTACAAAATGATGTTTTGTGAACGTTGATAGCATTCAAATTATTTAGTTCTTTTCAGGTTATTAAGAAAGGTACAGAAGAGAGCAGACATCTTTCTACTGTAGAACCAGAAACAGGGAAAGACATAAAAAACTGTTTTGAGGCATCAACAGCTTTTAAGTTAAATAAATGGTGTTAGTGATGAACTGCTGGGGATTAATCAGCTGAGTAAACTGAAACAGTCATAAAAGGAAGCTTTGCTTTGCAGGCTTTCTAATAGTGAGCACCTGAGGTTTACAGGTGCTTGGGCATTCATATAAATGATTCCAGAGATTATGATGTCTAATCTAAGAGTAAATTTTGCACCAGAAAAATGGTGTTTAAACGAACAGGTCAGTATTGAATAAGCCATCTCTGAATGCACTGAATGTGATTAATGCAATATCCCTTCATTTATGGATCTGGAAGTTTACAAATCCACCACTCCAGAAGGGGCTTTTAGACTTTATCCAAAATCCCTTGAGTTTATGGGGCTTCTCCATTGACTGCCTTTTCTTTTGGTGAAGCTGTTCTCTGTTAAATGCAAACACATTGGATTTTCTGAGCTCCTGCACAAATTACTCTCCTGTACCATACTGGTAGCATTCTAAGCTACCGGACTACATCTTCACCGCACATTCTTTATTTCTTTATTTGACAAATTTCTTTATTTGACAAGAATTGGATTCCTTCCAGTCACACAGTTAAAGACAGATAGTGTGAGAGTTTTAGAGCAAAGAGAATAGTTTCAAGGCTAAGGGTTGAAGAAAAAGCTGTTTACCATGAGTGTGTACAAATCTCAGGGATCTATTTCCCCATCACTAGTAATCAACATAGCCAGTAAATGGAGTTACTTGCATATAAAGCCCTCGCACATGCATTATCAACTGGTGGAGAGAACATAGGATTTCAGAATGGAACTGAGTTTACAGTAAACTGGGTTCAATATTTCACCTGGGGCATTTAAGGGAATGATGAAAGGCAATGCGTCTTCAACTGCGAGGCATGGGAAGGTTCCTTTTTATTTCCCTCACACTGATCTTTTGTTCCAAGCTGCGCTTTTTCGGCATAACTTTTATGCATTAACAGCCCAAAAAAATCGGTGAAAGCCAGAAGGCTACTTGGGAATATTTTAATTATTCTTTGAAAGAAATGCTAATGACAATGAATATAATATAAAGATAGCTCAGTGTAAAATTAATTTTTAATACATTTTTGATGTGACAAAGGATACTCAGTTAAAAAAAAAAAATAAAGCCACGACGATTATTTCTTAAAATACTTTTAAACTTCATTCTGTTGAATGAATGTTTGTTTCTGTTTTTTCAAGGCAGTAGAATATGGACTGATTATATAGAAAGAAGCAATGTTTAATCAGTGCAGAACTCTGTAGTCTATTCTGCTTTTAATTTATCAGCACACAGTCTTGCTCAGATAATTCAAGTGTCACAACAGATTGAATAAAATCTACTGACCGCATAGCAAAAGATGCTGACACTGATAAATCATTCATCAGCAGAAAAAGGTTTAAAAAACAGATAACAAGTGGTTTTTTTCCAGAAAAGAAAATCATACATTACTAAGACCTCAAACCTAAGCCATGTGCACTCTGTCATCAATGCAACTAACTGTATATAAGAAAAGGTCTTACCTTGTTTTAAGGATATTCAGAAACTGCAAAATTTCTGAAAACTGTATCAGTCTAAGGGCTCTTAAAAATCTTAAACCTGCAGTAAAGAAAAAAAAAAGCTCTAGTAAAGAACAACTCAAATTACAACTACATTTCACTTACAATGACAGTAATCAAATCAACATAGTTAGCGTACAAAATGTCAAATACCTTTAAAATGTTCTTCCATATTTAATGGTTCCAAGATCCTTACCACGTCTTTTTCAAATTGTTTTTAACTTATTTCTTTAACGGCTGAAGTATCCTACCAGAAAGTCTTAATTTATGTAAGAAGCCATGGGAGGAGACATACAGCCTGAACGCTAAGGGGAAAAAAACATCACTGAGGTTTTGTTGGTAGTTCTAGTGTACATGTCCTTCTCTTCCAGGCTGTCAAAGACGCATACAGATCTGAAACTCCTCTGTCCTCCAAGCTCCCACATTGCTTAGTGAAAAATAAGGGATTATGGGCAAGAGGTCTTATAACCTGGATAAAGTACACTGTGTATATGCCTGATTAAATTGGTAAATCTTAATGACGTAAAATCTTTTATTGTAATAATGCTCCCTATCCCCACTCTAAATTCAAACAATTCAAGCAGGAGAACAGAAACACCACTTTAACTTAAAAATTACAAATCTACTATAATTCTTTGCATCAGACTATAGGAACAGATTACACTTTGACTATTAAAGAAATAACTATTTTTACAAAGAAATATCATTTTTGTGTTGAAATCAGATTGCGTGAATAGCAACTCCCAGACAACTGCAAAGCCAGCGAGACATACACAAGGAGAGTGTGTACAAGAGAAAATACTATAGAAGATTAAGGGCTTAAATTATTAAAAGAGACTTATGCTGATAGTAAATAATTTGCCTGCAGATCTTTGGCATATGAATAAAAGTACATTGTGCATTACACACACACAGAGCTTATAAAATTAAAATAAGGCTTTGAGGATAATTTTTATTATGGAGTACAGGCAGAAATTACATAAAAGTTGTGTAACATGGCATTGCGACTGTTACAGTTAGGTCCAGGGCAGCTTCTTCTCATCCATCCTCTTTATTGACATTTATTTTACCCAATTCCAGTCTATAAACCACTTTTTATTTCTAGAAACTTAAGGAAAGACTGGTCCTGGCAAACATATAAGCCTGGTCACAACTTTCATCATTTTGGTGGAGTCAAGAGGTTCCGCTCAAGAGCAAAGATGCACGTGGTGAGATGTGTTTAAATCAAGGCTTTATTTTTCACAGTATTCTTGGAAAGTTGTTAAATAAAATTTTTACTCTTGCTAAGGCTCATAAATGGCCTTGTTAAGGCTTATAAGTAGCCTTACAGAAAATCAGTCTTGCATATTACATGGATATAAATTTTCTTTTTAATTACTGACTGTAAGTTGTGCTTAGTCTTCAGAGTTCTTTAAAACTTGGATGTAGGGATCTAGATGAAAAGCAATAAAATCATGCTTAATATCAATCATAAACATCAGATCCATCTGCAGTTAGAGTATGACCATTTTGGATCATAGAGCTTAAACAGACAGGCATATCCCTCTGCTCCATTTGCAGTAGTTCCCACAGTTGCTACTCCTATCCAAAGAGATATGGCTGTACTGGGTGGAGAGGACCTTTACTAGCAAGCCTAAATTTTCTCAGCTCTGTTCCATGCAGATACCTCACTCATTCCAATCCCTAGGAACTTTTTGAAATGACTGGTGGAAGAAAAATCCTTCCTTTCAAATGCTTTGCATCGCATCTAAAGTTAATGAGATGGCCAAGTTACCCATTGCAGTATTTCAAAAAGAATCCTGAGAAATATCAAAGTTAGCAATAAAACCTCTATCCCCAAACTCTTACTATGCTTAAGATGTATTTTTGTTGTTAAGACATCAAATGATAGAAAAAAAGACTATGGCTTCAATGTATTTCTTGTGAAAGAAGAAAATCATTATGGATTAAGTTCAGAATTTGCTACAGCCTACGCTATTTGAAAGAATTCCCTTCAGAGAATAGAATTTAAAAGAAAGAAGTGTGAAGAGTTTGCTTGAACAGTTTACTTGAACTACAAATAGAACTACCTTGTAATTGTAAAAGGTGACAGTCACCTTGTAACATCTGTATCTTCTCTATGACATTACTCGTGGGGCTGTGTTTTATAGGTAAAGGAATTATTAGACAGAAAGGATCAAATTTTGATCTTCAGAAATCTCAGTCTATTACCTGCTTTGCATGGTTCAAATATGAACAAAAATGAAATTAAAATCAGAGTTTTCCTTATCACGATAGCAAATTCTTTCCAGTATTCCACCCTTTTCAAGACCCAAACAGTTCTGTTACTAGATTCCTATATGCATGTCATTTTACATGATTTCATGGAATCAAGAATAGTTTGGGCAGGAAGGCACCTTTAAAGGCCATCTAGTCCAACCCCACAGCAATGAGCAGGGACATCTTCAACTAGACCAGGTTGCTCAGAGCCCCGTCCAACCTGACCTGGAATGCCAGGGATGGGGCAGCTACCGCCTCTCTGGGCAACCTGTGCCAGGGTTTCACCACCCTCCTTGTGAAAAATTGCTTCCTTATCTCTTGTCTAAATCTACCCTCCTTTAGTTTAAAACCATTACCCCTTGTCCAATCACAACAGGTCCTGCTAAAAAGTCCGTTCCCATCTGTCCTATAGGCCCTCTTTCAGTACTGGAAGGCTCCAATAAGGCTTCCCCAGAGCCTTCTCTTCTCCAGGCTGAACGACCCCAACTCTCTCAGCTTGTCTTCGTAGGAGAGATGTTCCATCCCTCTGACCATTTTTGTGGCCCTCCTCTAGACCCTCTCCAACAGGCCCATGTCTTTCCTGTGCTGAGGGCTCCAGAGCTTGGATGCAGCACTGCAGGGGGGTCTCACCAGAGCAGAGGGGCAGAATTCCCTCCCTCGACCTGCTGGCCATGCTGCTTTGGGTGCAGCCCAGGATACGGTTGGCCTTCTGGGCTGCGAGTGCACATTGCTGGCTCATGCCCAGCTTTTCATCCACCAGTACCCCCAAGTCCTTCCTGGCAGGGCTGCTCTCCATCCCTTCATCCCCCAGCCTGTGTTGATACCAGGGATTGCTCTGACCCAGGTGCAGGACCTTGCACCTTTATTTCCTGTACTTTCTGTCTTGTAAATAATCTGCAAGTTCCATCATCCTACCAATAAAGTGGCGTTCAATAAGAATTTCTTCCTATGTTCATAGTATCAGGACATAACAAGTCATGAGCTCTATTAAAATGTGCTAGGAAAAGGTAGATTCTCTAGATGAGATATTGAAAACTGCATAGACAAACTACTGTCATCCTGTATGATGCTACTTCTTCATATTTTACAGACAACATGTTTATATTTGATTATCTGTGGAAACATGTTACGCTAGAAATACTGATTTTTTGCATTTACTATAAAATATATTCTATAGTAGTCAAAGAAGTCCTGTGGTAAATTTGTATGTATAGGAAAAAGAGATTAGGAAAACCCTTCATGACAACACACCTTTGAAGCCTAAAAAATTTTGTATTTCAAGTATTTTCAATGTCCATTAAAAATTATATTCTCAGTTCTGCTTCAAAGGACCTCTAAAGGTCTCTTTTATGAAAACCTAATGGGAATATAATATTCTCTCTACCTATGTAGAGACATCACGCCATACAAATTTCATCAGCAGAATGAACATTGCAGGAAAACACTTTTGTTCGCCCTGAGAGACGCGGTTCCTGACCAGGTGCTGAACAAGGAGTACAATCCGTCTCAGCAGCACGGAGTGTCAGGGTACTGAATTTAGTACTGAATCTACTGGTTCACTTCTGAGCTTTATAATCCCCTTCAGCAGGAAATCTAGCCAGCTGAGGGCTTTAAAATCCATTTGACATTGACTGATGTCAGAGTCAAGGAGAACCTGGCTCCGGAGGAAAGAAGCAGAGACTGGGAGTAACACTCTTAGTATAAACCATGGTGACAAAGGCAGAAAGTTTGCAAATAGGGCTGAAAGTCTTATAGTTGAGCATTGAAGAAGCCTGTTTAACATAGGAAAAACAGGAATATTCGTAAGAGATAGGTATTCCAGAACAGTGTAAAAAAGAACTCTGAAAAGTGATCTGAACAAAACACGTAAAAGGACGGGACAATGGTAGGGCTGCAGCTGGTGGGTTTGGGTAACCTTGTTTCCAGGTACTCACAGTGTCTTTCCTTCTCTCAGGGGCAGAGTGTACAAGCATCGGTCAGTTCAGTGTTTGCAAGTCAAACCCACTATGCCTGCAGTGTTTACTCCCCATAACGCTATTAACAGAAAGATTCAGTGAGCCACAACAACTCTACGCAGCAGGGACAAGTTACGCTGTACAATGCACCAGTACGCACACCTCCCCCGTAGGTTGTACCATGTGAAGACTTTGTGCGGTCTGTTGGCAACACCCACGTGTACTAGCTGAACTGAAACAAGGGAGAGGGGGAAATTTCTGTTCTTGAATAGTTATTTCTAAAGCTTGACTGAGAGAGGGGTAAGAGGTGCTCTTCTTAATAAATCTGTCACTCTAAAACATTTAATAGCATTGACTGCTTGACCTCCTAGTAGATTATGTGCATTTTGGAAGACTGCAGCTAAATCAGAGGTTTCAGCCTTGTTCTTCAAATAGACTACAAAAAGCTGCTGCTAAGAATAAACTGTAAGCATAGAACTCAGATGAAACGAGTTTGCCCGTAAATGTGTGATTATTTATATCACCTTGAACTTAGCAAGGGGATGATGAATCAACTGAATAATTCCCAAAGGAAAAGTCCACTCAGCACTTCATTCTGGTGCTGGTATTAATGACATGTGAAAGTGTGCTTGCAATCATACATGCACCTGTAAACTCATGACACAGTAATCTTCACAGCAATAATCTTGTTGCAGTAAGATTTGTCAGACTAAAAATGGCCTAAATTATTCAGCAGGTAGCTTACTATGAAACCACACAAGATTAAAATTAAAACAATTTAAACAGAAAAGATTTGGATGAGTTTAACTCAAGAGTAATTATTGACAAAGCATCTGTAAAACATGGCCTGTCTCTGAAAACGAACCACATGTAACCAGTAACACAATGCCCTACGCTATGCGCTCTCACTGTTTTCGAAGCAAATTCGATGCACAACTAAGGTGTTATCTCTTTCAGGCCCACTAACTCACCAAGAATAGAAATTTTTTTATACTTGTTTATGCATCAAGAATAGTAAGCAAAATTCTATAATAGGAGCACTAAGAAAAACTCCCATTTTCCCAAAGCTGTCTCAGCTACTTAGACAAACGTGTACATCTCTCTTTCCTTAGCAATATTTGGGAATGTATTTTATACATGTGGGGAAGAATAATTTCTTTTAACATGAAATAACTACAGAACTGTTTTAAATTATATAAACAATAGTTGAGATAGGGTAAGTTTCTTATGTGTTACAGTAAAGACTGTTCTAATTTTGCACATTTAATAGGATCCTGCCTGCTAAAGTTAACTGAGCAAACTGCTGAATGGAATGCTCAGGAAGTACTGGCTCTTTTGCCTCCAGCATCTCACTCACCTTTTTCTTGGCAAGAGATTTTATATTGGAATTTTCTTATGGGACCTGACTGGAATAGGATATAATCTTCGATATGACAATTTATGCAAAAAATAAGTATCAAAACATTTAATTTACCTAGACAATTTCTCTAATCAAGGAAAAATATACAGACAAAATGAAGGGCCTCTTCAGTTTGTCAGTCTTCTGCTTCTAAATGGATGACTAAAGCATGCTTCTGAGCTGGAGTTTCACTGAGCTGCAGTGCCCAGGGTAAAGCTAAGAGATTCATAGATTTCTAGACCAGAAAACACTTTTATGATTATCAAACCAGATTTCTTTAATAATATGAGACAAAGAATTTTAGTCAGTAGTTTCTGCCTCTAGTACAATAATCTGAGTTGCAAGTACAATGATTCAAATAAACCTCCAAGTAAGTATACCACAGGATTGTTTTCTTACTGTGAAAATATTTGTTTAGCTACCTGTGTTGCCTGTACGGATAACAGATAATTTTCAAAGTACACTGAAAATATAAAATATGTGTGTAATACATTCTATTATTTCTACTAGGCAATTTCCTGGATAATGGTGTAATTTTATTTCAGATTCTGAGTGTTCAGCCTCGAATCTGTAAAAAAACCCAAAACCAAACAACACACTACCAACAAAAAAAATGCCACAACAACCACCCCTGACTCCCAGAGATCGAATGCCCATCTCCTGAAATTCTATACACTGATACATCCACATCTTTCGGGCCAACTTTGAAGGGTCACTGAGAGGCCAAATACCCCTCAAAAAACTGAAATCAATCTTAAATCTTACAGAAATCAATGATCTGTGCAACAGGAAACAATATGATATGGTGAAATACCGTGCTTGATCTCGAACACAACCAGAGTATTTTTATTAATTTCACTACATAGTTGTTCAGTTCTGTAAGGTGAGGTGCAAACACTGTCCAGCTATTTCCTTCTGACTCTTTACTAAGGACTGAGTAAAACGGATGCTTTAGACCAGAACAGCGATATAAACATGACCAACAAGCTATGTGCCAGTAGCAATACAATTACAGTAGAAAATTATTTTCTCTATAAAGTTTACAGCAAAACAGACTACATCGTTTTAAGCTTTATTTGACTTTACAGATTAAAGGTGCTAAAATATGCTATTTTCCTGTCTGTCAGACAGTTTTGCAGTCTCTCAGATGAACCGATGCTTTCCACTGGATTAATATACAGCAGCAATCAGGATTATCCATAGATTACAAACCCCAAAACCAGAAATATACGATTTTAGATCTACAAAGGAGAAGAGAAGGAAATCACAACAACTAAACTTATTTGTATTTAATGACATTCTAAAAAATAGAAACATGAATTGGGATATTTCTTCATTCAACAGAACACCATCAATCATTAGATTATTTCTCATCAATGAGATACATAATCCCTTTCTTATTGCCCTATGTCGCTTTTTCTGTCAAATACCAAAATATTGGTATAAGGATTCAATCCACAGAGATTTTGTACACCACTTCTATTCCTGACAAACCATTCACCCATTCACCAGAATGGTATCTGCATCAGACTTATGAATGGCTACTTCTACCCTATACTTGATTACGATCACATGGTTTTCTGAAGACTGAAAAAAACCAGAATCCGTATTTAGGAAATTGGAACTTTTTCTAAGATGCATATAATTTTGAGGGGTAATTTTTAGGATGCAAAATAATCCTATCCTGAATGCTTTCACACAATGCAGCAGAGAAACCTGAGATTTCACTCCCCGTAGACAGGTTTGAAAATGAAAGCTCAAAGCACAAGACAAGAAAAAATAGCATGGGAGGAATAGAATCTGCCATTCCTTGGAAGCAATAGAAAAAAATTTTTATCCACTTCCCTGCCTCTGTTATGCAAGCGTACAAGCAGGGAAAACAACCCGCAGCATGAAGAAATTGATACCCTATGAACCAGGACAGCAAAACTGCATCAAGTTCAGAATCTACAGAGGTTGTATACTAACTGCTTTCAAACAATGCTGTATCAAAGACTTGTTAATAAATCTCTCTGCTGCAGATTATTACATTCCACCCTTCAATAAAGATTGGATTACTTGATTCTACGTGAATACTGAACCTCTTTAAAGAAGTATTGGAGATACAGGCACATTACAGCATGTGAGTTTGGGAAAGAATTTTTCCTATGAAGCACCTGAAATCCTGTAGCATTATTTTGAAGTTGAAAAACTAAATATAATATCTTTTTAGAAAAGAATAACACTAGCACCAGAGACAGAGTCACAAACTACAGTTCTGAACAAAAAGTTTAGAGTTGGACCTTACCCCAGTACGAGCCGACCCTATAACAAGACACCAAGGAGTTTCGAAAAGTATGTTGCTCTTCCTTTTCAGGGATATTATGTCCAGCTTTGACACGATATCCATTTTGGAACAATTCTCCCAGAGATTTTTTACGCCTTCTAGTACTTTTATAAGTTTCTGTATGCGTGCCCCGAGAAGGGTTGTGGTAGACTAAAATCTTGCTGGGAATCATGACTATGTATCTTCAGCTTCAGGAGGCACTGCACATAAGTATCGTGGTCCAGCCTTCAGTCACAGCATCCACTAACGGCGAAGATAGTCATACATTTACCCTTCTTTTTGCTAATTCAGTATCGCCACGGAGAGACAGCTCAGAGGTCTTTCTTTAACAGAACTTCTCTTTTTGAAGCAGATTTATTTAACTGGATGCCGGATAACACGAAGTTCACCCACACATATTGTTACCAAAAAATAATTCAGTATAATCTAGTCCATTTCTGTTAGCATGAAACAAACAGAAATAATTCAAATACAAAACTCAGCCTCACAAAACAGACTAGGAGTATTACAAACTGGATGGACAAAACAAATCACAGAAGGAGGCAGGCAGTGCAGATGCTCCTCTGATCCATGATGTATTAGAGCTTAAAAGCCATCTTCTATCCGGATGTTACCACGTAAGCTTCTTTCAGATACACCAAAGAACCACACCCATTGATCCAAAACCCACAAACATGATGCTGTTCATTTGGAACAAACAAGTACTCTCGTAAAGAATATTGTCGTAGTCCGTGTACATAAAGGGAATTTTTTACTGTGTATTATTTTCTTTGGCAACTTTACCTATCTGTCTTCTGGTTAAAACTAGCATACAGAAGGCAGAGGTCACATAATCTGCCAACTCTTACAGGATTTATCCCAGATAAAATAAAACAAACAAACATGCACAACAACCCTTCATCTAATCCCAGTTAATGATAGCTATATTACTCAAGGAAAAAAGAAAAAAAAAAATTTAGCCATCAAGCAAGAGCACGAAGAATAGACCACATTAGTTCTCTCACGCAGACTTGCCCTGTGAATATTCACAAAAATGGATTTTTGTTCAGTCAGCTACCATCTCATTCAATTAGAAAAAACTCTTTAAAATAAAACGTAAATATGAGATATTATCTTCCATAATATATATTATGCTTTCTTAGTCAACTTTTGTTCTTTGAACATAACATACAAACTTCATCTTGAAAAGCTATCTTTATTTCGAGGAATATGCTTATTATTCCTATTTTTGGTCCTCATAGGAGCCACAAAGATGTATATGCCAAAAATATATCAATACCATCTGGAGTACAATGCAAAGCAGACACAAAAATAGACTGCACCACGCGCTTATAGGAAATGTACAGGATCTCAAAGCATTTTGGAAATGTTATTAAAGTGTGACAATGCCAAATACAGAAATGGGGAGAACAGTACACACAAATTTCAAATCTCAGGTAATATGCAGTGAGCGAATCAGAGGCAAACCACTTCTGTGACTCCTTTACACTGTAACGTTTACACTGTTCTTACTAACAACCTGGTCATGTTCCCACTGATCACAGTAGTAAAGTTCAACTGAGTCTAATGGGAATAGTTTTTGATTCTATACATATGCATGCAGCCATATATATAATATATCTGTGAGCACTTAAAAAATTCCTCTCAAATTGGAAGGATTTGAACAAGGTAGTACTTATCTGTGTTACCTATTTTTCTTTCTTTTTGTATTTCATCTTGAATAGTATTATAATCCTGTTATTATCCAATTTTAAACTTATCATTAGTGTACTCTGTACTTAGCACAGCAAATGTTTGGGTGTAGAATCCATTTACTCTGTGAGCCTGGAACATCTCTAAAAGAAAACAGTACCCAAACCCAAGTAATAAATAGCAAGAGCCAAGCTGTTTAGTTTACATAACCTGCATTTTGAGTTTAGTAATTTGACAGTATTCCTTTAACTCTCTCATCTCCCTGGCATAGCCAGATTTTTATCAATTTTCTCTGCTAAATCTGCTGTATACATCAAAATCTGAAAACATGAATTAAATGACAAAATCTGGAAATAAATCTAAAATAAACCTGTTCTACAAGTTAAAAATATTAACCTTAATTTCAGCAGCAGGAGGATGACATATTGTGCTGAGCAGCACTATTCAGCATCACAGAGCCACAGAGAGATGTTTGTATTACTTTCCTGTGCAGATGTTTCTGCTTTCCAATGGAATTTTTTTTTTACCATTTTGTTGTACAATCTGATTATGCAAGACAGCTGATTGTTTTCAGTGAGAGTACAGTTTTCTACCATCTATATTATATACCTATTACTTGGACAAATTTCTCCTATTAGGTGTAAAATTAGATTACAGAAAATTGTTCTCTATAGGCTAAATTATTTTTTTCTTCAATTGTCAAGAAAACTACCTTTTAGATATCCCATCATCTAGCTCAGATGAGCATCTGAGTGAAAGTCTGAAATCCAATTAAGCAGATGAAGATGATACCATTAGGGAAATGACACTGTTTCCAGTGTTTCTGTATTTCTTCCTACCCCCGTGAAGGACGCAGTTGACAGCCTCCTGGTCTGAGGTCGACTTAAAACTCCTAAAACTCTGTGTTATCAGAAACACTGGAGATGTGTGCAATCTCCTCAGAAGTAGTTACTCCAAACTAATCAACATTCATTCTGTTCTAAAAAGCTCTAGGATGACTTTTTAAAACCTATTGTACCTTCAATGAACCCAAGCTATTTAAAGTGTGTTATGGCTGAAGTTTTCCATATTTTAAACAGAAGCGCATCCTTGGAGCATATCACTCCATGACCCTCCCTAAATTTGCCACAAAAATGGATCGATATACTTACGGAGGCACTGCTACCATTAAGTGACAACTTGCTTCCAAAGTCTATCCAAATGTGAAACTATTAATCTCAAATATGCAGGAGAGGAAGCAAGACTACTTAGCAGATGATCTCCGCTTTACCTTTACCTAGAAGGAACTAGGTAATTGCTATACCTAGCTATACCCTCTAGGCAAGAGGGTGAGGGAAGAGCAGATCTTTGGTGTAGACAACCAATGTACTGGGTAGAAGCAGGTATCAAATTATTGTCCTCTAAACTACAGGTTAGACAGGGGTGACTGATTTGCTGTGCTTTTATAGGATACACTCTGCTTTCAGTTGTGCCCAAAAGCACAATCTAGAAAAAACATGAAACACAAGGAAACCTGCCAAGAAGAAAGCTGCTGTAGACAAAAATTACTTTGTTATATCCAGTGACCTTTCTCCCCTTGAAAATTGCTTTTTAATTTATTTTACAGTAAGGCAACACAGAACGTTACACATTATCTTTCCTCTCTTTCAGGTTGCTACTCCTGAAACTACAGTGAAAACTCCATTGTTCTACATGAAATGGCCCTTAAAATTTTCATTGTTCCTATTTCAGAAAGCGTAAAAGTATTATTCACAGAAAAGAAAAAAATAACGCCGTGCATCTGAATATGAGAACTACACAGGCTGGCCAACAACTACCTTTTTTGGTACAACTCTGTAGCGTTGTCTGTGGGCTATGACAAAAACAGAGCAACCTAATGTCCATTCTACCAAGCACTTACCTCTCATTAATCTCACTAAATGATTTGGAAGCTAAATTTACAATCCAAACTTGAGTTCCTGAAGCAATGCACGTAGTTGCCTTATTTATTTTTTTATCTCCCAGTCTGAAAGTCTTAATATAATATGTAAAACATTTACAGAAAGCTTGACACCAGCAGTAACAAAAAGAGAATCACTAGATATGTAAACATTAACTTCGCTGCTTTATGCCACTTCAGGCAATGACTATGTCATATTCCATATGACAAGCAGAGGCATATCCAGTAGTGAATGAAGAGCAGATCTTTACATAAAATCAGAGTGTATTATCTTGTAAGCATCGTATTTTGTAAAGGAATTATTATCCCAGCAAACTGATGGTGGTGCCATTTTTAACAAAAGGCTGAAAGCATGAAGGGAAGGATAAATAATATTTTTACTGCCCTCATGGAAAAAAGAACTAGGGGAAAAAAGGATTTTTTTTTTTCTTTATCTTACAGTTGTGTAATCCTTTCTAGATACTGAAGTCCATATTAAAAAAGGATGAAAACTATGCCTTTTTTAATTCTTTGATTTTTGGATAATAAATTAATTGGACACTTTACTGATGATGTTACTAAAATCAAGATGACGCTTGAAATAAGAGGTTGCACCTGAGCAAGCTAACCTTGCAAGAGAGGTGGCACTGAAGGTTGGAAACTTGGGGTTTGTTTTTTAAAGTGCCCATTACAACTCAACAAACAGTAGCTTCACTTCCTGAAGAATGACAAGTTAGCATCTTGTATAATTTTCCCTGGCATTCATCAGGAACAAATTGCACTAAAATCAGGAATAAGCTATTCTGAGAGGCTGTAACTGCAGGGTAGGACAAATGATAAGAACAAAGGCAAAAGAAGGACAAAGGCCAGATCTAAAGCCTGACTCATGCTGCAGGACGTTGGTTTAAAAAAAGACTTGCAATTCTGCCTGCCTTTGCTCCTGTGAGTCACAAGGCATGGGCCATAACTGCCAAAGAAACAATGAGCATATTATGAAATAAGACTTGAAAAGGAGTCAAATATTTCAGTTCTAATCAACTGGTACGACATAATGCATCCTAGCCATTGAACCTTCTTTAGCCTTTGAATTGCACAAACAAAATATTTACAGAATAGATATGAACATATATATACAGATATATTAATTGTGAAAAACAGGTTATGAAAATCATACACCACAAAATTCTGTATCTGATTATGATCCAAGTGTAATAAATAAATTAAAAAAAAAAAACCCACAAAAACCCCACACACTGTTTTCTGACCAGCTGGGTGCCAACTTCATAAAATATTTTTGCCTACACAAAAGAAGTGATGCTGTTTTACTCAGTGTGGAGAATGATTCCTTGCACATGGCTTAAATTTATGTTGTAATAACAACAAACAATATTTCATAGAAGCTGTCAGATTAAGAATTTCGGCATAAAATTTCATAGAAATAAAAGAGTTTGGTGTTTTAACTGCCTTTTGGAAATACAGCTGTCATGTAGGTCCATACAACACTTATCAGTATCTGTTATTTCACCCCACACCAGTACTAAAAAGTAGTCTTCACCTGTTCAGTACTGTATCATGTTTAAATACAGTCTGAAAACTGCAAGTGTCAATTCAGCACCAAGGCTGAATCAAGAATAAATCCAGTAAAGGAAGTGGCATTTAAAAGTCCTCTCTTCAAATTCACGTCAGACAGAAAAATCTGTCTGTGATCTGCCTACTGAGAAGAAGATTCTCAGGGAGTTTCAAGTGCACGCAAATGCTTGCACTGATAGGCCAATGTGACCGAATCACTAAGAACAGATAGGGAAAATTTCTATACACTAGAGTAGATTAGAACCAGGACCTAGATAGGTAGGTGTCTGATATTTCTCTAGAAGATGCCATTCTTCCAACCCTACACATCATTTGCTGTTTTTCACTGAATGCAACATACTTCTTATACGATCCGCCTTGCAGGAAATTGTGTATCATTTTATTTAGATGAATTCCCAAGTTAAGAGTGAGCATGAGAGAATCCAGATGAACCTATCGTGGTTTGTTTTTATTTTTCTAGATATCTCTGTTTTTACAGTACTGATTACAGTGACTCCTTTGCCCAGGAAAGGAAGGAAAGTGAAACAATGCAGAAGAATCCAAATTCAGTGTTAATATGGAATTTAATAGAAAATAAAAGCTGGGATCGCACTGTTTTCTTTATAAATTATCCCATCTCATTTGGATTTATACTTGCAATATTTTACATGTAGAGACTCAGATGTTCATTGACTGCCACGCCATCGTGATATATATTGCCTGCTAACTAACCATCATAAAAATAACTTTTTCTTAAGAGTTAGCATTGTTTTAACCACATATCTAGCCATTACTAAAACTTCAGTAACTACGCTTTAATAATAAGTATCTGAATTTTAAATAATTAAATTACATAACAATTATATAAACTCAATACATACATTATAAATTTTAATACATAATGACAATTATCTTTATTTTATTACATACATAATCACTTCAGCACATAATTAAAAAGTGAACTCCTAGATAATATCACATCCATTACCTACAGCAGCCTTTACATAACAGAATATTGGTAATAAACCTTACAGGATTTAGAATTTCAATAGCAGCTATGGAAGTTGGATGTCGAATAGGAAAGGGTTGCAAAGGTTGAATTTTGAAAAAACAATAAATACAAAGGTTGTGAAAGCCATTCAAATCTTATTAGGATTTTATATTTATCCCACTGTGATTATTTCTTCTTCTGTCACAAGGATTAAGAGACATTACATCCTTGAACTTCACTGACTCACTTGACTTACCTCAAAGAGCATCCCAGAGCAGAACTAAGTAAAAGCCAGCAAACTGACACAATGTGAAAATGACATCAGCACACAGCGTTAATGCCATACTTGGCCACTAACATTACGGTTAGCTCATTGGAATAAAAGACCTTTCTCCTAGGCTACAGAGGTATGTATCCACATCTCCTAAGTCCAGCATCAACTAAAATTATTCTACATCTTCAAGCACGTAACGCTTTGAAAGACCAAACGGCTGCAGCGTGGATGAACAAGATTGGCATTAACTGCTGTATGCAGAGGAATTGGAAGGGAACCAGAGTATCTGTAGTGCAGCATGTGCACATCCGTACACAAGAACTCGTACAGCTCTGAAGGAAAATGATCCACGCAGTAAGGAGTTGACAGAAGAAAAACATAATTGGCAATTAGGAAGACAATAAAGCTGATAGATAATTCATACTGAGCAGCAGAGTAACTAGGTAATGATGGAGAAATAACCACTGAAGAGTTTTTGAGTACCTCGGAAATCTCATAATGCAGTAGACTAAACCATTTTGCTCTCAGTCATCTTTGCTTATGAGGGACTACAACATTTTCCTCTTGATTACGCAGATTATCGTCTCCAGATATCCTGACTTGAATACAAAACCTCTTGAAACTGAACTTGACACTTAAGACACTAAATGGCCAATTCTTTTCAGCTAAATCTCCACAGTGATGTTACAATATTATTATTTTTAATAAAAACAGCACTCCTTACAGGATAATGCTGAACAAAACGCTGTGTACTAGACCTGTCCCTGTACAGCACACTTCCATCTGTCATACTTTATAGAAGCTGATTTAAGAAGAAGGCAAAATAATTTCACTGTATAAATCACTTATAACTGAAACAAGGAAATGGCTTTAGAAAAAAAAATTATATACTAGAAGTTTCACTTACGTAAAAACCACATTTTTCTAAGTTTAAACACTATTTTTAAATTAAAAGATGCATTGTTCTACTTTTTATCTTTCTCTACCATCTGCTATATTTTTACTAGCAACAAGTAAAAGAGCCGATAAAGTCAAATAGGCTGCTTTTCCAGTATTTCAGCTTTTGACCTGAAGTAGCAACTAAGGAGATTTCATAAAAAAGCCTACTTCTGGCAAATGCCTGTGCAGTTTTGAAGACAACATAAGCTTAGATAGTTGGAACCTAAAATACCAAGAAAATTCTAATTCTTTGACTTCATATCCCTTTATACATACCAAATCAGAGAAGTAAGGTCGGGAGAGAGAGCAAAACGCTTTGTACCTAACTTAAGCCTATATAAGATCTGCAAACTCAATGTACTGATTTTTTCAAAAAGAATTAAAAGTCTAAATGCCTGAATGAAAAAAGTGCACTCCAAAGTTTAGTAGCAGCTTATTTAACGCTGCAGAATTTTAGAATTTTTTAGAATTTTATTTAGTTAAAAAGTTCTCTGAACAGAAGAAACTGGAAAAAGCATCAGAAAGATCCAAAAGCTTGCACTTACAAAGAGGAAGGAAATACTGCCCTCTCAATATCATTAGCTCTATTGGCAAAGACTTTCCGGCAATCCATCAGGTACGCTACTGCAGTGCTAGCAGTCTTGGAGGAGTCAATAACTTCAGAGACACTTTTGTGATGTAGAGAAATGTCCTTCCATTTATGGACTGGATTTTCTCTGCTGTGTTTCTATTTTTATTTTATTATTTAGAATTTGAGACAGTATGATACCAAACACTGCTGAAGGTGATAACAAGGTTAATAAATGCTAAATGTGTGGGGGTCAGCAGTGAATCGAGAATAAGCCCTGCATAACGTAAGCATGGACACTATAAATACAGAAGTACTAGAGAACCTTAGGCATTCAAAAAAATTGATGTGAAACAAGTGGCAAAAAGTAGTAAACTATGAAAGGTATTGTTTTCTTAAGTCAATATTGTATGAAACTCTGCCAGATGATATAAATATCCTGCAGTCCTAAACCTCAGAAAAAGTCTTAAACGTTTTAGCTGGAAGAACACTTATCTCTATAGCCCAAATTTTCCTTCTCTATATGTCACCTGACTTTGTATGGCAAATTACTGCAATTGCAAAAATTGTATAGTGGATCAAGGAACAGACTGAGCCAGAATGTAGCATTGTTACAAATCATTACCCATCCAACCCTTACTTCTGAAATGCCACGTAAGCAGGAAGGTCAGAATTTTGCTCATATTGATAAGCATAGAAAAACAAGAAGCAATCTTAATCCCAATGGAGTTTTGGCCTATTGGGTGACAGTCAAGCAGTGTATCTAAATAAACATATTAAAGAAACTTACGCTTTTGAGTTTGGAATTATAAAAGTGAAAATCTTATATCCTCTTTTGATTCTTCTTAGATTCATATATATAAAATTGAGTGAAGAAATTGCCAAGAGATTATTGAAAGGATATGAATGATCTGGTTTATATAAACCTCCGGTCTCAGTTGAGTACGTAAATTCATTCAGAGTGCTCTGATACTCAGTAAGAACAGCCATTATATGAAACTTCTAACGTCTCATGCAGAATTCCTAACTTCTAATCCTTCTAGTGAGATCCCAACTATCTTTGCATTGGTTTATATCAATTCCAGTCTCAACATGATTTGTGTATGACTAATTCAGTCTTGCAAAAAGGTCAGGAGGAATTTGGCTACCTTTTGAGGTTTTTTTGGTTTTTTGTTTAAATTACTTAAACTGCATAATGCATCTTTTCTTAATTGCACATAAAACAAGCCTCATGCACCATGGAGTACACTAGACAACTGGTGCTGAGTTAATGAGAGCTACATGAGCTACATCTCAGTACACTTAGTCCAGGGCTTAGAAGATAAGAGATCCTTTAAACCATGTAACACAAGTCAAATGCTTAGAAATACAAAATGAGATAAAGCTCAAAAACAGTCAGCAGAAATCAAAAAACTTAAGTTAAAATTACCAGAATACAAATTCGCATGTTCTAGGTATAAGGACCTGTGTTTTGGGGCTTATGCAGATATTAATTATATTACTTATGAAGCATAAAATAGTGTAAACAACAAGCACTGAAAATTGAAAGTTGAGAAGGTCTGCAACAACATTACTCAGATTCAACGTATTAAAAAATCTCCACAGTTACGAAGAAATTGGTGAAAGAAGATATTGGGGGGAAAACTACTAGATAATGTAAAAGAAATAGATTGAATACCTACAAGGTACTGTACAATTTAACATACTCTGTTGGAGCTAAGACATGAAATTTATTTTCAACTGGTTTTTCAGCTGACTTTTAAAGATAAGAAACAATTAGTTAAATTAAAAAAAGTTAATCTTACCTCCCATATTACCATTCAGGAAAGCATGCAGGTTAGTTACATGCTGTAGGTAGCTCAGGAAAATTTGGAAAACATCTGCCTAATGATAATAAAATGATCATTTTGGACACAAGTAGCATTTTTAAATGCTCCTCACTCAAAGGAATACAAATGCCAGAAGACAGCGTAAGTGAATTATGGGTTCCCTAAGCAGTTTGAGTTAAAGAGTTTTCTTATAGAGCATTATTCCATGTTCTATTAAGGACAAAACTGTACAGCTTGGGTAGCATTCATTTGAGCCGAAGGGACTTAATCACAGTCTGAAAGATGACTGAAACCATCAGAGAACACAAGAGCAGTCATAAAGTAATTAAACTGACACTAAAAAGCAGGGTAAAAAGAAAACATTGAAGTATTTTTTCACATAATACCCAGATGCTGAGAACATATTTTCATTAGACAAGAACAGATATGGAGAAAAGAAAATTACATAATATCTTACCAAAAAATGCAGAATGTTTGGATATTAAGAGGAACTGCAGTGATTTATTTTTCATCATAAATTCCATATACTTGGTATTACCATCCTATTACTATCCTAGAGGGAGTATGACTGAATGAATATGAGTAAAAAAGTTAATATCAGTTATTACAAACTACTTAGAATTTAGCAGTCCATCTATAGCAAAATAGTATTTTGTGTGTCTGAATCACTAAATTTGACAGACTATGATTATGAATGTATGTGGATCAATGTCCAGAAAAAACATTAACTAGAACATTAACTGATGATGATAATAGACAATTTGGGTATATCAGATGATGGAAAGTCTAGCTACTAACGTTCCTTTGTCTAATACATGCGGAAAAAAAAAGTTTGGTTTACATAATGGAAACGTCTATCTGAAAAACATATGCTGAAGAATATTAATATAACTTTAGAAGTTCCAAATATTACAACCAGAAGAAAATGCTAAGAGTGTTTCATTGAAGGGAGGGTTGTCTATATGACTTTATCTTGGCAGATAAGGAAACTGTTATTATGGAATTCAAATTTAGGCTGTTTAAATGAAAATACTGATTATACTTGCTGTTCATGGGAAAAAAAAAAACCAACCCACAACAAAAACACAGAAGCACAAAATAGTAATATATATTTTGTATTTAAAAACATCAAATTTCAGACAGAATAAATTGTTTATGAACTATGTCAACCAACCATGGATTTACTGCATTGCAAATAAAAGACATTTTAATTGTAGCAATCTATTAGTAGCAGCACTTCAGTAATAATGGCAAAAAGGCAAAAGTGTCCCATATAGATTTTATAACTAACAAAAAGCCTAACATGTAATGATGGCATACTTGCCTTCCTAACATAACTAAGGAGAATGCTAATAAATGCATCCACTAAGCCAGACATTTTTATGTCATCATGTCTGGGTAACTCACATGCAGTAGTTTTAAAAACTCATCCTGTGGGCTACTTAATGTTGATTTTCAGTGAGTCTGGCACATATAGTTTATAGAAATTCCAGAAACATTTAAGAAAGTTAATGTTATTTCCACGTGTTTAAAGGAAATAACCATACTCCTATTAATCAGATCTCAGACAAAATAAAGAATTCTACTACAAAGTTATTAAGTGGTCAAGATAAAGCATTATATTTATGTATACATTTTAGAAAAACATCCTATCCCATTAGATTTTCCGTTAAATGTCATGTTTGAGTGATAAAGCTATAAATACTGATGTAATTTATACAGCATTGCCATGGCACTCATTAAATGGACCAAGAACCTTTAAGCCTTGAAATGAATCTGGTATGTCTTCCCTGGGAGTCTTGTCAGGAATGTGTTCTTGACCTTAAGTTATTTAATACTTCTATTAATATTCTGGAAGAAAAGTAAAACGCATGCTAATAAAGTTAACCGATGATACTAGAGAACGTAATACTTGATAAGGAATATAACAAGCTAGAGACAAGCAGGGCGTGGGATCATGTGTAAAGCAGGATGGCAACAAACTATGTACATTTGTTTATAGGTAACTATAAACTTAAGACTGGATTTTTTTTTTCCACTAGAGATGCATTCTTGCTCAATCAAGGTTTTCCTCTCAGAAGGAGACGGGAGAAGAAAAGATGCAAGAAGTCAAAGTAGTCTAGCCAGCGAGGCAGCCAGGTAAACAAGAAACACTTTCATTTGAATTTATTATGTAACTGGCATCAGCTATGATATTAACTTGCAATAGCTCTTCAACATTCAGAGAGTATAACTACTCTTGGGCTAAGCCTGCCACTCATTCACACAGGAAAAATCAAGGTACCCTACTACCTATCGCCCCTCCCAATCACAGCAAAATAGCAAATAGAATGAATTTATGGTCGATTTTCTACGCAGTGTTAACTACCACTCACAGACAGCGATAGGCTGGAAACAGAAGATGATTTAAATTACCCAGTTTACCCTGAATTCAGAGTTGTAGGGAAGCAAGCACATAGTTTCTATGAGTGTCAGCTAGGAACTAGTGACACCTGAGACTAATACTGTCTCCGAGTTTCTCCTCTGCTCCAGATTTGGCTAACTTGTTTGACTTCTCATCAGTGGAGGAGAGAAGCAGAAGCATAGTTCCACACTTGCATGCAACAATATTTGTAAGAATTGGTCATGGATGTTACGACAAATACATACTTGTCACAAGGTTACCTTTTGCTATTAATACTATACCAACTCAAAAGCCTGTTGTGGAGTATCACTGTAACTGTCACCCTGTCAAAACATACATGCTCTGTGAAAACTAAACTCATTAAGGTATCGAGAAGAAAGATTGTTGAAGAAGAAAAGAAACAAGAGAGAGAAACAAAAGAAACAAGAAAAGAACAAGAAAAATTATTGTCTTCAATATCATACAAATGTGATGCAGTCCATCCAATGACATTGACAAATCAACAAGCAGATCACATATTCAGAACTATTTTCATGAAATTAATTCTGACACCCGTTTGAAGGCATTTAAAGTGTACAAAGAATGTTACTGCACAGAAAAGTAGTGCATATCCACATATACATAAAATACAATTCTCCTAGGAAGCTTTACAGAATTTAGCTTCCATTATCTATAAAACAACTTATAGTGTGAGTAAAATGACAAAAATGCTTTAAAGCTGTAGAAAACACACTAGGTTTGTAAGAAATATCGTAGAATTTGAATGTGTATTCAAAGTTTTCACCAATAGATGGCAGAAATGCACAATACTTAACGAAACTCATTGCAAATTATTGTAAATTTAAGGTGTTAATAAAGGGGTATTTTTGAGACCTGTGGATGGATCAAAATATAATTGTTTGGATTGTAAAGTTTTGGAACTCATAATTCCTCTCTCACACTGGTATCCCTACAAATTAGTTATCAGAGCACTTTTTTCTGTCAGTATAGCTACGGTACTGCTCTAAGTTCCATTAACATATATATGTTTTCCAAAAGAAATAAAGTGTTCTGCAGATTCAAATACGGTTTCAGGCTGAGCTGTTCTGCAGAGGCAATGTCAAAAAAAGTCTATAGGGTATTGAAACAAATGTTTTCATGTCATAGATTTTTAACTAAAGCTGCATCTTGAAGCACACTTGCGGGATGGCCGGGAGGCATTCACACCATCAGCTTAACTATCTTCATAGGACACACGGTTTTTTCTCCGAAGCCATCTATCTCTTTCTACAGATGGAAACCAATTTCGTTCTCCAGCTCACAAATATAGCTGAATGCCTACCAGAGATGTTGGAAACAGTATTCTCAGGGCAGGAATTGATACATAGACCACAAGCCTCGTCCAAAATTACTTGAAATGTCTGTAAGAGGACCTGGACAGAATTTGAGCATGGACTGAAAAAAGGATCCCCTCTTTTCCATAACTACGCTTATCACCACACAAAGAGATTTCTGCTCCATGCTATGCGTGTGTCTGTGTTTGGTTCTATTGTTTGTCTTTTCCCCGCTGTAAATCTTGAATTATTTTCTGAAAAAAATAGCACAGCTTCAGCAGCAGTCTAGACTAATGGAGATATCAGGGAAGAAGGATGATGGAGAAAAAAAAACCTGCCTGACAATAGAATGTATTAGGAATCAAACAGTTTCTATTGCTTGAAATTTTGTACTGTAGAACAGATGAATTGCTAGAAGCACATGGTCAGGAAAAGGAAATAGATTGTTTAACAGATCTTTTATAGCTTTAATTTCTGTGATTCAATAATATGAGGCACTACCAAATCCATATATTAGGCTTTATTTAAATCACTGTAATTCTAAGACTGATTGTTCCTCATTTGCATGTCCTTGTAAACGCGAAGCCAAGATCATGTTTTACATGTTTTATCTTCCTCTAACAATACCATCCTGTCAAGGCAATTTATTGCAATTCAGTCTGCTCATAAAATCAATATTTCCTTTTTCATAAGCATACAAGTACATGATAAAAGGCAGTGCAGTTATTTGAAGTGCCTTTGCTATCACAGAAGATAGAATAACATTTTTAAGTGGTGCATAGAGTGCTTTGTAAATCATTACTGAACACAACTGGAAGATATTAATTTGTTGCAGGGCTCTCCAACTTGGCAGACTGCAAGCTATCCAAAGAAACAAAGATCTGAATCTGAAACTTAGCTATGATACTCAGATCACGATGACTTTGTGCTAAAAAAATTAGTTTTACCATGGCATTGTTTCTCCCATTGCAATTCTTTTCGTTTTCATCCAATGACATTTTTAGTCTGCCTTCATTTAGACTGTAAAGACAGTCTCCAGACTCGGCGATGCACTGAAATAATTTTGTGAAAATGAACTGTCAAAATTACCCGTAACATCTCAAGAGCCAGAAACTCCATCCTTTCTGTTATCATTCTTCCCTTGGAAAGATTCTCTCCACTCCACAGAATCCTGCACTTGAAGTGGAGAATTGCCCTTCTATCAGTAGCAGAAAGTTTCTTGTTATAGTCTTGTGCAAGAAGTATTTGTGATTTTATAAAGCATAGCTTTAGTTCATGTATAAATGCTACTTTTGCAAAACAGCGTTAGAAAAATGTCAAGGGGATCTAGATGCAAATGAACATCAGAAAACACACTGATGTTTGTATCCGTACACTTTTAGGTCAAAGCATAAGAAATTTTTATACCAACTGCCAAAGCAATGTATATCACTAAATTACAGATTCATTGAAATTTTCTTCCCTTTCTCTACTCCCCCCCCGGTATTTCAGTAATATGTAGATCATTCCATGTGCCAGCTGTATTGTGCTCATGTACTTTGTTTTCTTATGCTACCCTATGCTAGTAAAAATGATACCCTAGAAATCCTTTCTAAAGGATTTATCAAATCTAAACATTTGATATTTTGCAGGTTTAAAATGCTGTTGTGCCTTCAGCTGTACATTAGACAGTGAACACCCTACCATTCCTAGAAACCTTTTGATGGAAAAACATAATCTGACCCATCTTGCATACTGAATTTTGTTTGCATACTGTAATCTAGCTGGAAGATTAGATTTGAAACAACATCCTGTATGAATATTGATTAAAAATTTCATTCATATACAGCATTTTGAGATATAAATATACATTTTGTCAACATCTGAATGCAAGAGAAGTGAGGAAAGTGGAAGGCTTCACATATTAAGAGTTACACAATAGCTGAATGGTGGCATTTCTGAACTAGCATAAGAAAAGGAAAACACAACTGTCTTTCCACTATAGTGCATTAAAAAAATATACATTCAGACCACGCGTCCTCTGCTATACTTCACATCTTTCTATGAGCATTTTGTGTTCCGAAGGCAAAGGGTGTTTTTATTTAGGATAGTTTGTGGTTTTTAAATACTGTTTAAACTGTGTGTTTGTACTTACTTTATCGTTAGTTAGTTAAACCAGGACAGTTCTTGTGAAATTGGGAATACAGGGAGCCACATTCTGGTGACTTTCATTCCATCTAATACTTAGATGCACCTATGAAAGCTGACTGACATGACTCAATAGTGAAATAAACTGGAAAGACCCTGACGCATAATACATTCCAGACAATGTCTTTTATTTGGGCTCCTAAGTGATCTTGAAATTTAAGGCATATAAATTAATCCCACTTAATCAGTAACAAATTCTTAAAACATGCAAAGAATTTTTGGGGTACACTGAAGTCCAAACATGTTAAATGATTTTTGCACTGCCTATCCAATTGCCTCGCTAGCAGGCTAACCTCCCTGCGATTCCTATTTCCACAGGGACACTTGGTGCACAAACCAGAACTTACATGTTCTGAATCACCCTCCACACAAATATATCCCTTTCAATTACAAAAATTATATAAAAGGAAAAGTAGGCATCTAACCTGAAACTGTAAATAATATGGTCCAGACACTCTCCTTTCCCCTTCACTCACACTCCCAGTCCTGCCACTGTATTACCTACAAGTATGTTTGAAGTATTTGAGCTCCACAGGCAGAGTAAATTTGGCTGTCTCTTTAAAAGGTGTAAAGGAATAGACAATCTTCATTAATACACTTCAGTGTATTTGCTTAAAAACTCTTTCATCACAGCATCTCAGAATAATAATTTGTTGATCTAAATTACGGCTATGTCAGGGACCCCAATAATTCACGTTTTTTAATTAGTGAATTATTTCACTAAGGATGTTTTTCCCTAAAGTGAAAAACCCTTTGGAATAATCACAGTGGAAGGAAGCACAAACCTTAAAGATTGTAAATATGTTACTCCTAAGATGACTACATATAAAAAAAAAAATTAAAAAAATTAAAAAAATCTGTGCGTCTGCAGGTGCTAAATGTCTTAGGAGGATTCCATGAGGAAACAGGTAAAGTGGGACTATAAACAAGAAATCAAGAAAAAGCAACATTGGTATAATTAAGAGAGATGGGAATCCTTTCAGCCCTACGAATAAATGTAGGTACAATGCTTAACTCTGCCTGCAAAATGGCACAAATTTTGTCAAAACTATCCAGCAGAAACTTCTAAACAGGCAAACGCTCTCATTATTCCTGTTGGTACTGTTAGTTAGATTGCTGTGTCACCATAAGTCAGTCAATTATGCAGTCACTTTCACAAAGGGTATTAATCTCAAATAATTATCTCTTTGCCTCACTTCCCAAGTTTTGCAGTTTTGCATTTCATATTCCTTTTCTGTAGATCCTGTGATTCTAGTTTTTGGTCTTAGATAGCCTTCATCTCCAATGATTTCAATCTCAAAATTCTGGAAAACTCTGATATGTCACATTCAAGTGTGAAAATACATCCCTTTAATTCACATAATGCAAAGAATCTGGGATTGCATTACAGCTAGTGAAATCAGCAATTTTCATTTAAGCGTAAGCTTGTTTTTTATTTACATACCTTCTTTTTTATTTGATTTCCTATCATAATATGGAACCCTATAACATTTTCTCCTTCAAAAACCATTACTTCATTTTACATACATGAAAGAAGTACATGATGAAGACAGTAAACATATAAGGATCTGTAGTAATTTCTCCTGGCTGTTTTACCGCTTTCTTTTTTGGCATACTAGTAACCACTGATGTATATAGTATGAACTCTAACATGGTTATACAGTTATTAATCTCTTTTCATACAACAGTAATTCATCAATATTTTGCATGTTTGCCCTTCTATATGAAGTTTAGAATATTATAATACTATAAAAGATCCTCTGTTTTATTTTCCTTTCCATGCGAAACATTTAAGATGACCACTCTGTTCAGTTTTCAGGGACGAGTGCCTGTATTTCAGGAGAAATGGATTGTCAAACTGTGAGTTTCATATGTCGTCTAAAGACATGGCGTTCACCAAGTATGCCATTTTTAGGAAGTTTTCCCTGAATAAAAGCTCCCAAATTTTTACTTTCATTTTACTTTACTAGAGAGAATATGTGTATTGGGTTTGTGTGGCAAGGTTTTGGTAGCAGTGGGGGTTGCAGAGGTGGCTTCTGCAAGAAGTTGCTAGCGGCTTCCCCTGTGTCAGACAGTGCCAGCTGGCTCCAAGATGGAATCGCCACTGGTCAAAGCCAAGCCAGTCAGCGACAGTGGTAGCGCCTCTGGTATAACATATTTAAGAAGGGGAAAAAAACGTGCACATGGCATTTTGCAGCCAGAGAGAGGAGTGAGAATATGTGAAAATAACTCTGCAGACACCCAGGTCAGTGAAGAAGGAGGGGGAGAATGTGCTCCAGGCATTGGAGCAGAGATTCCCCTGCAGCCCATGGTGAAGACCATGGTGAGGCAGGCTGTGCCCCTGCAGCCCATGGAGCTCCATGGTGGAGCAGATCTCCGACCCTGTAGGACATCCATGCTGGAGCAAGCAAGAAGTGACCCAGGCTGGAGCAGTTCATGAAGAACTGCAGGCTGTGGGAAGGACTCACATTGGAGAAGTTCATGGAGGACTGCCTCCTGTGGGAGGGACCCCATGCTGGAGCACTGGAAGAGTGAGAGTCCTGCCCTTGAAGGGAAAGGAGCAGCAGAAGACAATGTGCAATGAACTGACTGCAACCCACATTCCCTGTCCCCCTGTGCCACTTGTGGAGAATTGCTAGAGAAATCGGGAGCAAAGTTGAGCCTGGGAAAAAGGGAGGGGTGGGGGCAAGGTGTTTTAAGATTTGGTCTTATTTCTTATTATCCTACTCTGATTTTGATTGGCAATAAATTAAACTGATTTCACCAAGTTGAGTCTGTTTTGCCCATGATGATAACTGCTGAATGATCTCTCCCTGTCCTTATCTCAACCCATAAGCTTCTCGTTACATTTTTCTCTCCCTTGTACAGCTGAAGAAGGGGGAGTGATAGAGAGGCTTTGGTGGGCACCTGGCATCTAGCCAAGGTAAACCCACCACAATATGCTATTTGTACAAGAAAATTCGTATGCCATGCTATGGGTGTTCTTCAATTTATTTTTTAATTTATTAAATTTATTAATTGATCTATTTTGTCTGCTCTGCTTCATTTTATATTCACTTTACATGCAGCATATTCTTTCCAATGCCGTCCTACACAAATGTTAAGCCCAGTTAGCGTCTAAACAAATCTTCCAAATCTGTGGATTCAAAATGTAGCTATATTGGCTCAAAACGTGAAGAAAATTTGTTGATTTCATTGTTGACAATGATTCATGGCAATCCAGTTTAGTGAAGGAACGGTCTGGATCATCTGTACATATCGGAAGCTGAGACAATTACATTATATTCACCGTTTTTATAAAATGGCCTCGTTTACATGGTACTTCCAAGCTGGAGTTCACAACCGCTTAGAGTAGGAGTTTATATTAATGAATCCAGAACAAAATGGACCTAGCGCCTTTTCTGATCTAACCCATCTGTCTGCTGAAATGGCAAATTCACTGCAAAAACAACTTTAGTAACATTCCACTGCTTACGCGATGCCACAAGATGAAGAAATTCTCCATCAAAATGTGCAAAATTTGAATATTTTTATAACAGCTATTAAAAACTATTTTACTTACCAAGCCAACTTCTGTTTAAATATACTGACACAAACACTGGAGGGACCGTGAAGAAATCTACTACTGAGTTAACTTCTAGCCAAAACCATAGCTTGTCATTGGCTGCTATGAACTGAAAAAAAAGAGAGGGGGAGGAATGAAAGAATCAGATTATGCTCACTATGTTTCCAAGTTTGTGCAATATTTTCCACTCTAAAATACTAAACTCCAAAGTTAGTGGAAAAGTAACTGATGTTTTAGGCCAGTCCACACAAAACTACATGTCTCACAGGAAAGAAGTCTGTATTGTGCATGGCTTGATAACCACACTGAGATTAAAATGAAAGGTCGAACTAAAGAGACAGATCATTTATACAATGAGTTGTAATATCTGTGCTAAAAAACATCTTCTTCACATTTATTAACAATGTATCAGTAACATTGGAGAAGTGTACGTAAGTATAAAGTATTTCAAAGTATACCACCCTTGCTCTAGCACACCAAACGTTGGCAGCAGTCTCATCATGGGTTTGCTGTTCACAAGTCTCTAAATACATGATAGTTTACAAAGAGTCCCATTATCATCCTATCCAGAGGTAATCGCCAGGGTGACTCCTACAAAACATAATTCAGGACTGCAGCAGGATTTCAGTCCTTCAAATTGTGCCATAGATGAGGTCATTTCTCTCTCCCTGACTACAGGGAAACTGGCAAACTTACATGCCAAGGACATCATAGTTTGAACTTGCCTATTCAGTTATGTGCTTAAGATTGAACTGCTATTCACATTGAAGTAATTAAAAAATATGCCCTGTATAAATATGAAATATAAATATACAAATAAATATAACATTTTAGTGCATCACAAAGGTATTTAATGGAGTGGTTTTACTCATATAAGTCTCAAAGCCTGGACTAACATATTTCAAAACAGTGCTTGTATTTTTTGTATTACAGACAATATCCATTGTCTTTCTTCCAAAGCAAATACTGACATTCTCCATTTCATCCACTTGATCTCCTTGCTTCAGAATTACTTTAAAACTTTAATAGAAAATGTTTATGGTGCATACCAACTTTGCTGGAATCCCAGATAAAGGGGATTTTGGAATCCCCATTGGAAAGGGGACCCTGCTGGTGTCAAGAATGTTGAAGTCATACGTAAAAAGAAGACAGACAACACCAGCAGCATTTTCTTTAGACAAGACTCAAAACCAAAAATAAATTGTCATTTTTTGTCTGTATTACTCAATACCAACGCTCCAGCATGAAAACTGAACAAAAATATCCAGTTTCAGCAGAAGTTTTCAATTCCCTTCTGTTAAATTTAGAAGTAGTCAGAATATTTGGAACTAAAAGATTTCTAAAGTTGTCAGATCAATATTTTCATAACTTGCAATATATGTTCTAATCAGCATTTTATCTTTCCACAGGGCACAACCTTTAGGCTTTCAAAAAGGTTAAAGAGTGTTATTCAACAATGCAAACAAAGTCTATTGACCGTAAAGGCCACTCATACTTTTCTATGGAAGTATTTGAACAGTTATTCATTTAGGTAATTAGCGAATAACAGAAACCCATTTCATTACAGAAGCAATACTACCATGCTGGAAGAGATATCATGTTCTTCTAGAAGTGCTAGCATAATTCTCTCACTTCCAAAGAAGGATTACTTCCATACTTGCCACACCTCTGCCAGACCCTATTGCTTGATCATCTGCTAACTCATGCAATTTGGGCTGCCTTCATCAGCAGCGTGCAGACTTTACTTCTAAGCTCTTGCATATTTGGATACTAGCCAACAAAGATTTTTAAATGGATATAACCATGGAAATACCTTCTAGAACTGAAGATACGGTAATGTTTATATGATTTTGAGTTGCAACATAATTTCGGGGAGAACAGATGGAGAAGGATGAGATTTTAAAATATTTCTTAAAATACTTAATTTGCCAGTGAGACCCCACAGGAGATATTTAACACAAACAAACACAAAAAAACCTAAAATAGCTAAAGGTACGAGATGCTTATTATATAACTAGCAAGTTCATTATAAATCCAGTTCTTGCATCCACACAACCAAGTATCACCTTTTCCTCAGGAACTCCTGTTCAGTTCAGTAGGACTTCTGAAGAACTGAAGTTACACCTATATTTGCATTTTAACTTAGATAAGGAGTACTAATCTGAAGTGAATCCTTACCATCCCCACTTACCATACTTCAGTTTGCATCACAAAGCAGTTTTGGATAAGACAAAGATTTGTTTTGGTTGAAACTAAAACTGAAAAAGGTATTCTAGCAGTGCATCTCGCATACTGTAACTGCTAAAGTGTGTTCAGTCAACAGGTCGAGAGTGAACTCCACCATACTCTTTCTCCCTTCCAAAAAACACAGTGTGGATATGAAAGTATTAGCATCAACTTCTCAGTATACTCTCTCTTATTATGCTCTGCTTCTTGATAATGTAGCCTAAGTTACTGCTCTGAGTAAGTAAAAGCAGTCAATCTGTAATTTTAATTCTCTTGGTAAAAACATACAACCTTATCACTAGCACAACGTTTACAAAGCATTTGGATATGTCTAAAAAAGGGTACTTGGAAGTTCACAAGTACCATGCATTGAATCTGTTATGTCAAAGAGCTAACCTATATTGCAGGCCTAGTGGACATCTACAAAAGCCCCCGAAATCCTTAAGAATTAGGGGCTATTACACTTTATACTTTTAAAATACAGCTTAGAATGTATACAGAGCAGTGTAAATACTGAAGGAGTTTATTTAGCTAAAGGATAGACACTGTACCTAGACTGGGTAATGAAATAACCTAGATTTCCAACAGAATTCCTTACTGGATCATCAGAAAAAGTTGGTCAGAAGTGAAATAGGAGAAATTCAGCTACGATTGTGATGTAGGAGCTCCTGTGATTCAGGAGCAAAGTGAACAAAGGAAGATCATAAGGCAATACTTATATCAAATTTAAAGACAAATGTGGCAGGCTTTCTGCTTACATAAGGTTTTCCTTGCAGTTCTCTACGTTTGAGGCCTTTTTTCCCTGATTTTCTAATTAACAACAAGCAAAGTTAGTTTTCAAAGCATATTTAAAGAACCCAAAACAACCAAACAAAAAAAAACCCCAAACCCAAGAACATGAATTTCAAGCATTATTGGCCAAACTTTTAAAAGTGCCTACCTGTTTCAGATGTTCCAACTTTTAGATCCTGAAACAGCATTACTGGATTTTCAGAAAGTGAAAAATATGTTCTAAGGATATACATTTCAGCATGTTGACTAGTATTTACAGCTTCTGCAAAGCATTCATTAGCAGTCTGGGAAAGTGGATGTGCACAAAACTGAACACAGCAGATCTACCAGCTGTTATCTGAACGTTTTGACTGCCAAAGACATATCTAGCAGCAGAGGAATAGATCAAGTATGTCTTGCTGAGGCAGTTATCACTCAGTTGAGATCATTGAAACTAGATTCGATGTCACTGACCAGCACTGAACTATAAAAGTTTTCATTTGAAAACATGAGAACATTCTGGAACAGACGGCTTAGCTTATAAACTATTGGTTTCCGTAGTGATCTTAGATGCTTATTTTTACTACATAAATATCCTCAATCAAATGCTTTGCTCATGCATTTTAGAAATTAGCTTAATTTTGTCCAGCCATTGTAAAGTCAGGCTGTACTCAAAGACTCGCTCTAATAGCTACATGCCCTCCCTGACTCATGCTATCAAAGACACACTACTTACACGCAAGCCGAAGTAGAGTAGGAAGAACACATTGAAAGCCATGTCGATCTGTAATGTGAAATCTTTGTAGAAATTCTGGCAGGATTCTATTGGGCTATTTGAAAGAGAAAGAAATTGGAGTAAATTGTCAGTATGAGTTTCTACTCTGGTGAGATTTTTATGCATTTCATTAAAGATCTTGATTCAGAAATCACACTTCTGTTTTCTAGTCATTTACAAGATACAAGCAAGCATTTCAAATAAATTATTTCATTCATTCAGTTAGTCATTTGTACAGTCTTTATATTCACCTGTTCAGGTAATATCTAAGAATTAACATGCAGATACCTTTAAGAAAGGACAAGCAGGAGAATACCTCAGGATTCCTTAACCCCACATTAACCCTTAAAGAACTGACTTCTTTCTCTAGGAGACATACCTATGATACTTTAGGAACAAACCTAACGCGTACACAGCTACAGTGAAACATTGTATGTTTTTAATTCATGTCATAATATAAAACCTTAAAAAAAAAAAAAGTAGGTGCTTAGGAATACATTACCCATTAGCAACCTGGTGTACTTAGTCTTATAGAATCCCTTGTTTACAAGAAGTTGTTTGGGCTTTTTTTCCTTTTTCTGACTTTTCTTTTGTGTGTATGGCTGTTTAATGTACTTTATGTACAGTACTATGAGCTGGGTAGAAAAGCAGCATAGCCCACTGGTAAAATTAAATAACAAAATAAATTGAGGAATTTGAAGCAGTACTCTAAGGGTTAATTTCTGCATGCAGGTTAATTAAAATACCTTTGTCTGTGTCAGGCAGCCATTACAAATTCTAGCTTATTATATTATGCTTTATTTAGCAGGAGGACAGGTTCAAAGCATACCCTATACAAACTGGTACTTTATAGATATACTTTTACCTAAGGAAGGAGATAACTTCCATGAGTATGAGCAGTGATTTATTTGTGAGGTTTCTAAAATAGGTTGGTGAAGCCACAGAACAATGTTGAAGTCACAGACTAAAGTGAAAGTCATGTCCCAATATATGCCAATGTATATACTACATATACATAATGTCCCACCATATATACACATATATACACACACATATATTGCAAATGATCATGTATTCATCACAACTGTAATAATGTAGAAGACTAGAACATAGATCATTTGGAACCCTAGAAAACATCCTTTTAGGAATGAAGAAATTCTTTGGTTTCCCAGGTCAAATAAATCACCGAATGTGAATGTAATACCAGTTAGTATAGCAGTAGCTCTACAAATATAATGCTAGACTGCTAAACAAGCAAGATTCTATGCATTATGAATGTCAGTTACCTAATTTACGGCATAAAGGAAATTACCTGGGCTACCAGGTCATTACACATGCAGCTAAATTTTCCATTCCTTGTATACATTACAGGTCAAACAACTTAAATACAGCATGCCCTCTCCTGTCTTTAGATGCATGAATGTATACAGCAAAATTCTCCCCGATGTACAATAGCTTTATATTTTAAGAAGCTTCAGTGCTATAGGGAATTATATTAAAATGTTTTTTGTAAAAGCTATTTGCAGAGACATTGAAGCTACAAAACATTTCAGCTATAGTTCAAATAAGATTGATTTACAAAAGCAGGCAGAAGAGAAGCCAAATGTTAACATATAGAACAGAAGACAGCACCTCATACTTCACAAATACAGCTTTAGCTACAAGAAGAATGGATGTAATCTGAGAACCCAACATGATCCTTGGGTTTTCTGCATGGCATTATTGAAAGCAAAGGATTTTGTCAAAATAAGGTAGGCTACACACCAAGTCACTACGCATCCTATCAACAGAAACCACAGGAAGTCCAGAAGCAGCAGAATGAACAACCCTGCATCAGTACAGAGGCTTGAACCCTTAATTCCAGATTAGGTTCCTGTAAAAACTGCAGAAACTCACTGACACTAATGGAATTGCACAGATTTATAACTAGGATACAGAACTTAATTATCTTCCTCTCCACAGTTATTTGGTACTTGCCATGATTGTTAGATAAGGTCAGCTAAGGTTGCAGCTAACGGCTATACTTTTGTACCATTGTCCTTTACAAAAACCTACAAGATCTGACAAATTAGCTAATGTATAACACATCATCTTGTTTGCAAAACGGCACAGTGGACCACAATCCTCTTTGGGCCTTTTGTTTACCTAGTACCACAGCTACTTTTTCCTGCTAGTGATATCCCTAAAGCATCCTTTATTTCAAAGATCACCTCTCTCAATTTCTAATTTATCCATTTCAAAGACAAACACAATGTCCTTTCCTTTTTATTTAAATGATGATTTTGTGAGAAAGGCATGTCACTAAGGCTAAGGAAATTATTATTTATACTCAACAGGATGGATTATACTTTTTAAATTTTACTTTAAATTTACTGAATACTAGATTTTAAATTTTCCACATTAAACTTTGGTGATATCCTTCAGGTTTTTTTATTTTCATCCGTAGCTCACATTTGAGCTGAAAGAAGAATAGAGCCACTGATCTTCATCACTGCGCCATTCAGCCTGATGCAGAATGGAAGCCAATTTGAAACTCCTCATTACAAGTTTCCCAAAACCAGAAGTTCTTAGAGTTCCAGACAGCAGTGTGCTGGCATCTCCAGAAGTAATGATATATTACTGTTTTAAACTAAAGTGAAATGGCTTGTCTTATGGGATTTCATCTCTTTAGGTCAGTGAAGGTTTCACATTTGAAGAAGGCAACAGACTGTTAGAAATGCTTTTATTACTCTTCCATGTAAGTGTGATTTTAAGTGTGCTTTCATGCATTTATACCATCAAAAACCAGAATAAACTACGCTAAAATCAACAGAATAACATCATACTAACAGGAAAGACTTAATGTAACTGGATAAAAATTACAGTAATGATGTAACTCTAAATGCAGTATTTATGCGTACTTTGAAAGAGCATTTTAATTTGCTATACAAAAATTGGAAAAAATCTGATGAGCCATGACTTCTTGTGTTTCAAAAAGAAAAAATCATAGCATCAATTCAATATTACTTAATGTAATAATCTGATAATCTATCAAGGACTATAATTCCCCCTTGCCCTACCATCTTTCTACTAAATGCTACAAGCAATGCCTGGGCTACAGAAGCGAGATTTGAGAGACTGTTTTCTTCAGGTCAACAATTATATCAAGTTATCATTTGCTGCAAATGTGTGCTCTGTGCTACAATTTAATATAAAAAACACATCTAGAGAAACAACAGTAGACTTAGTTTGCCTAATCTGCACTAAAGACAAAACCTTATTTGATTTTTCAGGCATGGACTATACTCTCTTAATTGTCTTCCTTCTTCTCCAGCTCCTTAAACACTGCTATTTGTTTCAGTTTCACGTTACCTCTATTTACATGTTCTGTTTATTACTGCAGCATTTTTATTCCAACACTAGTAGCTACAAAGCCCAGTTATACAGCTATCTCAAGCATAAACTAGTTCAGTGAGCAAGAGGGACTACAAAAGAAATAAAATTACTCCGGTTTACCTCTACACAGATGGGGCAAAATTTTGACAAGGTGTTCCCAGCATCTTTAAACCTTTTTCAGAGTCAACACTGAAGTCAACACTTTTACCACAGCTGAACAAATGAACTATCCCTTGTCACTTCAATTTAAAAGATTTTATTGCTGTGTAAATAACTATTTTCGTCACAAGTTTATTTTATGTATTTATTACTCTCATTTATTTCTGGTTCATTTGAAATGCTTCTAATGCATTTGCAAGGATTCTACTAGGATTATTCTTTCAATAGTCATAGAACAAGTGTATGCATTTTAATGTTTTCTGAAATCATGTTTCTGCAAGTATATTAATACGAAACTTCCCACAAAAGATTCCTTCATATAATATTTCCAGGATGCTGCAATTGCAACAGAGTTGAAAATACCTTCAGTGTTTTTTCCTGTATCATTTCATCTCTTCACAGGAGCTGTAGAGCCCATTTCCAATGTCAGATCAAAGCCTTGGCATGACATATCAGTCCACATCACTGTGCAGTTGCTGCCATTATGACCACACAGCAGTAAGGGGAAGAAATTCTATGTTCATTCAGACTTTAGACCAGCTTTGTAATCATAGTGACATCTATCTGCATGATTTTACATAAAATTTTCCCCACAATATTGGGAAAGATTGCACACACAAAACTTGGTACTTGAAATAACTGTCCAATATACAATTTACAGTTCTCTATTCTTTCTGTGTAAGGAAGTGGTCTCCTATATTTTTGGCACATTTCATGTCAATCTGCTCCTAATGTTTTTTACCTTTTTTCTTTTTAATGACAAGGCCAATTTTTATCTATGTATAAATTTATACCAAAATGCAAAAGGTCATATATTAAGCTAGTTACATTTTGCCAAGTATTTTGAAGATAAGAAGTTCTATGTAAAACATTTATAAACTACCACAAAAGAAAATTACTTCTACTGTAACTTCTGGAAAGTACTGATGTTAATGTTGTACCACAGCTGCTACATTTCTGGATCTTTATGAAGTTATTGAAACATTTAGAAATTCAGAGAATTGTCCTAATTTAAAAGTGTAATTTTTTGGAAGCAAAGTTGTCTTCTGAATGTTGGAGGAAAAGCTAAATGCATTATTTAAATTAGATAAAACATATTGTAATTCTTAATATTAATTAAATAAAATCAAAAATTGAAAAAGTTGGAACTAAAAAAAAATGGTTACACACTTCACATGCCTGGGAAAGAAATATAATCACATGATATTATGAAAAATTAGTAAGCTTTTAATTTTCTTTGCTTATAAAAGTTTTTAGATGGAACAATTTATGTTACATTTAGATTGCACACTGTATGAAAAAACAGTAAAATGGGGAGTTTCTACCAGAAGGAATGTCCACTGATGAGAGTGAAATGAGACTGAATTTTAAAATCAAATTACTATTACATACAGAAATACCAGCAGAGACTGCTAAAATACAATCAACACAAACGAATAAATTATTGAGAGAAACCACTCAATATTTAGAAGCTTTTTAGTATCTCATCATTTGAGGACATTCCATGCGATTCTCACTTTCAAATTGTATTTGAATGCAATTAATACGTATTAATTCGGGCATGTAAATTTTCTCTGTTCATAAAACTGTCTATAGCGGTCTTTTTTTCAAACTGTTTTGTTCTACTGGAAGCTCCTCTGTAATACTGATTTCCCTCTTTTTTTTTTTTTATAGAACAAACCCAATTTTACAAAGTTTAGAGTAAAAAATAAGTTTGGTACAAATTAGATTATGACAGTGTCTGTTTATACTCCTTTAATACATATTTTTATCAGTAGAGAAAAAAATTAAGAGGGTTATGGTTAGGCTTTTTAACTGCGTTTCAGTGATGTAGTAATAAAGTAACACTAAGGGACAAGCCAGATATATCATTTAGTAAAGGCAGCGTTCATTCAATGCAGAATACTTTCTGTTCCTTTAACTATGGTTTAGTTGTACAGCTCAGAAGGGAATAAGCAGTTCACATCTTCTTTTCTGAAACTGAAACATATAGCTATGAACTTACAGCAAAAATTATAAAGATGGATGCCTGTCAAGTGTCAACCTAGTGAAACAAATACCATAGTTGAAATAAACCAAGACTAACTAAGAATCAAAGGTGTCAAACATCTCACAGAGTGATAGAGCGTAACAATCTTTTTTCTGACTTCAAATGGCTTTCGGTTATTAACCAAGTTAGTCCTACAGTAAGAAAACAAAAAGTGTTTTCTTGCAGTATGTGCATTGATCTTCCAAATGCAAGATGCCTTGGTAAATGTCTCAATTTAGAAGGCTTTTCATTGAGTCATAGTATCAATAGGCTCATTGATTTTTTTATGGCAAATGTCTTCTAAATTACTTCACACTCACTTGACATGATCTGGTCTGCCACCGGGGAAGTTTTGCTACTAGCATTTTCAGTTAGCACTGCAAGATATGCAGGAAGAGTCAAGTTCATTTCCTTCCCAAAAAGGAAGAGCAGCCAGATGGATTAGAACAATGCTCTAGTGAAGGTAGGGGGAAGACCTGCTTTGCCCATAGCAGAAGTCCAGTATAATCTGCCATCACAGCCCTAAGTCTTGGGATCCATAAAATTCCATGGGATCATTACGTCCCTAGTTACAGATATTTTCTAAGAGGTTTTGTGTACCTGGACATAGTGAGTGACGGAGGAACAATCCCTTTCTCACTGAACTTTGCAGATAGTTATGACCTGATGGCCAAGGATGATGCTGTGACCATTTCCTGTACCTTCCTATCTTGTCATTGATAATGATACATTTAAATCCTTTTTGACCACTCAACCTCCTACCTCTAAATCCTTAGCCAATTGTTTCACACACATATACATGCCCAGAGAACTTTCTGCTTCCAACAAGTCTCAGTGAATCCTGGATTATACTCATAGCTAAGATGCTGACCATGCTTGGGTGTCTCTCATCTTTTTTTTATTGTACCTTCCTCCTGTCTGGACTCCATATTACCTGTTTGTTTATCCTCCTCTTCTTCAGAAAGCTTCAGATAAATATTCTTGCGTGACTCCTTGGGACTTTGCCAAGTACCTTTTTTTTAATTCTCTACTCTGACTCTCTTTTGCTTAATGAATTACACCGTATTTGTCTTTCCAGTCACAAAAACTCCTCAACTTCAGCATGCGATTAATTTATCTTGGATTACTCTATCTTACTGTCTTTGTTTCCATCTCCATTCCTGCCTTGTCTACATGTGGAGTGGCCTCCCTTCTTCACTTTGATATGCATCTTTCTTTCACATTTCTTTTGAAAATGCATTGCTGACCTTAGGTTCATACACACTAAGCAGTCTTTGAATTACATCAATCAGTATCCTTTTTGTTCAATTTAAAGTAAATAAGCAAAATATAAGTCTGATCAAAATAAAAGATGAACTGCCAAATAATGTGGAATAAAGCTACCTTCCAAGATTTCTTAGACTATTGCTTCATCTACACCTTATAAATTGGAAGCACCTCACGGGAACTACTGTTCAGAAAAAAAGTAGGAACAATGCAAGTGCCTGTCCTTATTTCCCTTTCCTAATTTCTATCACAACACCTTCTGTTATTCTTTAAAGCCTGACAGATCACAAGCTGGCGTTAGAATATTACCCTTCTATTTCTAACCTAATTAAAAAATGCATCATGAGTCATCTGTTCTGCAGATGCTTTCTACAACTAAGTACTTCTATATTACCGCTCAAGTGCACAGGGGAACCTTGACAAGCTTTTAGACTAATTTGGGGTAAAATTAACAGGTCTCCTCATCCTCCTTTAAAAAAGTACAGTCAGAAGAAATAAGCAACAACAAAACCAGATCAATCAGTAATGAATTGGTACAACAGCATCATTTAGTAAAGATTTTTCTAAGAATTGGAGCCAGGGACATATTGTTTTTCCTTATGAGTCTTTCACTTTTTGGATCATGTGATAAAGAGTGGGGCATAAAAGGTTTGGGTTTTTTTTCTTTTGAATGCTAACTTGTTTTAAATTTAAAGATATATTTAAATGCTGTGACTTGGTAATTTTAAATGCAAAATCAATTTAGTTTAGAAACTGAGATAAAGAAGAACTTTCAGTAGGAAAGAAAGAGAGGCTTTTAATTTTAATTTCTGTCACATCCATGTACAAAATTAAGAGCCAAACTAAGTTGGTACAACTGCAAAACAAAGGTATGCGCAAGATGTTGCCTGCTGTAACTCCACTGACTTCGACAGAGCTATTTACAATTGACAACATACCAAGCGACAGAGTCAAGTAACATTGCTGGTACTTATTTTACCTAAATGAACTAACACAACTTGGTAAAATTCAGTACAGTGTTGTCAGTTTGCATCTTTCTTTTTCAAGTTTTCCATGAATTTCAAGTACATCATGATTCATCTTAGACTGCCCTAGTAAAACAGAAGCCAACCTACCACAGATCTCAAGCAAAGTCATATTCTTATTTTCCTTCACCCAAACACAAAATTGTATACAAGTGTGATTACAAAAAACTTTTATTTACATTTTTATATTGAATTGCTGGGATATACAGAAAATACGCACATTAAAATCACTCACTCTGAAAACAGCGTATTTCTTAATTTCATCAGGGTGTATGTACATTCACTATTGCCTGCAGCATATGTCTTCTCTAATTACTGACTTTCACAAACAAAAGCTAAAGGAAGATTCCTGCAGAACAGCTAAACAACCGGGGACTGAGTGCTAAAACAGGCATAAGTAAATGGCCCGGAGTAAATCTCCATAACTCTAAGTTCTTTCAGCAGCATACAGAAGACAGAGCATGCACTTCCTTGCAAAATACACCATAAAGATCTTGCTCCTACCTAAGATAACTGCATTTGAAAAGGTTTGCCAAGAACCACGTAGGGAAGGAGGAAGAGTATATTATTTTGTTTTGCACCAGATTTGTTAATTGCTTACCGTCAGCTGAGAACACTGGCACCTGCAAACAGCGTTACATTACCTTGACAAAACAACCTCCCTGATGACAAGCCAATTCTAAGGGAACAGCAGAACAACAATGCCAGGGATCACATTTTTATTCAAAGGTTTTTATGTGAGACTACCAACACACTAAAGAGAAAAACACCAGTATACTGTTTCAACTAACACTATATTATTACCATTTTGACGACATTTCATAAGCCACTTCAGTTATATCTAGTATGCTGACTGCATTAGAGAAAGATTCTGTTAAACTGCATATCCCATGTACTAAAGTTGATAACCTGGCATGTTTCTACTTTGTAATAACACCCCTTTCTATTACTTCTTGTCTATTATTATTTAACTGTTCTTCAATATTCTTTATCAAAGCATATCAAGGAGTAATAAAGTTCTTGTAGCTGTTTACTCCAGAGAACAGAAAATGGTGACATGAAAATGCAAACACATCATACGATGCTGCAAAAAAAATACTAATCCCTTTTCCATGTACACACTGAATTGGACAAAGGGAAACGGATCAAGTTAGTGAGAAGTATATCAGAAGCTTAAAACCTTTTCAATTAAAACATAGAGATTAACACTGGAACAGGTTCTTTAGGGAGAATGGTGAATCTCAGAGCTTTAAAACAGTGGTAAATACGTTTCAGCCTGAGATATAGGGACCACATACAGTCCTTGTATTTGCATATGTCAACAGAATGATCTACACATGCTGTATTTCTGTTTCCGCCTTCTGTAGGAGAGGCCCTACAAACCATTGATTGAGTTGCACCAGGGGAGGTTTAGAGTGGATATTAGGAAAAATTTCTTTACTGAGTGGTCAAACATTGGAACAGGCTGCCCAGGGAGGTGGTGCAGTCACCATCACTGGAAGTGTTCAAAAAACGTGCAGACGTGGCACTTTGGGACATGGTTTAGTGGGCATGGTGGTGTTGGGTTGATGGTTGGGCTTGATGATCTTAGAGGTCTTTTCCAACCTTAATGATTCCGTGATCTCTCAGATAAGTGTCTGTTTGAATAAATTTATGTATAGCCAGTCTTACCTTGCAGCAGAAGGAAGAGTGACTTCCTGAGATTCCTTCTTCCTCTATTTTATGTGATTCTATTTTGCAGCTGCTGTCTTTTAAAATTACCCAAGGATGCTTTCCACATTTGCTATCCACTTTCCTCAAACTCAAGTTTTCAACAGCCCACCATCATCATCAGTTTCCAGCTCCAACCACTCCTCCATCTCAGTGCCTTTTATTATCCTTCTATTCTGTTGATACTGTTGTCCAACTTTTTTAAAAGTCTCCCTCATCTGACTGCACTCTTTGAAAAAAACACATACAATCCTCAAAAAAGAGAATGTCCTCTACTTATCTTATTTGACTCCAAATTAAGATTATTAATAATTTTTGTTTCATGTATCATCATAAAACTGAGCTCTGATTTTCTGCTTGATATGCGTAAAACAGATTCCTCCAGATGATTTTGAGTAACATCCTGGTTTCAGCTGGGATAGAGTTACTTTTCTTCCTGACAGCTGGTACAGTGCTGTGTTTTGGATTTGGGATGAAAATAATGTTGATAAGGTACTGATATTTTCAGTTGTTGCTGAGCAGTCAAGGACTGTTCAGCTTCTCATGCTGACCTGCCAGCGAGAAGGTGGGGGTTGCACGGGGAGCTGGGAGGAGACACAACCAGGACAGCTGATCCAAACTGGCCAAAGGGATATTCCATACCATGCGGCGTCATGCTCAGTATATAAACTGGGGGAGTTGCCTGGGGAGGTGCTGCGGTCTGGGAGCTAACTGGGCATCGGTCAGCGGGTGGCGATCAATTGTGCTGCGCATCACTTGTTTTTGTATATTCTTTAATCATTATCATCATCATCATTGCTATTCTCTTCCTTTTTTCTCCTATTGAACTATCTTTACCTCAACCCATGAGTTCTATCTGTTTTTTTTTTTTTTTGTCTGATTCTCTTCCCCCTCCCACTGGGGGTGGGGGGTGAGCAAACAGCTGTATGGTTGTTTTAGCTACCTACTGGGTTAAACCAGAAGTAGTATTCTTTCTGTATCTTGCTTGCTTGCTTACATATGGTAATTAAAATACTTAACTTTGTCCTACGAAATTTAGTCTAAATTCAACTATCCTAACTGAAAATGACAGGAGTACCAGATAAATTGGAGTGTTAAAATATTTCCAGTTCATTCATCCCACTGTCCTTTCTGGAATTCCCTCCTGTGATACTTAAATGAAAATATTTGGCTACTATCTAGTTTTTACTGAGTAGTAATAAACTTGAACATAAGGTATATTACTGGACTTTAATGTCAGTGAATAATGTAATTGAGAAATAAAGTCAGAAGTACTGCAAAGTGGTAGAAACTTGACATTACATCAGCTTTGCTGGTCATGCTTCTTAGTGCATACAGTCAAATATATTATTACCCATAAAAAGCTATCCATATTATGTTAACGGTAATTCTAAAGCAGTCCTAAGACACAGTTACACTGGGCAGGATATATTGTTTCATATTTCAAACAAAGGCATAACTGCAAACATGAGTCATGTACATTCCTTCAAAAAATCTGTATAAAACTAGACAATATATCAGTCCTAAACAAATTTTCATTTGTTTGAGCTTGTCCAGGTGCCCCTGGATGGCATCCCATTCCTCAGGTATGTCAACCGCACCGCTCAGTTTGGTGTTATCTGCAAACTTGCTGAGGGTGCACTCAAACCCGCTATTCTGACAGATGGAGTACTGGTCCCAGTAAAGATCCCCAGGGGACACCACTCATCACCGATCTCCATCTGGACATTGAGCCATTGACCACTACCCTCTGGATGCAACCATCCAGTTCCTCATCCACTGCATAGTCCACCCATCAAATCCATATTTCTCTAATTTATACAGAAGGATGTTGCGGGTGACCGTATCAAAGGCCTTACAGAAGTCCAGAGAGACAACATCGGTATGTCTTCCCTTGTCCACTGATGTGGTCACTCCATCATAGAAGGCCACTAGGTTAGGCAGGCAGGACTTGCCCTTGGTGAAGCCATGCTGGCTCTCTCTAACCGCCTCCCTGTCCTCCATGTGCTTTAGCATAGCTTCTAGGAGGATCTGTTCCATTATCTTCCCAGGCACAGAGGTGAGGCTGATGCATCGGTAGTTCCCAGAGTCCACCCTTCTACCTTTTTTAAAAATGGGTGCAATGTTTCCCTTTTTCCAGCCTCAGGGACTTCACCTGGCTGCCAGGACTTTTCAAGTACCATGGAGAGTGGCTTGGCAACTATATCAGCAAATTCCCTCAGGACAGAGGTTTATCTCCATTAACAAATGGAATAAGGTATTGCCAACACCTGTAGCAGTCGGTCAAATCAATTATCACAAGCCTCTTCTAAAACTACTTTACATCAATGTAAAAAGAGGATTATAATGCTGTTAAAGACGACTACATAGTGGCCCTTTTTTTATAACACCATCTCAACATGGCTTGCAAACATCCACTGTATCATCCAACACCTTTTTATCCTGGATGCAGAGCATGAGAAAATCGATGTATAGTTAGGCGTACACACCAAGCTACAGGAAAGTCAAAAGGACTGGTGTAATAATGCATTCTGCACCAATTTCAGGAGAAAGGACTTCATGTTGCTATATAGATATATGTCTGATCAGTTTTACAGTCCTAAAAGAATTCTTACTTGTTATAAGAAGAAAAATACTAACTGTCATTATGTGGAATATAAGAATAACACACACACACAAAAAGAATCCTAAGTAATCCTAAATAATAAACATTCTCAGGGCAGCAAAGTATCAGTACATGGGTGGCAAGACAACAGTTGTGGAAATTAATTCCTTCTTTCATTGCTTTGAATATATTGCAAATTGTCAGTTACCTGCTTAAGAGCACATACTAAAAGCATGTTTCAGCTTTATATATGTTTACAATTATAATTTTTCAAATATCATTAACATTTTATATTATAGGCCCTCACAGTTAAATGTATGGGATAAATAATGGTTATTCACCGAGTTGATTATTAATTTGCAATCTGTAAATTAATTTTGACCCCCAAAAAAGCACAAAATGTAACTTCTGAACACATACACCCAACATTTGCACTGATTGACAGCAGTACAAAATTGTGTTCAGACACAAACTTTCCAGTCTCTTTCCAAAGTGCTGTTTCATCATTTTATCAGGAAACAATAGGATTAGCATTAAATGGTATCTTCTACTATGCTGATGAAAAATTTATCTGAATTCATTTAAGAACATATGAATAACAAGGTGCTTAGAATGGTCACGATGTCATTTGTAAAAGCAAGTTAGAGCAGTGTTGCAATTGTTCATATGAAATTTAATTTTAGTGGTGTTTTGTAAATCAATACAATTTAAATTATTTTGCAGGCTATTTAATATTAGGGAAAAAAACCTGTTGCACTTAAAAATTCTTCCCTGAATTTTAATAAATGATTATGTATAATCTTACCTCTTTTCACTGTCACCTGCTGCTGAAGTTGACAGCAGGGCAAGGTTTATCTTTCTGAACACCGCTGGCATCATTCAGCCATTGTCACAACAGAACAGTTAGTACACTCTTTCTTTCCTACATCTTGACCACCCTGCAATTGTCTATCTAGTTAATAAATTACTGTAATATGCTGCAAATTTTAAATACACAGACCTGATACAAATTAGGTCCTATTCATTCTATAAAAGCTTGAAGATATTGAAAAGCATAATTTACATTTACTCAAACTTTCTGATTTTATGGGTTCTTTTAATTCCAGTTCATGCACTTAATGCTTAGACTGCATTCAGTGTATACACCATCATGGTAAGCACATTGGCATGCACAGGCAATACAAGAACAGATTATAATTAATTCCACAGACAACCAAAAAAGGTGAAGTTGCATCATGCAATGAAACCATAGCTTGGCCTGGGCTGCCATGCAGAAAAAAACCTACATCAATGAGTCTGCTGTACAGCTCCTAGGTAAGAGTTGACATGAAAGAGGTGAGTTATTTCAGCAATGAAGTCACAGGCTGAGAATGTTTATACTACTGTAAACAAAATACTGTACATAGCACCAGTGTTACTCTGGGGGGAAAAAGACGCTTGCAGAGGAGGACAAAAAGGATAAGAAAGAGAAGAAGGGGGAGGAGGAATTATAAATTACAGTAACAAGCCTGAAATCCAACTGGCCCTTTTTAATAAGCATCTTGTTATTTCATTCAAAATAATCTCATTTGAGCTTTCAAAGCAAACCTGAATTTTCAATGTACTTTGCAAAAAAACAGTGGATGACATAATGAGATACAGGGTAATTTCAAAATGTCCATAGTGTTCAGTAACTGATGAATAACCGAAGATAATAAACACAGATTTGTAAAGGTGACTTTTTCAATGCAGTACGCAGAATCCAAACCACACAACTTCCACTGATTTGAATGCATAATGTATTGGACTGAATGAATATGGGTAATATAAGGGATGCAATCATGTAAGTGACTTATTCAGCACCTTCTGCTGCTTTTCTAGTAAAAGACATTTTTCTGCTGAATAAAGCAGGTTTTTTTTTTCAGAAACAATAGTAATTTTGAATTGCCTTTACCTTACTCACCTTCATAGTTGTTCCGAATGTGAAAATGTGACCTGAATAACAGGGTGACCACCTAAGCCTGTTTTAAGGCATGTACATTAGGCCCAGTATCTCATAGCCTGATTCCAGTAAGCTCAGAAATAAATAGCTGACCAGGTAATGTATTTTAACGCAACGCTCACATAAGAGACCCTACCCTGTGATGTGAAAAGTATGATTCTGAAACACTATAACATATTATGCATGTGTTCCATTACAAAAAGGTTTGTTCCACATTTTTCAATAGGTATGCTGTTTTCGAGCAATTTTTCTTAATTACCCTTAATTGTAGGTGCTCACTCTATTTTTATTACAGTTCCCAAATATATCAACTAATTATTCAGGGCAGCAATTCAGGGAATGCAAAAAAACAGTTCTATCAAGAAAACTAGAATTTCACTTACTGTATGAGGTTTTTAATAGAATCTATTGTTGTTCCAGTTGCAGAAAAATTGTTTTCGGTATCTCTGTTTTTATTTGCTGATAACTTTTTACAATATTAATCTTTTTATTTAGTAAATTGCCACAGAAATTTAGATCAAAATAAAATCAGCTTAACTGACAGTAGAAGTTATTTTCTGGCCTCTTGAAATTGCTCAGAAGATTTTCGAAAACCTATCAGCACCTTTTGAATTTGACAGGAAAAAAAGTAAATTACATATTCCAGTTATAAAACCTCCAGTTGTACTATTCTTAAATAGTGAAATACACATTCTTTTTCCAGCCAAACACTTCTATCCTTTTCACAGGGACAGAACTTACAGTCATGACTTGTACCACTTTTGGCTACTATGTGCTATTTAATAAGGGTAGTAGGATGCTTCATGAATTGCATATTAAAGATGTGAACATTGTCTTGGGCGTATAGGTATGCATTTACAAACTGTTACACTCTGCATGCAAATGTTATCGAATAGGAAAAACATTATGGTCTCAACATCGATTTAAGCACAGCTGACAAAGCCAGCAACCTAGTAAATTGTTTAGGGCAAGCAGATGAGAAGCCAAAAAATTTAGAAACTGAACTTGCAGAGTTCCAAAGTGTACCATCCAAATAGGTACTGTACAGTCAGTAGTAGGAATTATGGCGTACACAGTATGTACCATAACAATATGTATCATTTATGTTGTGATACATACATATATATGTATGTGTACTTTCCCATTGTTGTGGAAGTAAAACAAGCTATCTTTTCTTACTTGACAAACATTGATTCAGCAAAAAATGAAAAAAGTCTTTATATTTATTCTTAATAAAAATAATACACAGGTAATCTTTCATCTAGTCATGATAGAAAAGTCCTCAAGACATGGACAGAAGACAGAGCTGGCCTTAGTTCTACAATCTCATCACTCTGAATATGATCATAACAATGTAAAAACAAAATTAGAAGAATCATATCCTTGGTATCTGCTACTAATGCAGCAAAGGATGACAGAATCTACAAATCTAAGTCTCTCTGAAGACGAGGTTAAATTACAGTTTACCATACGTTTTCATAAGAGTTTATTGTCCTGTGAACAGTGATTTTTGCTATGAAACCAGCTAGTCCTGAGAGATCAAATTGTTAGATTCGAGAAGAAATTCAGTCTTCTGTTTTCAGATTGTTGCTATGAAGCAACTTCACATCAGAAAAGTTTCTCTGCTTCGGCTAGAGAGGCGCTATCAAACTCATTAATTTCTGAGCAAGCTAAAGTGGCAGAAGGATGCTGTACTGCTGAAACTAAATGACCAGAGCTATCAAATTTAACTAAATTGCTGGGATATTTTGCTTTGGAGTTCAATTCTTTCAATCCCCAAATATGAGACTCCTTTTAATAAATCAGCTGCTGGCAAAGTTTAGTCTGGCAAAACAGGGCATCTGATTCTACCTTTCTGTTTTCTCCTAGGCATGCTGTGATGCACAGGAAAGAAGTCAGATGGGTCAAACTACAGTCTCGATGTTGTAAATATTTCTGCTTATATACTCCATGGATTTTCAGCTAGATTATTCACATGCAGAGTTAAGCACATTGGATGGAGTCTTGCATAAACAGTGACCAAAAATACCATACAAATTCTCAACTGGTAGTAATATAAAATGGACTGATCCGAGCCATTCACTAAAGAAAGCTCAGTTGTACTCAGAGCCTTTTTGTCTAACCTTTTCTGACTACTTGCATGAACAGAGATTAGCTTGTTTCAATGCTTCATATCTCTTACAAATACAGAAAATCATTATTAGTATCAATAATTAATAACAAGCTTTAATCTTTATTATTCTTATTGCTCTTTTTCTGTATTGAGAAAAGTGTTTATGGCACCAAGAATTTTTCCATCTGACTTCAGAAGGAGCTTTCTAGAATGTTAATATCCTGGCCTTCACTTAATATCAGTACATCTAAGCTTCCAGAATATGAAGAGAGCACTGCATTAGTAAGCGGTTGTAATATTTTGCTTAAGTTTGCTAAGACTAAAGGTTGTTGCTTTTAAGAAAGCTAATGATTGATGCTCCTAAGTGCTTTTGAAAAATTTAATCTATTACATATTCCATACTCCAGGAAACGTATATGAATGCGTCAAAATTTTTCTGTACACTGCCTTTTTCTATGCACATTGTATTGACATTTCACAAATGCTATTCCTTGTTCTTAGTTAGATATGCTGTTAAAGTGAAATCACAATTCAACAAAGGTACAACAAAGACATAATTATTCATCCTTATTTTCCTAAACCTAAAAAAGAACAAAGACAAAACATTAAAGCTCACAGCATTTAAAATTAAAGACTTATATCAATGAGACTGATCAATTTTTACTATGTAAGGTGGTACATATTGCTTCAAGAAGGAATTTGACATAACATACCTATACTTTTAATAAAAAGTATCAATTGCTAGGAAAAATAGTCAAGAGAGAATTTCATTGATATTTCACTAGTAGTCACAGAAAATTAGCTTACTCCTAGAATGATGTTAGAAAAAAATAGAAGAAAATAGAAAAACAGATTTTCTATTTTCCCTATGGTGGAAGCACTTAAGCCTGACAATTAAAATGAAGATTTGCAACAATGGTGCAATAAGCAACCTGTACTCTTAACGTAAAAAACATCCATCAAACACTATTATTGCATTTTCATTATGTCATGTGGCATAATAGAAACAAAATGTCTATAAAACAACATTGTCACAAGAGTTTTTGCTTTGGAAAATAAGTACCCAGCAAAGGAGATCACTATCTGTTACCTCTATATTTCATAATAGAGAATAGATGCTTGCTCTTCAGTTACAATCTATCAAATTCCATCAAACTATTTTAACTGTTTAAAGGAAAGCTAAAAAGATTAAAAAGTTATCAACATAATTTAAAACAACTGAGACTTACTCCACAGTTGCTTTTCCAAAATATGAAGACCTAATTTTTATTCTGATATTTTACAACATGAGAATAAAATTCTGTATTATAGAATTCTATATCTATCTATGGCTGTTATAGAATTATATATCTATATATTCTATATCTATAATCCAGTTCTGAGGCTGTGGAAATCATAATATGAAATTAAGAAAAGCATTTATCCTTTGACAATATAGGTACTAATATTAAACACCAGAGCCAGAGGAATTAGTTACAATCATATACATCAGACTGAAGGTGGGAAAGAAGGAAAAGTAAAAAAGAGCAGATACGAACAGAAAAAACAGATGTACAAGTTTCACGTCACAGATCATGCACTAAAAAGATTACTGAGAACAGTCTAACCTCTGACTCTCCAGATAGAAAACTGACGGCAAACACCACAAAATTAAAAAGAAAACAAGTGTAAAAACAGTCAGAGAGGCTGATTCAAGTGGAAATGCATAATTAGTTACCTAACTTGGAAGCACACTGTACACTGAAGAGAATAATAGCAAAAAATGAGAATAAGCCACCTAGGAAGCCTTGATGACATGTGTTTAATATAATAAATACCGCATTACAAAAATGTGAAGTCAAATCAGTAAATAAAAGTGATACGAGAAATATTCTGCAAAGCTGTGTGCTAACATAATTGCTACTGTCTGTATGACCCCTTTATGTATTTGGACTTGGTTTGACTTTGGATTTTCACCAGGTAGCTGAGTTAAGTTTGAGTAACCTTCTGAATGGCTTGACTGAAGACAGCCATAAGCAAGTCACTAGAATTACAGGGTGACTGGATTCATGTCCATTAAACCATGGTGATTTGAAGAATTACACTGCCAGTGCATTTTAGCTACAAAATCCAATGTATTCAAGCTTATTCAATTCACATGAGGCATTTGTGTTTATGGCAGAGAGCTGGTCTAGAGAAAAGCAGCTTTGTTTCCCATGAACTAACTGTGCCTTAAGACAAGCCTTGAGAGATCGTGCTAAAACACGTCTCAATGAGTGAGTGTACTTAGTAGTCATCTTTTCACATACAAGGGCAGAATAACACCAGCTTGTTCTCATTGCTGTAGCTGTTTATCTCACCTCTTCCCCCACCTCTAAGAAGCCCATTATGTTTTCTTTCCAGAACGCACTCTTCCCAGCCAGCCTCTCGCACAAATGAGAAAAAAAAAAAGTCTCTCCAATTCTCTAAATCTTCTTATAAACACCATTTAAAGACCACACCACATTTGTCCCTGTCTGCCCAGGATTTTCTCTATAATGTGCTTCTATACCCTTCTGTAATTATTTCCGACAGGGCTTGCTTTTCTTCAGATCTGTAGGAGATGAAAGGAATGACATGCAGGTTAATTAAAGAAAGACAGGAGGCAAGACCTAGCTGCCTTCTGACCGCGAAACTGCAGTTGCCTCTGTTCTACTGCAATGAGTTACATCTGGTCAAGAGCATCAGACTCGGCGATGAAGGCGCAGGCTGTTCATCTTTGCTTCCCCCAGGACAACTCTGTCTTTCAGCCTCGCTCCTGCTCCCTTTTGCCAAGTCAAACTGGAGGGAAAAACAAGCTATGTTTTGTCTTGTACCAAAAATTGGAAAAAAACAACCCCTAACTCCCAATTTGTAACACTTGCACCCGTGTAAGTGAATTAACACAACAAATATTAGCAGCTGTTAAGTTAAAGCAAAGGCAGAAACCTCTGGCTCTGCAGAATGTGTGTTCGGATAATATGCACAACCACTGCACAGGTGTTGAATTTTTAATTTATGAAAGATTGTACAAAAAAAATAGAAGATTAATAATTTTCTCTAAGTCAACATTGCAAAAGAGAATTTAAAAAATAAGTAAAACCATTTTACACCCTCTTGAAGAAGCATAACTTGCATAAATACACTTGGCAAGATGTAACAGTGATAAAACCCGGAAGCTTACAGATACCAAAGGGAAAAGAAGGACACAGCAAGTGACATCAGAACGCAACAGCTGAGCTTCCAAATTCTTGTCTAGTCAAGGGCTTAGGGAAGCTCAGGAAAAAACAGATGAGAATTGTAAGCTACAACTTATTCATGGAAAGAACATAAGTTTCTATTAGAACATGATCTAGTAGGGTTCTACACTGCTGACTGGGAATACCATGAAGACTATTACTAGAATATTCAAAACACATTTAATGCAAAAAGGCTTGTCTAGGCAGAAACAGGAAGAAACTAAGACAAATCTGTTGGTGAACTAGGAAGAGCAGTTTTCCAGGACTTCTGGGAACAGCAAGTGGTAGCACAGTAGTAGATGTAAGTAGTACAGTAGTATTACAGCACAGTAGTAATGCAGTAAGGACCAAAATATACACTTACTAATCTCTCTCTCATGATGGCTGTAAAGAACATGCTTCTATTCAATACCTGCTTAGCTAGAAACGTGTACTGTAATGATCATTATCCGTTAAATGGAGTAGTATGATGGAAGATTTATCAGGATTCTGCTTTATGGAACAGTTGGATCCTTAAGTACTCTTTATAATGTACAGTCTGTGAAGTCTGTGGTCAAATGCTTTAAGTTACAAACCGTGTATAACAAACTTTTTCACAGTATTATTGATCAGCATGTTAGCACACCCACCATCCCATCACTGTTGCAAAATCCTAGAGCTTCTGGTCTATGTATAAAGCAGCTTTATGCAAATTTGGGCAGGCAGATCTATTTTCATGATGATACTGCCAAAGAATGTTTTTTTAACAGAGGTGTCAGATTGACAGACCTAAAATTCTGAGTTGAGTATGAGCTGGGGACAAGTTGCAGCTAATTGAAAACCATTTTCACAATAGTTTTATTAAGAAACAAACGTGCCAACAAAACCTCAAACAAAATTTCACTATTTAAAAGTACTTGCAATTATTTTTACTATAACTGCTGAAAACTAAAATTCTCATACTTATGAGAAGTTTAGACATTTGACTTCAAAGCAATATGCTCTGTGGGCTGAACCTACATATCCACTGAATTCAGCAGCAGTTCCGAGTGCTTGGCACCTTCTGTAAATTACAACATTAAAACATTGGACCCTGATGATTATTTTTGGATATTAAATTTTGAAAATTTAGCATTGAGAATTTAAATAGATAACAATTATTTGTGTATTATAATTTGAGGGGCTTTTTGCTTCTACTGCTGTAGAAAATTATGCAAGCATTTGAATCATTTCATCACAAACAATGAAAAAACCTCACCTGGGAGAAAATACATAAAGCCCGCTTTTTGTATGTTCACCTAATGCTGCAAGTACTAAAAGTCCTTTCTATCTATGTACCAACAGAACCCATGCACCTACATTTACTTCATAGCATGGTAATTCTTTCATTTATGACTTTTAGTAATTCTCTGTGTTCTTTATCATCTCTTTGGCACATCCCACAGAAGATACTCTGGAAAGCTAGAAGAACTAGCATTTTGAATACCAAGGAAAATCATCTCCAAACTTCATTAACCACAGAATAATCAACGCATCAGTACTGTCATTCTTGGCACTAGCTAAATTAAAGTAATTAGACTAGCCTTATAGGTCCATAGGGGACTTCCCTCCCTTCTTGCTTCTTGTGTAGATGGAACACAGACTACCAGAATCATCATTCTGTAATTCATTCAACATCTTCTAGCAGCTTGCATGCATCCCTGAGGCCTTAATATGGGTTATATTTATCATACACAATGTCAGTAACATATTGGAGGTTATAAATTATTGCAACTTCACTGACAGACATGCTTTTACACTCACACTAAGTGTGATGTTGAATTATGGCCTTCGGAAAAACAAGGACTTGAAAGACATGTTTCCCAACTGATTGTGACACTGCTTCACTTCCATACCAGTAAATAAACACATACATATAAACAAACTCTGTGCTTCCATAAGTATCAAGGTTTGCAGTTTAATGTACTTTGAAAAGCTATACTAGCTCTATTCAAGCAATATTTTTGTTTTACACATATTTCTTCCCTTTCCCAAAAAGTGTTAGCATTACTAATGTAGCTCTAGAACAAAAAAGGTAAAGTATCTTAAACTCCCTCCTCTGATTAGTTTTTCACAACTGAGAAAAGTTTTCATGCCAGCACTACTATTCTGTATGTGCATCGAGGAACACTGCAGTTAAAAACATCTAAGAATTTAACACTATGGAAATACATAACCGAAGAGCAATAGATACTCAAATACATGCACACCTAAAATAACCATGCACCTGCAAAATATGAAAAAAGCATAACAATTTTGTTAGGTTAAAGTGTATATTGTACATTAATTAAGAATTAAAGGACTTTTGAGTTTTCATACAAATGTGTTATGCTACTTTCATTTTGCATGAACAGCAAAGACTAAACACTCCGTAAGAATGAAATTACTGTATTTTTTCACTGTAAAAGGGTCTCTGTCTTTAGGGTCATGCACATTTAAAAATCTAATCCTTTTCTGCCTTGTCATTTTGCACTGCATATTGTGAGCATACAGGGACAGATATAAACTTTGTTTTAAGAGAAACAAATGAAAGACTTAAAGCCAATGTAATTGGCAGGAGAATAAAAGAGCATGAGGTACTCACAATTACTTAAAATATGTTTCAACTTTTTTAATATTAACTACTTTTCAAGTTCATTATATTCCTATAAACTATTTTAGAGAAATATACATCACCCATGCTCCAAGTCTTGTGTTGCCTTCCAATTTACGGTAAGAACTATACAAAATGTTTATGACATGTACTAATGGACTACCTTTTTTGATATTATGTTAATATAACATTATGAGATTATTAATCGAGACGATTGACAATTTTCATGGTCAGCATTTTCTGTGAGGGATTTCTCTTGTCATTTCTTCAATCTACTTGACAAAGTTCAAGTCTGTTGAGCTAAAGGTACACACTACAACTCAAGTTTCCTCATTTCTCTTGTTTTTCCTTTGTGAGGAGGAAGATGGAAGTGTATAGAAGGTGGCATGATAGTCTGTTGCAGTTTTCATTCATGAGTATACTCCATCTAGATTGACTTCTCTGGGAATTTCACACGTTAGTAAGATCATAAATATGGCTATCAGTATTTGTGAAAGCAGAAATGTGCAAACAGGAAACACTTTATGCATCTGAAGATGGGTAAGTAAAATAAAGATTCTACATATGATTAAAAATGGTAATTTATTTATCTCAAATACATATTGAAATAACAGAACTGCATTAGAACACTGATCAGTTTAGTCCTGCCTATATGAACTACTCTTGCATGATATGTACTTGCCATATAACGGACACTTGAAAGACTAAACAAGAGGAAAAGCATTTTAGAAGCTAAATCAGAACAAGAAACAAAGCATTGTTTTTATCCTAGCTCTACACTTACTAGGTTACCCTAGAGATGCAAATGAGCAGGGAAGGTTGGTAGGTAAAGTGTTTCCACTTTAATTTTCACTGGTGGAGTTAAAAAAAAAACCAACAAACACCCAAATTTTTAGGAGGTACGAGCTCCACTTTTGTACAGTTCCTGCCTTTCAACACTCCATCCTCAATAGGGGAGGCATTGGACATCTAAGGTCCACACAGATGTTTCATGAGGTACAGATTGTCATTGTTCTTTACACAGATACATCAAGAAAAGATAGTAGGATCCCAAGATAAGCATTCATAGGACTTCAGACTAGAAACTCTCAATGAGTATAGCTGGATATCTTGTATATCACATGCCACGGAGTTTCACCAGCCTACTTCTGAAGGGAGTAAAGTATTGGCATTTTAAACAAAGTATAATTTATTTTTTGATAAAGTGCATCTTTCAGGAAAAAACAATCAATCCCAACACAATCATTCACAAACACAGAGATAAAAAGTCCTCATTTTCTCTTGATAGAATATTTCAGAGGACAGTCACTCATACTATTAACATTTTATGACTTATTTTCCATTTGAGTTTGTCCAGCATCAGCTTCACGATATTTATTCTTGTCAGGCTTTTTTTTGTATTAAACAGCCTTTTACTTTCTTCCACAAAGATACTTACTAATTATAACCAAATCAGATATAAATCCTTTTCTCATTAAACGTAAGTGATTAAGCCCTTTAAATCTGCTACTCTAAGGAATCTTCTCCAGCACCAAGTCTACCGATGCTCTCCACCATTCACTTTTTGTGTCCCTACAGAGTATCTGCAATCTCTGATATATTCTTCCACAGAATAGAGATAATACCCAAAGCTCTGTGAGGCTTGGCTTCTTTAGAACTATAAAGCACTAAAACGACCCTTTGATGGAGGTTACTTTCAGTGGAAGACACTGCTATCAACACTGATGTCAACTGCATGCTTTAGACACTGGGCATCTCCTCATACGGTTCAGGAAGCTGTAAACATTAGAAAACACTGTTGCAGACCCTCAGACATACATTTCAAATCACATGTGCCTGAGCCTTTTAAAAAAGCTTTCAGATAGCTATGCAAGTTGAAACATTGCAAATTTCACACCTTGAACCTTTCTTTTTCTTAAAAAAAAAAATGAAGATAGGCTTAGAAAAAAGAATGCAGACATTCTGTTGTCTAGTATAAATGTACTCAGGGTCACAAGAGTTTCACATTTGATAGAATACTGCACACAATAAATGTCTTGTACATTTAGACTGCTCACCTGACAGACCTACATGAATCCCTGGGGCACAAATTAGATTGAAACTGTTCTCTGCATTTTCTCCTTTTATGTCAGTAATGGTATAACTAACTATAAATATCACCATTTGATCTGTGGAAAAGCCCTATCTTTTCCTCTGTTGTTACCTAGAGTTCAGATCAACTCTTCTTTTCTGTACACAAGTATGGGTGAAAAACTGCATGTAATTCTTCATTATATGCAGGTGTCACTTTCTTTTCCCTTTAAAAGTGGAAGAAAGTTCACTGTGGGAGTATGACTAGCACTTCAAGAGAAGAGTAGAGCTCATTCTATTCTAGTCCTCGATTCCATAAGCCTGACCATAATGTTTTCATTTAGAATTAAAACTGAGAGGCAAATAATACCCATATGATATCAAGACTTAAAAGCAAAGGAAGGCACTTAATCACTTGTCTTGCAATAATAAATGTGTGCCTGATATTGTACTTTCTGAACTTTGAAAGCAGTAATAAAGATTTTCCTCCTTCCTCAATAGAGCTAAAATCTTTACTGTTGCAACCAATTGTTAGTTTCCAATAAATAAAGGAAGACTGACTGGGTTTTATATTTGGTAACTGCTTTGACAACAGTGATCCTGGCAAACTATATTCAATACAACTTCAGAAAGGGAAAAAAAAAAGTCAATAAGAGGATCAGTGAAGTAGGTTGGGATACTGAGGCAGTTTGCTGCCATAGTCATGCTGCCTTAACTTAGAACTAATTATGTAAAGGCTGATCCCCAGTATGAACCAGACACCTAAAAGCTGACTTCAACTTAACTGGTTGTCAACTTCTCTGAAATATCCATAAGGAAATCTGATAACAATTTGCCATTTCTCATTTCTGAATAAGACACTGGTATAAAAACTAATATGGAAACTCCATCACCCACATTTGCTTTTTTTGCTTTCTTTGATCCATCTAAATGATAAAAAGGAACAGAAGTGCATAGAGTTCATCAAAAGATAGTTTGCATTCATCAGATAATATTAAAAATCTTTGATAAATATGAGTAAAACATCCCAAAAATTGCTTTACTTTTATATATTTTATAATCAAGACACTCTGGTCGCTTTTTCTGAAAAGGTAGAAAGCTCTCATTACAGGCTAATGCTCTTCCCTTATTCTCCCATCACTATCTTGATTTGTTATAGTTGCAACAACCTGAGCTGAAGATTAGGTTGTTTCTAAGCTGTCTCTCTTCACTTTGAGTTCCTTCTTTATAGAGCTAAGAGACACAATTTCATCAGTCAATTCAAATGACTATTAGCTTTATTTCATTCTAAGCTCGATTATGTGACTGGAGGAAATGGAAGGGGAAATGGAGGGGAAATGAGTGGCAGGAAGTCAGAGGGAAAATCAGACTGTACAAAAAAGTCCTGATGGCTTTAAGGCCCTTACAGATGTGCTTATTGAAGATAATACAAAACTAGCGACTGTTGAAACCAATATTAAATCTTGTAATATCTGAACATTTAGATGCCACGATTTTTTTTTTTAATTTGCCTTTGGAGATAGCATGAGGAAATGTGCTTGAACCAGATTTGTGCTTTTCACTGACTTTTGCTCTGCCAGTTACAAATAGATAAGGCTGGCTGATAGTCACAGCAAGTCCTACAGAGGCCCAAACATAAAGCAGACATTAATTTTAGATGTTTCTTCAATGTAACATTACCCTCATGTCCAAGAACAGACATGAAAGTGAACAAGAAGGTTTAGAAAGACTTATAACAAAGGTGTTAACGACACCCCAAAATCCTATACAGCTTCATTGCCACAGTCCCCACTCCCTTTGCTTCCTTCCCTTTGCATATGAGTTTCAGCCAGAAAACAGTTTGACAAAATCCCAGATGGAGTACCAGCTTCCTTGTATCTTTTGGGAATTAAGACCTAGCTTCACATGAACTTCATGTAACTACTAGTTGTATGCAGATGGCAGCGCAGGCAGTGACAAAAATTAAAGTGAGTTCTGTGTTCTCTTCAGCAGAAAGCTGCTTTCCCCATCACTCATACCAAATTCCTGGGGAGTGCATCAGCTATCTAGAGTCAGAAGAAGTAGAAGATGAACCCAAGTAAATGAGAGAAGTACCACAGACCGCTTCCTACTCTCAACAATGTTCTCAAGGAATGATGAGAGTAGAGGGCAGACTGGCTGCATAGATCTCTCTAAATGCAAGAGCGCTTCCTTCCTTTCATTTTGTCAGAGAAGATCCTACTCAGTCTGTGTCATGCTCTCCACAGTCACAGCATGCTATTGCAAGGGTAATACTTCCCTTGTTCCCCTCAGCAGATCAACAACTCTTCAGAAAGTTGGGCGGTGCAGACAGAGGAAGCTGTCTATTAGTAGTTCTGCTTGAGCTAGGATGCCACTGTTTTCAAAAGTCATCTTGTGAAACTGGTATCCTGATCAATGTATCAGGACAGTGGTGCCAGCAATTACTATTTCCCAACTCCTGGTTGCCACCTGCTGTTTTTCATTTGGTTATGAGCTTCAGTTCTTCGTACCTTCACAGATAAATGTTTATCTCATTACAACAAAAACCTGGAAGCAGATTAATTTATTTACCTATATCTCTATAGAACTGTCCTTTGCTATTGGATGCAAAATGTTCCAGAGTACTAAAATCACAGTACAGCAATAGCTTTGGCATCTAAATGTCTATAAAACATGCACTTCTTCCTTTTAGTCAATTTGTTGTCATCTTTTCCTCTTATCTCTCCCTGTTTTAGTTCATTTGTGAAAGGTTGTATGAGACAAGACACATCCAGTAGGATACCATAAAGAAGGATACTATGAATTCCACAGCTGGAATAAAATATTATATTTGTGATGTCACCAGCCCCAGAACGATAATACAAATTTCAACAGGTTACACAGTGAGCTACCAAAGTGACTGAGAAATGAGAAGACCATTGAATGAGAGCCATCTAAAAGTTTAAGTTATTTAACCTAGCAAAGTAAAGAAAATAGGTATGGTTCCTTTCTATGCACACAATGAAGATTAAGCACCATGTAGGGACATAGAGTTTTAATCCAAATTATATAGTCAGAAGAAAAAGTAGTAATTCACTGCCCAGGAATAAATTTTGTTCTATTACAATAGGATGGTTATAAGGGCATGGAAAACAAAAACCCCAAATGAGTAGTGTGAAAAAGGAATAAAGTTTATTTTATTTAAACAAACCACCACTGAACTCCTCTCCTGCTTTACTAAAATGTCTTTTCAAGAATTCATTATGATCATGACAAAGCTTTATATAAATAGCTATGCACCTGCATGGAATTTTACTAGCCACATGCTGTGAAGTTAATGCTGAGAATATTATTTGCTTAGCAGGTCTGCCGTCATGCTAAGATCTATTTTCATTGTGTGTTACCATTTTGTTGCATGGAAATGTTTACTTGGATAATTTTCTTTCTATGCAAGTAACCATTCCTTAGAGAAAAAGCCTTCTTAAGTACTATACATGCATTTGTATGTACTTCTCAGACTTCATACTGCATCACCTACTTGCTACCCTTTGTGAATGCCAAAAAGAATGTAACTACAAAGACTGCTTTTCAAAATCTTGAGAAAAAGCGATCTTCAATGTAATGTCTGCCAGTTTTGAGAGAATGAAAAAATCTGTCTTTAAATAAATCTTGTCAGCCTGCCAAATAAACTACTTTTTTTTCCCATGTTTGTGGTATTTCTTCATTACTAACCTGTAGCTGTTTGCTTACTAAAATTTTAGACTTAATTTTCTGTTCTTTTCTTCCTGTCCTCTCTCCACCCTGGAGGAATTTATCATTGGGGATTTTTTTTGTTTGCTTGCATACAGAAAAGAGAAAAGCTCCAAATGTTCATCAGGTAACAGCCTTTGAGTGAGGTACTTATGATATTAGACTAGTCTCAACAGACTTCGTCGTTGTGCAGGCAAGTAATTTATTTTCATTTATCTCCTGCCTGAGAGGTTATTCCACTGCTTAATCTACACAGGCAGGTTCATCCCCATCTCTCCAAACCTGATAAAACTGTTAGTGACATTCCTAATCAATATAAAAGAATTCTGATTGCCTTTTACTCACTTAAATGCAAAACCTATTTTTTTTTCCATAAACCCAAGTATTATCTATGTAGCAACTGGAGTCAGAAAACTTCTTTCTGGAGTATTCATCAAACTCACCCACCTATCAGCCATTACTGAGCTTTGGTGCAAACTTACAGAAGACTGTCAGTATCCTGTTGACTCTTGTATCATTGTGTGGCATCATCAAATCCCAACACCTTGTTTTCCACTTACTGATAGATAGTTTAGTTGACAAGCACAAATCTTGTCTGCAATGCAAAAATGTTTTGTGCTTGCCAGCTGTATTAATTATGATGACTAAAGGGAAATAGTAAGAACAATCATTTCAACAATTCTTTTAATAAAGCTTGTCCATGTCAACAGTGACCATCAATGAGACAAACAAATTCCTAGCAAATGGTACAGACTTTGCCTGTGTTTTATAAATTTTCTCCTGATTTTTCAACAAATATTTGAGAAAGACAATATTTGAAAGGGTAGACGTTACTGGTCCTCAACCAACTTCATAAAATAATTAACACTTAAAAAGGAATTTTGCCTGACTTCCACGATTACAGCAGAAATTCATCCCAACAGCTTAACCCCACTACCACTAAATGCAGTTTGCAAAATTGTACAGGTAAGGCCATGTGGGCTTGGGGGGGGGGCAAGGGGAAGAGGGGTGGGTGTCTTCCTCTGAAGAAGAAAGATATATGAAGAAACTCTTGTGACTGGAAGGAAAAAAAAAAAAACGAAACACAAACTTATACATCTCTCTGTATCAGTGAAGAAAACCAGTCCATTAAATATATAAAGTCTCAAAGGAGAAAGATAATGGTTTTAATAATTTCTCAGCCTTCCTCACTGTTTCCAAGAGAATTTTTCTAGACCAAGTAGAATAAATGAAGATATATTGGAACCATTCTTGTTAATATATTAAGTCCAGTTGCCATTCTCTCAACTTTATAGATATGTAGATATACTGACTCCTAAAAAGTTCTCTTGAAACTGAGCTTCATGAACTGGGAGGGGGAGGGAGTAAATATATCCAATGCTCTTTGGGACCAGAATACCTTAATTTGACATTCGATATAAGCACCAGAAACAATATAGTTTAAGCAATCTTCCTTCACAACTCGCTGGCTCCATAATAGTTACAGGGTAGGTCTAGCATTTAAGAGTTAGGAGTGGGGCTCAGCCAACTTAAACATTGTAATTTCCTTTAAATATACTATATCTGCATTTAAATACCCATTACAAATTTTGTGAGGGAACGTGTCTCTGTGGTGAAAGAACCTGCTGACCAGCCTGCTGCCAAATTTCTTCATATTGCCATCCCATAGCATGACTTCTCCCCCTCCCAAAATACTGGAAGATTATTGTTTTAACTGGGTACTGAAGAGCCATGACAGTGCTGTGTTGGCAGAGAAAAATCATGGTTCTTGTGCCAGCTCCCAGAACAGCATGCTTATTAGCCATGGTTTCGTAAATTCTCTCACATCCAATATCTGAACAACTTGAGAAGAAATTCCCAGATTTCTCATTGCAAGCATGTACTATAAGCTGCGCTTTAAAGTGCTACCACTTAATACATAGACAAAAAAGCATTGCCTCCTCATGGTTGATAAAAAAGATACAGGTTCTTGCAAAAGCAATACTCCCAATGTCATACATTAAACTCTCTGAGATTCAGTTCTGCCTATATTTCTACTTACCAAGATCTAAAATCTTGGAGAAATTGAGTACACAAAAAATAGACTCTAAGAATATTTAATCTTCGTTTTTTTGCAGTTACATGAAGGCAAAGAATATTATCTTTTACTGATTAACTAGCAGGTACAATTAACATACCTCTTAAAAACTGAACTGGAAACTGGGGTGGTTTTATCAACAACTGCCTACAGAGAAATGCACACCAAGTTAGAGGACACTGTAACTATCCTGTATTTTCCAATATAACTCCCATTGTATTTGCCATTTCCCTATCATACCTGCATCACAGGAATTTTTCACCTGCTGTTGCCAAAAGGGGATCTTTTGGAAGTTATCAGTCACATGGCCACAGATGTGCCCAACTGGCACAGTTTCTTCACAGTCAAGTTGCCTATGACCTCTACTTGTAAACTGCTCAAGCAAGTACTATAATAAAAAAAAAAATTAAATATTGAGTAAGCCAAAGGTTACAGCCTGGGTTAGAAAATTCTCCAGTCCCAGTGGCTTAGCAGGAGACACTAGTCTGACCATTGGTCAGGACTCACCGATCATAGCTTGCTGTCTTTAATGGGCTTACCTTCTGAACAAGACCCTTAAGCTCATATGGACCAATGAAAATCGCTTTTTTTTTCTTTGCACATCCAAAATATTACTATGAATGTCAAATTCTATTATCATCTAAAGCAATTAATATATCTATTTCTTTATGCTGATTTTCAGTTAGGTATGAAGAGGATCAGTTTTGCCAACTCAAGGAAAAGGAAAGCAAAAGCAGAGCAAAAGCACCACCAGGGGATGCCCTTAACAATCAAAGGGTGATCCTCTTTAGTCTGTTTTCAAAATTCTGATTACAAAACTGGCACTCAGACCCTTGTCCATGTAAGTCATGCATAGTATCTTCTTCTACTGTGTTCATCTGGTCTTGCAACACTCCACTGTTGGCAGAAGTAGATGAAAAAAGCAAGGAAAAAAATGAACCAAATCTACTACCAAATACTAGTTCAATTTTGTGGGAAGTTGACTAGTGATATCAGTTCATCGTTTGATGGTCGCTTCTGCCTTTGCCAGTGATAACCCTAATTGTTCTCTCAGCAAACTCCAATTTCCCTTTCCCTTCTGCACAAAAAAAGAGGAAACTGAGCAAGTTGCTATCAGGAAATACAAAATCTGAGAACAGACGCTTCTGTTGGTGGCAGGTGAGGCCTGCAACCCACAATTACCAGCTGGAGCCACAACTGCAACCTCCCAAGAAAATCAGCCAGAAATTCCTGTGCTAACAGCAGCTGTTCAAGAGATTGTGAGCAGCTGCCAAAAGGTGACAGAAAGTCATGGGAGTTCCAAATATTTCAGGAGATCTGGCAAGTAAGACAATAATTGTTGTATGTTAAGCCAGAGCTCCTGATCCAAAAAAAAGGTGTGGCATATTGCCCAAAATGAATAAGCTTAGTGATCTTAATTTATTTTCCATGGCTCAAATGATCACATCATTGAGGGAAACGGTGAAGAGACATTTTATTTCTTTCTTCAAGTTTTTTCCTTCCCCTTTCTGCTTGTCTGTCTGCCTGTTCTGTACACCCATACTTTTTTTGACTCTACTTGTGGATTTGGCAGAGAAGAGATTACTTTTTATTTTTTGATGTAGCACAGAGAGATTCTAAAGGTTAAGATGCATAGGCCTCAGACTTACCACTAACAATAACAACAACAATCTTAAAATCCATTAAATACATTTTGTAATCTCACCAACTGTTGCTGGAATGACCAACGTGCTGCATGGACACTGAAAATGTACTGTCTTTTCTACCAGAGATTGTTTTTCCAAGCACCACTAGAAAAAATTAGCTTTCAGTACTGCTGCTGTATCACTCATCTTAAAACAAAATTATACTTCCTACGTTTGTCATTCAAAAACCTTTCTTATACACAGGTGTATTTCACACACACAGAATAAAAATTTAAACTATGAAGAATTGTCTGAGCTCTAATATTCAAACAAGATTGAAGTTTTGCTATAGCACAGGTTAAAACCAGCAGGGATAATGCACTTAAGGTTGCCTAGTACTAACAAAAAAACCCACAAAACTGTGGATATGAAACGCTAAAACAGAGCACTGATTCTGTAGGTAAGGCAAATGACTAAAAAGCAAATTAACTGGCAATTTAAGCAATATATTGGCTTCTCCTCTCCTCAGATCACTCTGCCTGTGCCTCTTTCCTCCAGCTGTAAAATTAGGTTTATAGGTTTGGGGTGGTTTGGTTGGGGTTTGTGCCTTCCATTTGTTATTCATCTTACCCTACGCTCATATCATATTCTGTATTTTACCTTGCATTTGCTCAAAAGCCAATCAATTAGAACCTTGATCTTGCAGATTTACAGGGTCTACAGCAACATAAATACAACAGAACCGGAAAACTATCAGTCTTCTCCCTGGATGCCCCAGAAAACTTTGGGATTACATGAAAACCCTGCTATATTTTGGTGTATGAGCCCACAATTTCCTGAGATCACAATCTCAGCTTTTCCAATATAGATGTTTATCTTTGTGTTGAAGCATATTGTAGCTGACTACAGTTTATTTGCACAATTAATGTATCTGCACTACATCTTGGTGAAAATCTGAATTATTACATATTAACAGGTATTCTACTTGCATGAAATCACATTATTACGACACAGAATAGTAGAACTATGCAATAATGTGGTAAAAAAAAAAAATCACTGGGGAGATTTGTTAGGATAAACCAAACAATATTCTGTGCCTGGTTGGTAGCCCACATAAACAGCCCACTGCCAAGGAAACAACATTTTTACCTACAATTTAAAGATATGCTTAAAGGAAGAACTAGGAGAGCAAACTAGAGAGAAAGACAGACTATAAAGTTTAATAAAATGTTTGGATAAACTATTTCAAAGGAGGTAATTAATTATTTTAATTTAATATCTACCGGACTTCCGAATACTCCCAAAATTCATTTTTAATGGCTTTCAGCAACCAAGGCTCCACAAATTCTCTAGAAAATTTCAAGCAGAGCGCTCTGGTGCCTCTTTGCATGTTCATCTTTAAACTGATCACCAGATTCTGAAATAGAAGGCTTTTTTCTTTTTTTTGCCCCCCTCTCTCAGCTAAGACGACTGGGAACTGTTGCCAAGCTCTCTGCTTATTTCCTGGGATTGGCTGGGAATTTAATCTTATTTTTACTTTAGTTAGTTCAATTATCATTGAAAAGTGTCTAAACATTGAAAACGCACGTTTCCACCACCGCCACGTCGCACAGAAGTAGATGAATGGCTGGGCTTAATACCGTTCTGTGAAACACCAGGGCCCCAAGGGCACCAGCAGGCCCTCACAGCTTGGGCCAGCCTCACGACACGCCCTGCCCGGCACCCCAAGAGCCCCGGCCTGTGCAGGCCATTGGGGAACAGCAGGGGCGACTGCTCCCTGGGGGCAGCCAGTGGCCCAGGGCGGCCATGACATAGGCCTGGCCGGGCCCTCACCCACAGCGGGGCCCCTCCTGCAGGGTAGCAGGGTGCTGCCAGGAATGGGTACCCCCAGGGGTCCTGACCCTCAGGGGAAGGGCCAGGCAGGGAGGAGGTCTGGGTGGACCCAGGAAATCCCAGCCCGGCCAGGGCTAAGCGTAAGTGCCTCCCGGGCCGCGTGCCACAGGAGGCCTCTGGGCAGCCTGTCAGGGCCACTAAGGGCTGTTGACGCCAGAATGAAATTTCTTCTAGGCCAAAACCTAGCAAGTGCATATTTACCCCTGTGGAAAATTTTAAGGGCTGAGATGCAAAGGAATTTTGTTGATGGAAATATTATCGCAGGCTTATATAGAGGAGGTTGGCCAGGAACTGTGAGATTATAAAGTGTTGCTTTTACTTTTAAGTAAAAGCTGCAAAGTATTATTTGTGAAATTGCTTTCTGAATCAGTGTTCCCCAGTAAGTGCTTGCAAAATTGACTTCCGCACTAAAAACTAATTTACAGGGCTTTAAGCGGTGGAAAAAAAAAGACAACAAAAATACAATCGTATAGCTGTTATGTTAAGGAAATAAATGAGATGGAGCAAACATAAAATGAGCATTTATCTGCGTTATTTTGGTTTGTAATCACTACCTAGTGTTATTTTCCATTAAAGGAAAAAAGTAATTACAAAAATGTGTATCATTAAGAAAATGCCATTCCTACAATACACCCTATGCGTTCTGAAGGCACTGGCAAACATACGGCTGTAGTTTGATCGCACATAAAAATGAATAAAGCAATGTAATTCTCCTGTGGTTTAAATACAAGTGCATTTTTACACAAATATTAGCAAAGGTTATTCTAATATTAAAAGACAACAATAATGTGAAAGAAAAGAAAATCAAGGTAAAGTGCTAAATGGTGCTTTGATAACAGAGAAAGCAACACGAATATGTGTAGGAATAAAATATTCTGAACTGAGTTTACAAAGTCCTGGAATGACTACTCTGCTGCAGAAATTACATCATGGTTTTCTTGGTAAAACAGTGACAAAAGGTCATAGCTCTACTGTTTGCTACACAGAAAAGAATGATATTTCATAACAATACTGGAACTACAGATTTGAATAATAGAGTTAAACTTAAGAAAATTAAAATTTAACACCAATATTAACATTGATGCAGAAGGACATAAAGATTTTTAGCTTTTTTTTTTTTTTTTTTACATCTTAATTTGTGAATCTTGGCAGAATCTTACCTAGGTTTAACCTCTAAATGGCAAGCATTGAAATGAAACCTACAGAAACCAACTCTTCACCTGTGCGTTTCCTGAAACACAGCTTTTAGCCCTCCAAGCAGTCTGACCTTTAACTACCAATTTCTAGGAGCTTACTCATACTTTTAGAGTCAAACACATCATTATCAACATGTGTCAATAGAAATCAATTACAAAAAGATTAACCAACCGTTGGGGCATCTTTCCTTTCCTGTCAACTTTCTTCTTTATTAACATTTTACTCACTAGGATTGCCTGAAAGCTTAGAGAGTGATGTACCATCACAGTGACAGCATACTGAAGCGCTGCAATAACCGAGTTCTCTCAATAACAACATTCTCTGCACCAGCCAGTGAGCTACTGGAAGCCTGAGAGGTGCCCTGAGAACGAAAGGACACACGTCACCATTATTACAGTAGACAGCTTTGCTGTAAGTCCATAAAGGTTTGAAGTTCTCGCTTTAAAACATCTGCCCTTAATTCAGTGGTCAAAAATCTTTCATCTCTCTACCCACAAACTCTTCAGTCAGCCTTGTCAAGTTACCTATATTTTGACACCCTATAGAGTCTAACAGAGATTTCCAAGCCTGCCGTGTAATACAATCTGAGTTGCTGGCAGCCACAATTGCCTTCACATGTCATGTCTTTCTGATCTCTGCTGTTAACAATACTTTAAGTGTCAACAGATGTCATCATGTGTAACGTGTCAAACTCGAACACGTGTGCTACAGTTGAGACACCTCCTTCCAAGATATATAGCACATACATTATGCAGGCAGGTCCATTATAGCCATTCTGACACTTTAAGTGCACTAGCTGCTTTGGAAGTTTGCTTCAGTGTTCACTTTTAAAGTGAACTGATTCAGCTTGCTTTTGGCAAGGGATTTGGTTGGGAAAAAAAATAAAAAAAGAGGGAATAAAAAAAGCCCCTAAGAGACCACTGACAGTTCCTTCCTGCACGCCCGCAAATATATCACAGTCCTTTGGCAGCTGGAGATGGTGACCTCTTATATCACATGCTAGACTCTGGCGGTTTAACCATAGTGTTAACGTTAAACCACCAAAGCTCACAGCAAACTCTGAAATCCACTGTGTGTTACACTATAGCACTTGCACACATGTAAGAAAACGTTCCAGTATGATTTCAAGACCACAGACATTGAACTTCAAGAGACAGTGAGTGTTTGCAAATTAGAAACATCTGTGTGCCCTACCCTTATATCTATCAAATGCATGGAAATTCTGCTTCATTTAAACAAATCTGTTAATCTAATGCTGTTACGAACGGAACCGATAACTTCCAATCTATTTAATAATATTCTGAATATACTTAGTATGAAATTTGCATATATGCCAGACAACGAGTGATCAACACAACATTAACATAAGTGATCACACTGGCCCTCAAGTCAGCAACCTAATCTGTTGAACCCATCAAAAACTATGAGGCCTTCGCCAGTATTGTTTTTAAATGCACACAGCTATTTGTACATATCGTCAGCTGCATTCAGATCACTTAATATGATCAGCCCTTCTTCCTTTTCTTTTCAGAAACTAACAATTCTCTGAAAACATTCTATTCACATAAAAAAAAAAGGTATTCCCACCAGAGCAAAATTATTCACTCTTCCCCTAGTTCAGAATGATGCCAACAATCACAATCCAATCTCCAACACAATAAAAAGATTAAATTCCTGGAGGTTACATCAGCCAAAAGGAACAGTACACAAATAAACTCTAGTCTACAGTGTGGTACCCAATCAATTACTTGCCAGTTCTCTGATGTAATTTGTCAAGGGTTGTCTAACAAACAGTTTTGAGAAACTGAAGAATGGTGCTTAGTTTAAAATGGTAACCTTTTGACAAGTACTTATATGAGTAAATAGTTTTCACTCTTGACATGACTGATCAACATTATTATGAATTATTGAACAATAGATGTTGATCTTATTTTAAATAATATACACTACATACAGAGGATGGCACTGAGCTACACTCAAATAAGAGGACCTAAGGAAACAATTACCATGTTAAACAGTGATTCATTAACCTGCAGTTTAAGGGATTCATGTTTCCATCAGTGCTGCTTAAAGCAGTGAAGCAAGAAAGAAAAATAAGAAAATACAGATTTTTTTTTTTTTAAATTATTATTTATTTTTTATTTTTTACAACTCTACAGTGCAATTAACCTGTTAAGGTACTTCAAGGGATAAAACATACTCTTTACTGAAAAGAATTATTACAAATTAACATTAAAAAAAAAAGTCAGAATACACATATGGAGGGCCACTGTGAATGAAAAATAATGAAAGAACATGCACCTGACCGAACATAAAGGAGATCAGCATTTGGCCAAATACTGTTAACGTTTTGAGGCCATTTGGGTGATCTCTTTACCAGTGTTTCTAAGGAAAATAAAACCAGTAAATTTCAGCAGTCCCTTCAGCAGTGTCATAAATAAAATAAATGACTGGCTAGGTTATTATGATGCTTGTATCTTACACTAGAGAGTCCCTTAAGGTATCCATTTCAACAGGTGGATCTGTCTATATGCACTGGAATGCATAATGTACTTCTGTTATATTCATTCAGGCACATTTCATAAGCAGCAGACAGGCCGAAGTATTTTCGGTGACTAAAATTATTACACAATAACTGGATAGATAAATATGTAGGTATAATTCAAACTCTCTTTCAAGGGTTAAATAGAGAAAATTGAAACATTTAGACAAAGTCCTATAAAAATGGGCGTTACTTGCCAAATGTGTATGTGAATTCTTATGTCATGCATCCATAAAATTAATGCCATAGAAAAACTTCTGAAAAAGGGACATTTGGCTCAGAGTCAGACAGCTACTATCTCAGAACAAGAAAGAGGCATTATAAGTAGAAGAACACTTGAAAATACACAGTCTGTAAAATAACAGTAAAAAGAAAAAGAGCTCCCATAATTACTGTAGCCAGCAAACAGATCTGCAGTACCATGTTCTCAGTATGAATCTGTTAATTAAATATATATGTAACTCCCTATGCTGACAGCTGCTATAAAAATTCTTGTAAAAAGCACCTAAGTATAGCAGATTTGATTTCCAAATATACTGTTAGGTTGCTTATATTAGGGAGAGATAAAAAGTATTGCTGTCAACTTTAAGGTCTTAGAGCTCTGAAGAATTTAGTTTCTATTCTTGCTACACATGACTTCACTTAAATTGTAACTGCCAAAGTGATTACATGTTTTTACTGAATTGCTTTAAAGTGGAAATCATTAAAAAAAAAATTTCACACAAATGTTCCCATACTTTTTGCAAGTGACCACACAAAGCTTTTGTCTATAACCGGGTTTTGATATTCTGAAATGGTAAATATTCTTTAATACAGAATGAGGTTTACAGAACTAATTTGATTACTAATGCATATACATATTCTAGTCACCAATTCATTATCTTTCAACTGCTTCATACATTTCTTTGCAAAGCTTCAGACAGCTTCAAATTAAACTCGATTGGGAGAAATATGACTTTCCTTCAGGTGAGAAGTTTTTGGGAACTGTACGAAATGCTGGGAAAACCAACAGAAACATCAGAGCATAAGATTAGGGAAGTGGTCTGGGAAAGACAGTTTGGAAATGGAAACTCCATATTGGAAAGCACTGGGAGGTGCTGGTCATTTTGGGCCATTTGACATCTAACCTTGGACGCTACAGACTGCTTCTCTTATTATGTACTCTGATCTGAGCGCAAGGACAAGGATTTTATCCGATTCCTCCACTTTTTTTTTTTCCTTTTTCTTTCCTTTTTCCTTTTAGAAAAGATGCAGCCCTAGATAACAGGATACAACTGGAAAGATGACAAATCCAGAAGAAAAACAGCACATTTCTGTTAAAGCCTTTTTTTCCTCACTCACATCCTGATAGTAAATCTTTCATAGTTCTAATGAAGAAAGTGAACATTATGTATTGCTTAGTATGGTTTTTTGAAGGCCTACCACATTAAACAGAGAGAGAGAAAGGAAAAAAGGTAGTAAGAAAAAGGTCAAATTTATTGAAATGTGAGATCACAACTTAATAATTTGAACTGGCAAAAACCTGCAAATCCTTGTGGCAGTCTAACAGCTTAGGAAAAAAAATACCAGAAGCTTCAATTGTGTTTTGATATAAAGCCTCAAAGGAAATCAAAGGTTCAGTACTGTCAGTCTCATGTAAGACCGGAACAAAATCAGCTTTTTTAATAACTCTCCATTCTCTTCACAAACTGTCAGTTAATTCTTTTCCTACATCACGTTTTAAAATAACCTTCTACTTCTAACCTTCTACTTAATGCAGACTACCAACTAAGGAAGCTATCAAGTACTTCTGCAAGTTTTGCACAAAGATCTTGGGGGGAAAAAAAGGAATCAATCAATTAAATTATTCAGCAAAACAATTTATAACAAGCAGCTTTAGGCATTCTAGTCTATAGTATACCTATACAGGTTAAATTTCCCAATAATGAGAGAAATCTCTGCATTTTGGAAGGTTTTGAATCATATTATGTATCACCTGGGGAAAAAAAAAATCAGAGTCCATTTTAAACATGGAACAAAACATTCCTCAAATACCTACAAATCTTAACTTATAAAGACTGCAGATCAGACTTTTCCCCCTCCTTTTGATGTCTTCCTAGCACAATCGCTTTTCCTGGGGTTGCCACTGATCCTATCCTGTCTAATGTCAAGTTCCAACAGTTTGGCTAGAGTACTCCAAAAATTAAAGATGAGCTGTAATCACAATTCTGGATCTGCATAGCCCAAATCCATCAAGCATATGTATTGAGTTCTATGATGATGACAAGTCAATTATTATTACACTTCTATAAACACGTATTTAGCATTTCTATAGCAGCAGCACACTGTGGTACACTAAGTAGCCCCAATGGACATGGGGCTCCGAGTAGCAAAAAAAAATTCCCATCGCTCACTTATCAAAGCTTACATAAACACTGTAGGTCTCGCTAGATTTTTTGGTCTTCTGATGCTACTTAATAACTTAGATGAGTTTTGTGTGGTTTTGCTATACTGTAAACTCAGTTTAATAACGGTAAGGATAACACTGAAGACAATAATACAAAATGGTTTTCATTTAAAAAATTATCATCTTTAGCTCTGTTTGAAGTCACTTGGGTTAGGAAAATAAACAGCATGGATGTTGGCTTTATGCAGAGGTCAATTTTGGAAAGAACTAAAAAAGTTGGTTTACATCCTTAATCAGTGTAACTAGGAAAATACTTGAAAAAAGGTTTCTAAACCCCTGCTAAGGTAAGCTATAGCTATAACTTCTTGAAAAGCTCTTCTCTCTATTCATAGAGTTTATGAAAAGTAAACTTTTAGCTAGATTGAGCCAAGCCCTCTGACACTTTAATGTGTAGAATAGATACAGCACAACCGTAACATCAACAGTGTCTACGACACTCTCTAGAGAATTGTGATAACTGTAACAAATACTAAAATTGTAGCACAGAGAATATTCTTTAGGAAAAAGCATACAGAAACATATCTCATGAATTCACTTTATATACTAGTGTGCCAAATAAGACTGACTTCCTCTCCAGTCATAATAACAAGTTTCACATTGTAGGTTGCCCTCTTTGTTAATACTCAAATACTAGTGGAAAGACTAAGAGCTAGTGGGAAGGGGATGTTCTGGGCTACTTGCGAAGATGTAAAAGGATCCGTTTCTCACACTACTGGTAATACCTAAATTAACAGGCAATATAAAATCAACAACAGATCACCACTTTTCTTAAACCGTGTTTAATTAATAGTAATATATTAAATATAAAATTAATATATTACTATTTATATATATACATCCCCTTTTGAAACCACTTTTCTTCTCTGACTTTCTGTTTAAATTGTAGTTCTATGTATTTGTCTAAATACAGTGGCCTGTATTTCTCCTTTTCCTTTCTTTGTTTCTGTTGGCCTCCGATAGCCATATGTACGTCTCACACAAAATGTGTCAGGGCTTATCTTGTTTCTGTTGCATCTACCATACAATCTCTCCACCCAGCCTTCGCCTCTCCTTGTAATGCCTTTTCAGACACATGGATTTAAAGAATTTATTTCTGTTTCTAATGTGTTTCTACATTAGTGCTTTTGAACTGACTCTGAATTTATGTTAGAGAACCCCTTGTGAGTTACATCATGATTCCTTCCTCGTGTTGGATGGGATCTATTTCAGACTCCACAACTTCAGGTGGTCTCCCCGTGTGTTAACAGATGTCAGTCTCCTGTATTAGATTAAGGTCCACATACAGCATATTCCATTCTATCAGCATTTGATGTAAAAACCTGTGCCAGTTGCTGAGTGGGGGTTGGAAAAGATCTGGCAGCTGGCACGAGTGGGAGTAAGCAGCCTAAGGACAGTGTGCAAAATGCGGCAAGGAATGACACTTCCATTTTTATCAGAAACTGAGCCTGGGCTTGCTAAAGCATCTGATCTGCTGCTTAAAATGATACTTCTGACCTGCAAGTCTTTCTTATCACTGCTTCCAGCACGGATGTGAATTGAAACTCAGTACAAATGGGGCTCATTAACATCTGGAAAAGGAGGGCAAGTTATCACCCTGAAGAGTTTTATTGTTCCTCTCCTTTTTGATTGAGGCCTGAATCTGATTTAGAGCTGAGAGGCTCTGTGAATCTTCTTTGCTTTACTTGCGTTCAGTGGTTATCTACAGAATGCATAAGATTTTAAACATATACACATGTATGCATACACACATCGAGGGAAAAAGAGAATATGAGAGAATATCTCTATGTATTACATGCTGGAAAACTTAGTTTAATATAAAACCCCAATGAAAAAATAATATAAACATTAATATATATATTAACATATATTTTGTATTTTAGACAATAATACTTTAGGTAGCATAACATACATATTGATATTGATGACCTATTAAATGAACTTGCTGTAGGGGAAAAAATTGCTACTAAGCAAAGATCTGTTTATGCAGTATATAGCGTCTGAGCCTTTAAGGTGCTAATAATCTTCAATTCCTATTGATCTGAATAAAAACAGAACCATAAGATATTCCTTTTGTATTATTTGAGGGAGGATTTGCAGGGAAAACGCTTGTTCTGTGTCTATGATTAATATAGATAACTATATAAGGGAATAATATTTTAGATTAAGGTCCTTTTTCTAATAATAATAATATTTTGTAATTCAAAACATAAACACTGCAGATGTTAAAATTATTTGCCTATTACTATAAGGCCCTCCTGGTGCCCTTTCGTTTTACTTTAGAGAGATTAACTAGAGATCCTTTTAAAAACATTAAGAAACAAATACATTCATGAAACAACTAAACAATTGAGTGCAGATCTTCTTTTTGTACACATGGATCTTATATGAACTATTTACATGTACATTTGTCATCCTCTCATTTTCTTCTATATGTAGCAGTCTCCTTAGCTGTTAAAACACACACTTCAGGACAGACCTGTTTTGATTTCATATTGAAAGTAATCTCTTAGTATGAAAATGTGCGCTCATAGCCCCAAAGGCCAACCGTATCCTGGGCTGCCCCCAAAGCAGCGTGGCCAGCAGGTCGAGGGAAGGGATTCTGCCCCTCTGCTCCGCTCTGGTGAGACCCCCCCTGCAGTGCTGTGTCCAGCTCTGGAGCCCTCAGCACAGGAAAGACATGGACATGTTGGAGAGGTTGGAGGTCCAACAGAGGAGGGCCACAAAAATGATCAGAGGGATGGAACACTCCTCCTCTGAGGACAGGCTGAGAGAGTTGGGGTTGTTCAGCCTGCAGAAGAGAAGGCTCTGGGGAGACCTTACTGTGGCCTGCCAGGACTGAAAGGGGGCCTGTAAGAAAGATGGGGACAGGCTTTTTATCAGGGCCTGTTGTGATAGGACAAGGACAAGGCATCTCCCCATCTCTGGGGAGAAACTAAAAAAGGGTAGATTTAGACTAGATCTAAGAAGAAGTTTCTTATAATGAGGGTGGTGAAACCCTGGCACAGGTTGCCCAGAAGATGGTAGATGCTGCATCCCTGGAAACATTCCAGGTCAGGCTGGACGGGGCTCTGAGCAACCTGCTCTAGTTGAAGATGTCCCTGCTCGCTGCCAGGGGTTGGACTAGATGACCTTTAAGGGTCCCTTCCAACCCAAGGATTCTATGATTCTATGATCAAGGGTGCCCCATCTAAAATAGTTCTATTTCCATCACTGTTAGAAGAAAAAGTGGTAATGACAGCAGGTAATCTACAACATGACCACTGGGGGTCATTCATTTTACACAAATATTCCTGTATAGTGAAGTATTTACTGGTTTTATTGAGTAGGAATAATATTTTTAATAGAACTAATTACTTCTAAAGAGAAGACGACTCAGATTAATATCCTGAGATATTAACCACCTGTGTTCTCTAATTTTAAATGCTAAGTGGGAAAAAGGAATACTACATCATTCAGAGAGCTAGCCAGAGTAACACAAAGACACTGAAAAAACAGGCACATGATTTAAAATCTATGTAGAAACCCCCCAAAACACACACCTTTTCCAAAATTTTTTTATGTTTTGAAGGGAACAAACTGGAAATTGTAACTGCTCTGACATGGATTATGAAAAATGAAACACTGTGAACCCTGATTTATCTTGTGTGCTTTACTTGTGCTTTTATCAAGTTGCCTGCAGTCCTTGTAAGCACTACATAGAAGACTCCATGAAAACAGAGCTGAATACTAACCCAGAGAAAAACAAGCGTTGGATTCATGAAATGGTACGTGCTAAATAAAACCCAGTATAGTCCTTAGAAGCATAAATCCTATATACTTGTTTTCCAGTTAACTGAAAATGACTTAAAAATCAAACCGCACTTTGAAAATAAAACAAATGTAACATGATCACCAAAGGTTCAAAAAATTTAAAGTAAGAAAATAAACAATAGGTACCTGCACCTAACATCTCGCATCCAAACATTTTAGAACATCAGAAGTAGCTCGTTTTATCTTATATATAAGCTTTATTCATATACATTTTTATATGTACTCATAGTTAGGAAAATTAAGCACACAAAACCTGAGGTTTTTTCAGTAAGAAAATACCAATCATACATTGACAAGCAGGTCACTAGATATACATATTAAAATTGTAATTCTAAAACTTTAAAATTCTGTCCAGCATAATAGTGACACTAAAAATTTTGGCTGTTAACTTCTGATCGAGAAATCATATGTTTACAGAGAAAGACCAGGCCTCCACTTCAGTTTACGGTCTCATTCATTACTGGCTCCAGTTTATTACTTCTCATTCTCTCCCAAGCATACCTATTCTCTTCTACAAGCACACTCTTCTTATTATTAAAAGAACATAAACAAACTCACCATTAAGATAATAATATGCTCAAAAAAGTTTCACACTTATAAGATGATAGGGAGATGATAGGGCTTATCAACTATTCTAACAGATTTATTACCGCTTAAGCACAATAAACCTAAAAAACCGTGACACAAAACCAAACCCCAGCCCAATCATCTAGATACATTCCACACTTTAAGACTACTCCTCTCTCCCATCTTCTGCATTCTAAAGTGCTACAGATGTTTTTTTATTTTTTTCGTCATCTGCAAGCCCTGATGTCTCATCAGGCATTTTAGACTTGGCAAGATAACTTTTTCCTTTGCCAAAAGAGGAGGAAGTTCATACAGTAATCCAGCCAGTAATCAAACATGAATATTGTATAGCAGGAGGAATCACTCCCTGTCTTTCTTTACACCTCCTGTTGTGTTCATTTCATTGTTTTAGTCAATTAAATTGAGTTCCTAAATTCAGAAGCGAATAGCTTACTTGTTTTAGGAGCAAATAATTTGCACTGAGGGGAGAAGACGACATTTTTAAAAATCAACTTATACCTATATAAGGTGTCCTCAACAACAGAAAACATCCCAATGACATGAACACTTGTGTTATGCTTTTTGTTTTGTGATAACAATGAATGCCTCAGCAACATTAACTCTATGTGAATGCACTAGAATCCCATAATAAAACATGATGTACATCTTTATGTCCACCAAGTTATCACTAAGCCTTCTAAATAATTTGAATTCTTCTCCTAAAACTCATGATATGCCAATTTATTTAATTTTTGAAAAATCAAGGTCATGAGGGACATGAATATTAACTGTGTTGAGAACAAGTGAAAAAGCAGCAATCTCCATAAAAAGAAATTGTACCCATCAGGATATTCTTTATCAAGTGGAAACTACCTGAAGTGAAGTTTGATATAGAAATTAGAAAGGAAGAGCATCAGGTTGTTTACTCTCAGTTTTAAAACGAAATACACAACCTAAGTTTATCATAGTGCAAATCTGGTTACATTTACAGTGCTTCAGAAAGAAATGGAGCAACCTCAGAGTTCAGAAAACTTCAAAATATTTTGCTCTGTGTTGTGCCGGTTTGCCACAGTTTAGAATTAAACTGAGTGGAAAAATCTTTCATGCAATAAGCATTTAACTAAATGCTGCTGAGTAGCTAGTTAAATGAGCCTGCTAATCTGGGACCCACTCAGTACATGGAACTGGCCTAGCCAATTCGATTTGTCAACTATCCTAGGAAGCTCACCTTCAATAAATAGAATCTTCTTGCCTCATTTGCATAGACCAACATGTCAGTCACGGATAACAGAACACATTTCATTGCAAAAGTTTTGAGTTTTATAAAGTTACAAGAAAAAAAAAAGCTGAGTTCTACTACTCAAGGAGCATAGAGTTTAGATCAACAATTAATCCAATCCAACTCTCACAAACATGAACTTTGATGTGATCATAATCATCATCACGGGTCACAGTATGAGACAACTGGTTTGAGTGTTAGTACCATCATGGGCCACCTTGATGGTACCGTGTTGCCAGTTCAAACAAGAAATTCTATAGCTGAGAAAAAGGACGAGCAGGAAAACATCACACCAAGTCAATAAAACAAATTAACTTGCTATGAACTTTCTGAATTCTGTATCTAAAATACAGAATTTATTCTAAAACAGCAGTCCAGGGTGGCTAGATTCTGCTGTGATCAGCAACGATTTCCCTGAACCTAATACCAAGATGGGAATCCTGTCCAATGAAGGCTGGCACACTAACCACAAGATGTCTAATACCACAGCTTGGACCAGTTTGAAGTCCACAGAGGGATTCATATTACTGGCACACAAAGATCATCTTCAGCCATCTGAAAGAGGCTTCCTTCAATTAGGACTTTGAAATTTAGGATTACCTCACCTACTAAAACCAAAGTACAGGGGAAAAGGAAGGGTTGTTCAGGTAATCTACAGGAATTCACCTGTTCCTAACCCACAGAAGATCCCACCACTTTCCCCAAAATCACCAGTTTTGGCAAAGTGAAACAAGTACATTCCATTTTGATCTTGAGTTACATAAAAACAAGTTTGTGGTCAGGCAAAGCTCATATGATGCCTGATATACCAGGGAACCTGGATTCCGGACTGAGCCACAAACGAGCACTAGCCTGAGCAGAGGTACAGACGAATGAGTTAGTACATGCCTCTCCAACAGTGCCAACGGGGCTCCTATGCCATCCTTACTAAAACTTAAATCTGACTTTCCACAGGAAAACCTCCTGGGAAATACAGATGTGTAAACAACATCTGTCCCACCTTTGGAGTGAATCCAAGCACTCTCTCGGTGCGCTGAATCTGCAGCTAATACCACAGGGATGTATAGAGTAAATCAAACCATTATTTATTTAAGCATTTGGATAATTACATATCTCAGTTCAAATGAAACGTATTGCTGAGCAAAACATTTTGTCTTAACTAAACATTATAAATTTATTTCTCCCCATTCCTTTCAACCTGAACAACCTAGTATCTGTATCTAAGAGAGACTGTACATTACACCTCGACTTAAGCATGCAGAGGAAAAACAACACAATCAAAATATGATATAAAGCACACTGCAGGTTGTTTTATGTAGCATATTGGCACCATATTAAAAATGATGCATTCCTTATAGATGAATAGTCTTCTAGGTTTTAAACCACACAGAGATGAAGTTTCACATCTCTGCAAAACCAGCCATGAAGAATTCAGTGTGGTAAAGTGTCCCCTTGAGCTGATCTAGCAGATGTGTTCAATTTCTTAGTTTCTGATGAAGAATTCATCATGAATGCAAGATGTCTGAAATAACTTGTAAATACTTCATTTTCATGGCTTCCCTGAGAAAGCTGATGCTGACATGAACACTTATCAGCATACTACATACATCTGTAAAATAAGGTGTAAAAGCTATATGTAAAGTCATAAAATAATTGCCATATTTGGGATAGATAAGATTTTAATGAATTCTTATTCACTCTGTTCAATGTACCTCATGTAAAATTATAACTGTACAGAAAGTCAGTCAGTTGTAGATTACTTACTTGAATTTTGATTTTGCCTAAATTAATTTTGCAGGTGACGTTTGCCTGACATTGCTGGACCCTGGAAAATTTAAATCCCTTGTTACTTCATAGAAAAAAAATAGTAGCCGTTGCCCATTTTCCAAAAACCAAGCAGCTTTGGATAATCAAGGTCACATATTTATGTGATTAATTCTAAAATATCAGGTGAGACGGATAGTAGAAGATGATTAAGAAAAAGAAGATATCAGAAGGAAAAAAATTGCTATAAAAATTATGTCCAAACTCCTATTTTTGACAAAGAAATACAAAATGGAACCATATGGTTGAATAAAGGGGAAGAAGTGGGACACAGCACAACATCTGGCAGAGACCAATAAACATCTCAGTTTTTGAAGAAATGTACATGTTTGTCACAGACATTGCTCTCAAGCCAGTCTTCAAGAGATCAGAAAATTCTTTTCATGTTTCCCTCCTAGTATATCATTATTCTTTAGAAATGTAGTATCTCAGGTGACAATACAGCACTACCGATAACTAGTGCCAGCTGGTGCCACGTTACTGCATAGTACTTGCAGCAAGATCTTAAATACTTTCACACTTCTGTTTTGTATTAATTGTCTTAGAGATTGAAATCAAGAGAAGTTTCATATCACAAACAAATACAGAAAAGGAAGCAACCACAGATACGCATGCAGAGTCATGATGAGGAATATAAAATAGATTCCCTTCAGTTCTTTGGGAAGTCCCAGCATTATTAGTGCCTGAGTAAGCAGAGAAAAGGGAACTTTGGCTTCACTGACTCACATCAAGACATTCCAGTGATTTTTTTTTGTTTTCTTTTCTTCTGGTC